>NC_077234.1:69891849-70245599 GCF_027887165.1 Monodelphis domestica
TTATCTTGACAAAGAAAAAAAAAGAGAGAGGAAAGAGAATAAAAGGAAGTTTTGATTTGTAGACGCTAGAACGCATCCCGGAGAGACAAGATGGAAGAGTGGCCTTGAAGCCAGTAAGACCCGAGTCTTCGAGTCTTGTTCCTGACAGGCACTGGCTCTTTTACTGGTCATTTAATGCCCTCTAATATCTCTCTGAAGCCATAAGTCACGGAGAGGATGTAAACCTGCACGGGGACAGGGAGTTTGCTCTCCTGGGAGCTCCCTGTACCAGGGAAATCACAAGTCTAATCTCAGCCCAAGTGGAGATGCTGCAATGCAGAGCCAAGAAGGGGACACGATGAAATTCATGGCAGCAACAAGCCAAATGGGGGATCATATTTTCCAAAGTCACTAAAAATGTCTGTGGAAATGACAGTGGAGAGAAGCAGCGGTGATGCCGTAGCTCATGGAGCATCTCACGTGTCTCTGGAGCTAGAGCGCTGGACTTGGAACCGAGAAGAGCCTCGTCGCTCGCCAGCTTCCCTGGACCCTTTTGTGCTGGCTATCTCCGAGAGGCTTAATAAATATTTATTGACTGACTGATTGACCGAGTTTCCTCATCTATAAAATGCAGGAGTCCGACAAGAGGATTTAGGATGGGCTTTTTAGCTCCAAGTCTGTCGTTCCAGCCTGAAAGCTAAGCAAACGCTCGTGCCACCTCTAAGTTCTCTGGCGTAGGGGCCACATTTTACTTATTATTACCACGCTACGTCAAGGCTAGTTATTGTTATTACTATTATTCGTTATGATTATTACACAATTGTTTTTAATGCACTGTTGCTCATCACATTATTAGACCCGTTAGACGTTGACTTTGAAGGAAGAGAGTAACAGTCATCCGATGGGACAAAATCAAGCATTGTGACCCAGGAGCACAACCGCCTCTGATTTGCAGACATTTAAGGACACAGGTTGGTTGGTTTGAATAAGAGCTATAACCATTCCTTGCACCTCCCAAAGGCAGCTAGGTGGAGTTCCGAATAGAGCGCATAGGAGCCTGGAGTCAGACTTCTTCCTGGGTTCAAATCTGGCCTCCGACACTTACCAGCTGTGTGGCCCTGGACAAGTCGTTTTACCCTGTTTGCCTCAGTTTCCTCATCTGTCAAATGAACCAGAGAAGGAAATGGCCAACCACTCCAGCGTCTCTGATGAGAAAAATCCAAATGGGGTCACAAGGAGTCCGACAGGACTGAAACAAGTGAAGGATAATAGTAAACTCCCAGAGCCTCATAAGGTGCTGAGCATAGAGTACGCACTCAATAAATATTGATGGAATAACAACATGGTGTCCAATGTGAATGGAATGGAATAATCAGTCTCTTGAGAGAAGTATGACAAAATGACTGTTTATGTGATAACGACTTGGAGGTTTCAATAGACTACAAACGCAAGATGAGTCAGCGATGTTGACGTTATGTCTTGGGAAAGCTAGATGGATGCCAGGCTGCATTTAGAGAGAGAGATCGTCCAAAGAAGAGAAGCTGGAGTCCTGCTCAGACCACATCCGGAGACTCTGGCTGCCATAGTTTAGGAAAGATGCTAACAACCTGGATCCCACCCAGAAGAAGGTGGGGCTGAAGACTGACTGCCATACAAGGATTCTCTAGAGGCATTCAACTTAAATTTACCCCTTGGGAAATCCAAAAAATGCTACAATCAGGGATTGATTTATTGTTTAATTGATAGTCTAGACTTGAGAAAGGGATGGATGGAAAAAATGTCAGTAATGCAGATTAAATTTAAATGCATAGGAGGCAGCGAGGTGACTCAGCGAACAGAGAGGCAGGATTGGAGGTGGAAAGTCCTAGATTCAAAATTGACTTCAAATATTTCCTAGCTGTGTGACCCTGGGCAAGTCACTTAACCCCCATTGCCTAGCCCTTACCTCTCTTCTGCCTTGGAACCAATACAGGATACTGATTCTAAGACAGAAGGGAAGGTTTTATGAAAAGTTTCTGGCATGCAGTTTTTGTTGTTGTTGTTTTGGGTTGTTCTTCATTTCCACAGAGCTGGTTGTTATTGTTACAGCAGCATGCCTCAAGGAACAAATGCAGGAAGACTATTTCCCAACCTTAAAGAAACTGAAGACCTTTTCAAAAAATTTGCCCACTAAGGGAATAGATATACAGTAACTCTTATTCAAATAACCAATCCATGGCCTTAAATGTTTGCAAATCAGAGGCAATTATGCTACTTGGTCACAATGCTTGATCTCATCCCATCAGATTACTATTCTTCTCTCCTTCAAAGTCAGCGTCTGAAAGGCATCAGAGTGATAATAATAACTAATGATGGTAATAATAATAATGACTAGCACTTATAACACTGGAAGGTAATGCAGAGTGCTTTCTATGTTTTATTTCATTTAATCCTCAGAGCATCCCTATAAGGTATGTACTATTATTATCCCAGTTTTGTAGATGAGGAAACTGAGGCACACAGAGATTAAGGGTCTTTATTTTAATTGATATTAATTAATTAATTGATAGATTTCACTGACTGCAAGTCTAACTCTCTAATCCTACTGTCTCATTGTGTAGTGTGTAAAGTGTCCTGGGACTAGAGTCTGAGCACCTGGCTTCTAATCCTAGAGTTTTTGCTTATTGGGTGTCTTTGGGCAAAAAGAGACTTGCCTTCATGAGAGGGCAATCTTAGATGATCTCTAAGGTCTCTTCTTCATTTGAACCTTGTTATCTGCACACTATCACAAGATCTCAAATGAATTTTTAGAGTAGTTTTGAAAGGCAAAGACTTTTTTTTTAACCCTTACCTTCCATCTTAGAGTCAATAATGTGTATAAAACAGAAGAGAGGTTAGGACTAGGCAGTGGGAGTTAAATGGCTTGCCCAGGGTCACACAGCTGGGAAGTGTCTGAGGCCAGATTTGAACCCAGGGCCTCCTGTCTCTAAACCTGACTCTCAATCCACTGAGACACTGAGCTGCTTCCCGGAGCCAGACTCTTATCAGGGAGAAATACTTGCTCTAGTTCCTAAATTACAAAATCATCATACAGCCCCTGACACGTATTGGCTGTGTGACCCTGATAAGTAAGCGAACTTCACAGTGCCCTCTAGGCAATTCTCTGAGACTATAAAGTGTTCATCTGTACTGGCACAGGTAGACAGACACCCAATAAAATCACAGGTCCAGTCCCCATTCCTATAAAATCACTGAAGCCAGAGGGGATACTATCTGTGCCCATTGCTAAATGTAAGCTAATATTTGGGGAAGGTTTTAATTTTGTTAATTAAAATTTCACTGTGTAAAAAAATTAAGTGGATCATTCAGGGCCTGCCTTAGGCACATTTCCATCTTCCTTTCTGTTCCCTTTCTTAACCCAGTACCCTCATTCATTAGGACTTCATGTACCATACTTTGTTTCCAAGTTCCTTCCAACTCCATCCCTTTAAACCACCCTCTCCCAAGGCCCCACTAGGGACAATTTAGCTCATTTCAGAAAGTTCTCCTTTCCTACAGCATTCATAGAAGCCAGTGATTGACCAATTTCTTCCTCATCCTCCCCTCCAACTCCAAATTACTTGTCAAATCCAGAAGCTTCTACATCTCTGGCAAGATTTCCTCCTTTCAACTCGTACAGCCACCATCTTAGTTCAGGCCTTCATCACCTCAGCACCGGCCTGTTTCAGTGACTTCCTAACTGGTCCACCACACAGCTGCCATGATTTTCCTAAAGTCCAGGACAGTCACGTCCCTCTTCTTTCTCTCCCAGTGACTCCCTATTGCTTCTAAGATGAAATTGAAACTCCTTTGCCCACTGGGGACCCCATTTCTGCTCCCTTGTAATATTTGCCTTTGAGCAGGCAACAAGGTGGCTCAGGGGATAGAGAGATAGACCTAGAGGCAGGAGGTACTTGGATCAAATCTGGCCTCTAGCTGTGTGACCCTGGGCAAGTCATTTAACTCCCACTATCTAGCTCTTACTGCTCTTGGTACTGGTATTGATACTGGTAAAATGCTCTTGGAACCAACATATAGTATTGCTTCTGAGACAGAAGGCAAGGATTTAAAAACAATAACAACAAAAAAACCACAAAACCTGGTCTTTGAACCACTTCACAGGAATAAGGGATGTAAGAGCTAGAAGGGATCGTTAAGGATCATTTGGTCTAACTGCCTCCTTCTAAAGAAGAGGACATAAGATCAGAAGGGAAATAAGGATGCCCATTATCACCTCTATTATTTAACATTGTACTAGAAACACTAGCAGTAGCAATTAGAGAAGAAAAATAAATTGAAGGTATTAAAATTGGCAATGAGGAGACCAAGTTATCACTCTTTGTGGATGAGATGATGGTTTACTTAAAGAATCCTAGAAAATCAACAAAAAAGCTTGTGGAAATAATCAACAATATTAACAAAATTGCAGGATATAAAATAAACCCGCATAAGTCATCAGCATTTCTATATATCTCCAACCCATTTCAGCAGCAAGAATTAGAAAGAGAAATTCCATTTAGAATCACCATAGAAAATATAAAATACTTGGAAATCTATCTGCCAAGACAAACACAGGAACTATATGAACACAACTACAAAACACTCTCCACACAATTAAAACTAGATCTAAACAAATGGAAAAACATTGATTGCTCATGGGTGGGATGAGCTAACATAATAAAAATGACAATCCTACCCAAATTAATTTACTTATTTAGTGCCATACCCATTGAACTACCAAAAAACTTTTTTACTGAATTAGAAAAAACCATAACAAAGTTCATATGGAAGAACAAAAAAATCAAGGATATCCAGGGAAAACATGAAAAAAAATGCAAAGGAAGGAGGACTTGCAGTCCAAGATCTCAAACTATACTATAAAGCAGTGGTCATCAAAACAATTTGGTACTGGCTAAGAGACAGAAAGCAGGATCAGTGGAATAGACTTGGGGTAAGTGACCTCAGCAAGACAGTCTATGATAAGCCCAAAGATCCCAGTTTTGAGGACCAAAACCCACTATTTGATTAAAACTGCTGGGAAAATTGGAAGACAGTGTGGGAGAGATTATGTTTGGATCAACACCTCACACCCTACACCAAGATAAACTCAGAATGACTGTATGACCTGAATATAAAGAAGGAAACTATAAGCAAATTAGGCGAACACAGAACAGTATACATGTCAGATCTTTGTGAAAGGAAAGACTTTAAAACCAAGCAAGAGCTAGAAAAAATAACAAAATATAAAATCAATAATTTTGATTACATCAAATTAAAAAGTTTTTGTACAAACAAAACTAATGCAACCAAAATTAGAAGGGTTGCAACAAATTGGGAAACAATCTTCATTACAAAAACCTCTGACAAAGACCTAATTACTCAAATTTATAAAGAACTAAACCAATTGTACAAAAAATCAAGCCATTCTCCAATTGATAAATGGGCAAGGGACATGAATAGGCAGTTTTCAGATAAAGAAATAAAAACTATTAATAAGCACATGAAAAAGTGCTCTACATCTCTTATAATCAGAGAGATGCAAATCAAAACAACTCTGAGGTATCACCTCACACCTAGCAGATTGGCTAACATGACAGCTATGGAAAGTAATGAATGCTGGAGGGGATGTGGCAAAGTCCGGACATTAATGAATTGCTGGTGGAGCTGTGAACTGATCCAACCATTCTGGAGGGCAATTTGGAACTGTGCCCAAAGGGTGCTAAAAGACTGTCTGCCCTTTGATCCAGCCATAGCACTGCTGGGTCTGTACCCCAAAGAGATAATGGACAAAAAGACTTGTTCAAAAATATTCATAGTGGCGCTCTTTGTGCTGGCAAAAAATTGGAAAATGAGGGGATGCCCTTCAATTGGGGAATGTCTGAACAAATTGTGGTATATGTTGCTGATGGAATACTATTGTGCTCAAGGGAAAATAAAGTGGAGGAATTCCATGGAGACTGGAACAACCTCCAGGAAGTGATGCAGAGCGAGAGGAGCAGAACCAGGAGAACATTGTACAGAGACCAATACATTGTGGCACAATCAAATGTAATGAACTTCTCTATTAGTGGCAATGCAATGACCCTGAACAACTCGGAGGAACCTACGAAGAAAACCACTATCCACATCCAGAGGAAACACTGTGGAAGTAAAAACACCAAAGAAAAACAACTTCTTGAATACATGGGATATGGCTGGGGATGTAGACTCTAAATGAACATCCTGAAGTGTAGTGTAAACAACAACACTGAAATAGGTTCTGATCAATGATACAAGTAATACCCAATGAAATTGTGCATCGGCTACGGGAAGGGGGGGTGGAGGGGAGGGAGGGAAATAAAGTGATTATTGTAACAAAAATAATTAAATTAAATTTTAAAAAACAATAAAAAATAATAAAGAAGAGGATGCTGGGAGCCAGAGATGATAAGAGACTTGCCCAAAGTCACACCATATTAGGGAATCAGATCTTCTGAATCCAAAGCAAACATTCTTTCCACCATGCTACGGTATCTTATCACTTTAATCCAAAGAAACCAGGGACATGGGAAGTTCAGTTATGCTTAGTAGGGAACTTGAGTTTTAACCAGTGGGCCCTTTTCTTTTTTTACCATTTTGGGGTTTTTTGTCACTTAATATTATATATTAATACAATTTTATATGTAGAATACATACAAATGGCTATAGCTATGTAATACATTATGATAAATGTTTATCCAAAAGAAAAAAATTCTCACATTGGCTGTCCCAAAATCTGTCTCATTCTTTTCTACCCTCTCCCTGCTACCTCTCCTCCTTTCTCAAGAAGACAGGTGCTATGGCATGGGTCGTACGTATATTATAACATAACACATATTTCCCTACTCATCACGTTGTGAAACAAGACACACTAGAGAAAAACCCATGGAGGAAATAAAGTGAAGAATGATCCATCTGTTCTTTCTCCGGCAGTGGATACCCTTTTCTGTCCTCGTCCCTTGGAATTGTCCTGGATCCTTGCCTTGTTGATAATAGTTCAAAGTCAAGAGTCCTGGTATTGGCTCTGCAGACCGACTCACTGAATGACTAGCCTTTCTCTCTGGACCTCGTCTACTCCAAGAAGCAGCTATATGGTGCTCATGTGCCCAGAGGGCTGGACCTGGAGTCAGCAAGAGCAGGGTTCAAATGCTGCCTCAGACTCTTACTTGCTGTGATCTGGAAAAGTCGCTTCACAACTCCCTGCCTCGGTTTCCTCACTGGTAAAATAAGGATAATAACAGTACCTACATCCCAGGGTTGTTGTGAGGATCAAGTAAGAAGATATTCGTAAAGTGCTTTACAAAGCACTGTATATAGATGTCCTAGGTCACATCCTGTATAAATCAAAAAAGGAGTTTATAATAGATGTCTTGGGTCACTTCCAGCTCTGACCTTTAGGATCTTTGCTTCTCTGAGAAGATAAAAGCTTCTGAATGGGAAGAGCGAGTCCCAAGATGGAGCTGAAGGTCTGGAGAGTCAGCAACTCCCTCAAGTATCAGCAATAGTGCCCATTCAGCCCCTTCTCCTACACCCTACAGTCCTTCTACCCTGATAGCAATGTCTTTCCATTAATATGGTCATTCATGGTTAGAATTCTCTTGCATCCATAATCCAGTTCGGGCCTCAGAACATTGGCTCCTGGAGCAGGTGCTCCAGGCTGTAGTTCCAGGGCTAGTGATGAACTTTCACTGACCCATCGACATATTCTCACTTTTTGTGGCCAGAGGCTTTGAAATGAGCCACCAAGGGAACAGAAGTCCCAAAAAGGCTTTTTTGCAATCAAAAGACTTCCAAGAAAGGGTCAATATCCACTGCCCCCTTGTAGCAAATGAAACAAGGAGATGTTGCAGGTCACTTGAAAAGGGGGGAAAGATTTTTTCTAGTTTTCCAGTGTGCAATGGAAGAAATGATACTGTCACTCCTGAAACCGAAAATCTGAAGAAACTTCATCTGCTGACTGAATAGAGTCCCACTCGCCTAAGGTGGTACCTCCACAGAGCTTGTCATCACCACCCTCAATTTGGGAAGAGAGAAGAAGACAAAGCCAGGCCCCAGGTTGCTAGACATTTGGGATCTGGCAAACTGGCCCTGGCCCATAGGATGGCTTGATCTAAACTCTAACACTCCAACCAATTCCCTGGCTGCCCCATTTCCCCAGCAGTAGCCATGACATCAGGAATGGAAAAAAACTTTATTGGCACCTGAGAAATATTCAATGTCACATTGTCAAAGGCCATAATTGGGCTGGTCCCTGGACACTATCTCTAGTTGGTCACTTCTGGTCAGAGCTGCCCAGGGACCACAGCAGCACACTCTAGTCCTTCCCCCAGCAAATCCGGGGCAGGCGACTGGACCATGAACAGTACAACAGGTGAGCTCCCAGAGGATAAAGCTTTATGTCCACAGTTTCATGGTTCAATATCTAGGGCTTCCTGGGTCAGGACTCGAAGTTCAATGGAAAAGAGATCCTCCCAGGGACCTCGGATCCAATCAAGCAGTGCAGTCAATTGCTCAGGACACGCAACACGAAGAGACCAAAAACTCTCCAGTCGCAATACCTGTGGGGCCAAGGAGTCTGTGAGCTCTATCCTGACAGAGGCTAAGCTTCTGTCCAGAGTGTCTCTTCGTCCTTCCCTACCCCAAAGCCCTCCAGCACCCCCTGCAGTCACAGTCCTCTCACTCCTGTGCCTCTCCTCCTTTCGATTGGCCATGCTGCATCCCAAGGCTCCTAATTCCTCCCCCTAACCTGGGGCCCCGAGTCACTCTAACCCTCCTCTAATCCCCTGTCGTTTCCCTTCCCAGTGCCACCTCCTGGCCAAGGTTCCCCATTTTTCTCATCTTAGCACCTTTCCCTTCCTGGATTCCCTATTTCTTTCCTCAAACCGTTCACAAGCCCCCTCCAAATACCTCATCATACAGTGCCAGGCGCAAGTCCATCAGGGCTGTTCGATAAACCTGGATGGAGTTGAGGCTGCTGAGTGGCTGCTGCTCATGGATACGGACAGAAGGATGCAGGCTTGAGGGGGATGCCCCTAGGAACTCTTCCCCAGCCTCTGGAGGAGAAGGCCCAGCCTGAGACCACACAGGATCTTCATTCAGCAGATACAGGGTAGATGGAGTTATTAACAGGGACATGGGGCAGACAGAGGAACCTGAAGAGAAGGGGAGGTCAAGAGACCTGGGCAAAGGCAGATGGAAGATCTCCCTACCCCAGGTCACTGAAAAAGGGTAGAAGCATGCTTTGGATCAAGGAAAGGGGCACAGTCCGCGATCCCTCTGTCCTCAGTGCTCTCCCCTCCTAAAGTCCCAGGAGCCCCTGGCTTCTAGGAACCTCTGAGATGCCATTGCTGGCCCTGAGATTACAAGACCCCCTCCACTACTAAGCACAAACAGGGCTGGGGGCTACCTTCAGCTTTCTGCAGCTCCTCATGCCCCTTGGGGTGGGAAAGGGGGTACGTCCCAACCAATCAATGGAGCAGAGCTCCAGCCAAGCTCAGGACATTATTACTCCCCCCAACCAAATCAAAGTTTTCTCCAGGTAGAAGCAGATGAGGTCTCTTCCCAGAAACGTGCCCACAGCATTAAGAGGGGTTTGCCCAAGAGATACAGCCTCCCACCCAGTACCTTCAATCAGAAACACCTGCAAGTAGAAGAACTGGGGGTCTTCGGGGCCGGAGTCAGTTCCCAGCAGTGGCCTGGGGGGCAGGGGCCACGTAAGGGAATGGGCATCAATGGTGAGTTGGGGAAGGGGTTATGGGGGGAGAAGGACAGTGGCAGGGAGCACCATGGGCCCATGGAAGGAGACCTGGGGCAGAGAAGTGGTGCCAGGATGGAGGCAGGGAGTGGGGCTGCTGCTCTGCCACTCTCTGGTCCAGGGCCCACCTTGGTTTCCACGGGGACGTGGGCTGAAGGACTTGGAGGACACCTTGTAGGACTCACCAGAGGCGGTGCTGAGGAATCATCTCCTCTTTGGTGGCACTAACTTGGGACCTTCGGCCGGGAGGAAGTGACTGCAGGATGGCTGGAGAGAGCCCAAGGGGAGATTGGGAGAGGAACAGAGCTCCGGGTCCAGAAAGACACCTTGAGCAATCAGGGGCCTCCCCAACACTTGGTCATCCCCACTCCCCACTCCCCACTCCAGCGCCCCCTCCCACCCCATATAGTCCCCTCCCCCTCTCACCCCCAAGCTCCTCCAGGAATGCCCGGCAGCATCTGGACTCACGGGGCAGCAGGATACAGCCACCCCCACCCCCTGCCCACTCCAGCCGAAGGCTCTGCCCAGCCAGGCCAAGCTCCAGGCGGCTCAGGTCCTGCAGGGAGATGGCGAGGCACAGCTGCAGCCAGCTAGAAGGCTGGCCCCTGCAGGCAGAGGGAGGAAGGAATGGCCGGGGCTGAGCTGAGAGGGAGAAGCACGTCCACGTGCACGGCTCCCCTCTGCCCAGACTCACCGCATCTCCCCAGTCACCTCCAGCACATAGAGCCTGAGATCAGACACCACAACCAGGGAGGGAACCTCCATGGACTGACCACGGAATACCACTGGCACCTAGAAGAAAGGAGGGAGCAGCTGGTCACAGAGGGGTCCAGGAACACACCAGGCAGCACACAGACCGCAGGAAGCCCTGGAGTCGCACCTTGAGATAGCACTGAAACTCTTCCTGGACATCCTCGAACACTTCCACATCCAGGAAAAGTCGGATCCGGTGATCCACAGAGCGAAGCCCACGGCGGTCAGAAGCTAGAGGCCAGGCACAGACTGAGTCTCCAGGCAATCTCAGGCCTTCCCTTCTCCCCTCTCCCCCCAACACCTGGCCCTCTGTGAGGTAGTCGATGTAGCATCATCCCCATTTTATGAAAGGGGACCCTGAGGCTCAGACTGAAGGTTAGGCATCAGAGTCTGAGCCCTGAGCGGGGCCTTTCCTCATCTGATTCCCCGTACTCACAAGGGCAAAGGCCCCAGCTGTTGGCATCGTCAGGCACATGGGCCTGGGGGGAGGAATTGCTGAGGTTATCACCGTCAACATCATCCGAAGAGCCAGGAGGGGTGCTGGGGAGTTGGGAGGAGGCCAGGCCCGGCCCCCCTTCCGTCCCATCCCCACAGGGCGTTTCATCGTGTTGAGGCCATAGAACGACATGGTCACTGCCACACACAGGGCACAGGATGGGAGAATCTGCAGAGTGGAACCATGAGGTGCCCCCCCAAAGAGGCTCCCCACCCCTCTGTGCCCCAGCCATTCTCCAGCTCTGCACATCCCCACACCCTCTCTCAAAGCCACTATCTCCCCTGTGAGGTCCCCCCGCTGAGCCGGAGAAACAGAAAGGAGGGAACCCCTGCGTGCAGGCAGGGAGGGAGGCCAGACCTGTACTTGTCTTTGGTATCCATCCGCCCTGGCTGTCCAGCTCCTCCTTGGAAATCATCACTGTGCTGAGCTGATGGCAGCGGAGGCAGCGAAGTCGGCCTCCCAAAGGGCCTCCAGCTGCCCCCGCCTGAAGCCTCGAGGCGGCTGCTGCCGGGGCCAGGATGGCAAGCAACTCCTGAAATGTAAATGCAGTCTGGATGGAAATCTCTCCTCCAGATCCTCTCGAGGCCCCTTCCCTTCCTCTGTGGCCGCCCCACCTCCCTGGGCCCCACAGTGGTCTGGCACCTCCACAGCGGCCAGAGCATCGGGCTCCAAAACCAGGTATCGTCGTAGCTGCCGGTCGGAACAGATGTAGGAGAAGCGCAGAACGAGAATGGGGGCCTTAGCAGCATGATCGCAGTCCTGGGAGGGGGGACAGGAAAGGAAGGGAGGCCTAGGAGGGTGCAGGACCCCGCACACCCTCCTGATGGCCTGGGGGGAGGGGGGCCCGGGGGAACACACAAGACCCCGTGGTCCAGCACAGCAAGTGTCTTCAAGGCTGAGCAGGGCCTCTCCCTGACCTGTAGCCCCGCAGCTCCCATTTCAGACCCACCACTTCCACCCATCCCAGCTCTTACTGCAGACACTTCCCCGCTCTGGGCCTGTGGCTCAGCCTCTGACTCTAACTCGGCTGCCTGCAGGCTCCGAAGGTCCAGTCGCTCAAGGACTCGTGCTGCCTGCAGTTCCACTTCCAGCAAATGGCCAGACGTAACCCGGAGAAACCGTTCTGGGCTACAGGCCCCACCAGTCCCCTCCAGCAGACGCACCAGCACTGGCCGGCACAACTCCACTGAAGAGAAACCCAACAGGAGGCACTAGGACTCCCCCCATGCCCATGACTTTCTTGGAACACCCACCCAATGTGCACACATTCCCACCCCTCACACCTCTTACCTTCTCCGTCCTCCTCAGGGCCTTCCTCTTTGGCTTCCTCTACAGCTGCCTCCATCCCCACAGCCACCCCTTCCTCTGATGGGCCCTCTTCTGGCCCAATCAGGAGGGATTCCTCTACACTGCTGGCTCCCTCCCCCAGCTGCAATGAGCTAGAAAGGCTCTGAGCATTTGGGGGATCCAGGGGGAGCTCGCCAAAGTCGGAGACCTTGGGAGTCCCCAGAGAAGGTGTCCCAGGGGTCTCCAGGTGGCTCCGGTACTGCAGCCAATCACAACCAAATCTCTCCCGAAAGCTGTTCATGAGCTCCAGCTCCCGCTGCTGTTGCACAAACCAGCCTAGAAAAGACAAAATAAAGGGGTGAACAGCTGGGCCAGATCTCCACATGCCCTTCAGAAGTCTTCAAGGCTTCTGTGACAGGCCTTAGTCTTTAAGATGGTCTCTGCCACCTGTGGAGGCTGAAAAGCGCATCACCCTATGGCCAACCTAGTCTGGGGCCTTTCTGAGCTTAGGTTGATCCTGAAGCGACACATGCAGCCTGCTGTGAGGCCTCCCAGCCTTTGGGCCTCCTACAGCTTCCCTCTACTGCTGCCCACACTTGAGAACCCAGAACCAACCACCCAGCACAATGAGGAGGGTCCCAGAGAAGGGTCTTTAAAGGAAGGGATGCCTTTCCTAAGTGGGAAACTAGAGAAGGGTCAGGGACAGGGAGGCACCCTCAGCAGGGACAAGAGCAAAGGTTGGGAGGCACAAAGCTGAAACCCTAGGGGACATGAGGAAAATCTGGGGCCAGGTCTCACCAGCAGGGGAGGGTTCTGGAGTGCGGGGTTCAGGATCCGTGTCACTTGGCTCTGAGATGCTAGCCTGTCTCACACGGACTCGGCTCTGAGGGTGACAAAAAGCAAGTTCCTTTCTGAGTTAAGTGGGACCCCAGAAAACATAACCCTTTGCTTCCAGGTACCACCAGCCTTCCCCAATCAAACACTGCCAAGGTTCACAGGGAGAGTGGCCCCCAGGCACAAGGCAGTGCAGACTCACCCTGGACTTGCGAGGGAGAGGGCGAACCAGGACGGCTCCTGAGGAGGGGCTATCGCTGAGGTCAGGGCCATATGAGGTCTCGGAGGCACTTCCGCCTACAGGGGGTAGAGGGAGGGCCAAGGAGCAAAGCCCAGAAGATGTGGGAGGCTGGAAGCACATAAAAATAATGGGGCTTTTATAGAAATGGATAAAGGATACAGACTTCCTCCTCTGTGCTCAGTCATGGTAAGGAACAGGATTATGGCTGCCAATTAGGCAGGAAACCATCACCACTGCCACAACTGTCACCATCACTACTACTGCTACTGCTACCACCACCACCACCACCACCATCACCACCACCACCACTGGCCCCTCTGAGTTCACTGTACAGCACCTATTAACCTGCCTGGACCACCCTATTTGGTCCCTGCCGGATCCCTCTCCCAAGACTGACCTGTAGGTCTGCACGGGACAAGGGCTCCCCATCCAGAAAAAACTGAACAACAAAAAAAAAGGAACAAAAGCTGCATGTGAGCGGCTAAGTGCTGGGGAGGGGGAACATGAGGCAAATGCTCTGGACACCCTGGAGAAGGGCAAGGTGGGGCACTGAAAAGTGGTCTTCAATATTGCCAAAGTGGTGACAAGAACAAGAGAGACAGCAGGCATGTGCCACATTCCAGAGAGCCCAGGATTAGGCCCTAGGTCTGTTTGTTGTCTGGGGAGAGGGGCAAGGGGGAATGCAGAGAAGGGTGGGAGAAGAAAATTAAGCAGAAGCGGAGAACAATTTACAACTACAATGGCATGAGAAAAAATCATCCGAAGCCTCCAGATCCTGGGTCAGTGAAACAACCAATCATGCCTCAGAGAACCCACAGCATTACTTCCTGTCACCTCTCTAGCAAAGTAGAGAGAAAGAGCCGAGGCATGAGACACTTTCAGAGAGGTTCTACGTGACTGTCCTGATCTAAGACAGGACAGGATTCTCCTGGGAAGAGACACTGGGAAGTAACACAGTGATATAAATAAACCAGAAAAGGAGTATTATTATTGATGAGATGTTAAAAATTCTAAAAGCAAAGTAGATGCCTGTTTATCAGAGAATGGAGAAATATTATGGGGTGCCTGGATTTAGTAGAAACCTATGGAAAAGTAAGAAGCCTTGAGCATGATACATACTAAGGAGCAGGGAAACCTATGAAAGGCTGCAGAGTAAAGTATGCAAAGACAGAGACTACAACAATGGAAATGGAAAGAGCAATAAAAGAATCAAAACCAAATGCTGTTATATAAAAAGAACCAGCTGGGCCCCCAAACACCTCCCCTGTTCCATGGCACAGTTTGAAGTCCATGGGGATAAATCACTGCCTATAACTTCAGACTTTTTCAACGTATCAATTCTATTGATTTTTCTCTTCTCCAGCCTTTTCTTGCTTAAAAAAAAAAATCCTTTTTACAATGATGGATCTTGGGAAGGCAAGGATGGGGGCTTCAAGGCTTCAAGGATCCAGGCAATGTGAAAACAAGATATCAATAAATTGGATTTTTTAAAATGCTTTTAAAAAGTTGGAGAAAGGAAGGGCCAAAATAGCTCACCCCCAGGGGAGAAGCTTCCTTGATCTGTGGTGACAAATACTGGACAGTAGCTGCTCGGTGGTTAGGGTGAAACGACAGAGGATTCCCCTCTAGGTGAAGCTGTGGAGTCAGAAGATAAACTGCATCTAGTACAATGACACTGAGCCAAGAGGAACACGGGTCCCTCAACTTCATTCTTCCAGCCAAACTCAGAATTTGGGCCCTCCTCCCAGCATGGAGAAGCCAGCTGCCCATCCCCCAAGGCCCCAACTCACTCTGTGGAGCTCAGGCAGCATGCGCAAGGACATGAGCTCTCTGTGTTGTTCTAGAAGATTATATGCCACATCCAAATGTCGAAGGCCCCTCAGCTGATCCAGCCCTGATGGGAGAGAAACAGTGTCAAAATACAAATACCACAATATGCACACTTCTGCCCTAAATAAGCTCTTGCCACCATCCCCACTTCTCTCAGGGCCCCTTTCTTTCTCTATCATCTTTCCCCTCTGGCCTCCCCCTCCCACTCACCACATAAGCTTCGAAGCTCATTGCCCCTCAGTACCAAGGTCCTCAGCACAGCCCCTGAGGGACCCATCACTGGGACTGACTGGAGGTGGTTATAAGAGACATCCAGATGTCGCAACTCAGACAATGCCTGGAGGGCAGAGATGGCATAATAAGGCTAGAATGAAATTGTACCCACATGTGGGAGACAAAAACAGCCTAAAAGGGCAAAGATTTAGGTCCAAATGGCTGTGTCGGGTAGAGTAGTGCAAAAGGAAGATCCCTATTTAGGGGTCGGAGATGCAGTTATCACAGGCCTCCACCCAACCCCCTAACCCCAGGCACTGCCCTCACACTCACAGTCAAGAAGTCTTCACAATCCCTGACTTGGTTGTGGCTTAGATTCAAGATCTGAAGGGCTGACAAGAGATGCTGAGGGAAATGAGTCAGAAGGAGTCCCTCAGGATGGATGGTTCCATTTCCCCCCTTCTCCCTTCAGGGCCCTTCTCCTCACCCCACTCACCAAGGATCGGTCCAAGGCAGTCAAAGAATTATAGCTAAAATCAGCACAAACTAGGGCAAGCCAGGGGAGGGCAGAGCAGAGGTCACCTCCACAAGCTGACAGGAGTTCCTGAGCAAAGGAGAAAAGCTTAACAGTCTACCCGCCTTCTCTGAGGGTCCCCCACAGCCCATGTCTTATTCCCCACCACCAGGAACAACATGCTCCCAGAGGAAGGTGGGCACCACGCTCGCCCCTTCCCACCTTTCCTTTACCTCGAGTGCTCTGAGGCTTTTGCTGCAGATTAAAGTCTCAAGCTGAGAGTAGACTCCACGGAGGCCACACAAACAGTGAAGGGGTACAGCTCGTAGCTGGGGAGGTTTCATAACCAAAAGGGACAGAGGAATCAATAAGGGAGATAATGGTGGGAGTGGAATTATCATAAAAGTAGCTGATATGACAAAGAGGACAAGCAGGGGTGACTAGGTGGCTCTGCCTTGGAACAGATATTTAGTCTTGATTCTAAGATGGAAAATTAGAGTTATCAAAAGAGGAAGAAGAGGCCATGTACTGCTGGATTCTGGGAAATCCCTAATGGGACAAGTGAGGAGGCAGAAGGAAAAAGGAAAGAATCACCCCTCTCAGATCCCCAAAGGGTTTCTTCAAACAAGCTGTACACAGCCATGCCCTTCCCATCTCACCATACCTCCAGCTGCTTCAGGGACTTGAAGGGGAAGATCTTGATGGGGCCTTGAGGGCCAGGGCCAGGGATATGTACTAGCTAAGAGAGAGAAAAGAACAGAGCTCCCTGGAGTGAGCCATGGGTCTCTCCCTTGGCCCAGCACCCCTTAATTATACAAGGCGGCCTCTCCTAGATCCTCACAGCCAGACCTTGAGCCACCCCCACCTCTAGGCCTTAGGCTCAGTCCCCCTGAACACTTGTTAGTTGTGTACTCCTCCTAATACCCACATTCCCTTCAGCCCCTAAACCTTGAGTGAAAGTGTTTTCTGCAGGATATCGAAGAGGAACTGAAGCTGCAGGATAGTAGGAGAGTCTGCCGGGTGGGAAGGCAGAGCCACAAAGCCAGCCTGCCCTGGACCCCAGGGCCCCAGGTGAAGCTCAAACACATGGTTCAGCTGCTGCAAGGTGGTGGTCAGCAGGGTCAATGTGCTACAACCAGAGAGGACCAGGTCACCTTTGGGAAAAAGACCAAGAAGAGACACAGTGAGCTGGGGAGCTCTACCCCTCAGCATCCATGCAGAGAGCCTCAGCCTGCCAGTCTGCTTTCCTGAGGCCAGACCAGTTTGTCTCTCATAATACCCCAGCCCTATTCTAAAACCTCTGGCAGCACCTCACTGCTTCCAACATAAAAGCATGGCTCCCCAGGCTGCCATTTGATTCTGTATCAAGCCTCCACTGAGGGCCTGGGCTGTATGACCCCCAGAAAACGTGCTGGATTTAAAGTCACAGTGCTTGGGTTCAAATCTGTCTGCTTATGATTGTTTGTCCCTGAGCAGTCACTTCCCATCTCTAGGCTTCTGCATCCTCCTCTACAAACTGAGCACATTAGATAAGATTTAGGGACCTTCCAGCTCTACTATGAAGCCATGTCCCTACCATGTGCTCCATAGATTCCAGAAAAAAATGAAACAGAACCCACCACCAAGACATTTATACTCTACTGTAGATAGACAGAGAAGTTAGCCCAACAACTAAACTACTTGTAAATGAGGGGAAAAGGGGGAAGAGGGAGAAATCAGGCAATAAACATTTATTAAGAGTCCCCTAACAGTCAGGCCCAGTAACAAGCACTGGAGACACAAAAAAGATGGCGCCTGCCCTCCAGGAATTCACAGTCTAAGGAGGGGAAACAACACACAAATCTGTACAAACAAGCCAAATAAAGGATAGATGGGAAATAATTAAGAGGCTGAGAAAGGCTTCCTTCCTGCAGGAGGAATCTTCAATGTGACTGAGGGAAGCTAGCAAGCGGAGGGAGAACATATATTCTGGGCAAAGAGAATGTCTAGAGTCAGGAGACCTAGGGTCTTATGGCTGGAACAGCCAGGAGGCCAATGTCATGCGTGTTTGGGGGGAGAGGGAGTGCAGTAGGTGCTGAAGGACCTGGGACACCACAAAAAGCATTTCTGGAGGGGAAAGGGAGCCACTAGAGTTTACAAAGAAGGAGGAACACAGTCAAATCCACACTTTAGAGAAAGCATGTTTTCAAGGGATGAAACCACCTTGACAAGAGCCTAGTGGTCAGGGAGAGGATTATACCCCAGGCAGTGAGCCTGATGGCTGGGAAGAAAGATGCTGCCAGCTACAATCTTCTGTAGGAGTGGGGACAGAACTTAGGGGGAAAAAAACATGAGTTCCATCCTAGATAGGCTTCGTTTCGGGTGCCCACTGGAAGGCAGTTGGAGATGTGAGATTGGAGCTCAGTAAAGAAGCCAGATCAGGAAAGGCAGATTTGAGAAAGCTCAGCATGGAGAGGGTTGTGATGAGATCACCAAGTGAAATAGGAAAGCAGAAAGAGCTTAGGGCAGAAAGGAGGGACACCTCCAGGAGGGGCATGGTCTGGAGGAGGATCCAGAAAAGCAGCCAGAGGAGGAGCAATCATGTAGGCAGGAGGAGAACTAGAAGTAACTGAGATTGGAAGGCTCTCAGAGAAGCCAGAATCAGGAAGGAGAGAGAGATCGATGGGGCCAAAGGCTGCAGAGAGATCAAGGAGACCGAGGATGGAGAAAAGGACATGGGATTTGGGAACTAAGAGGTCATTAGTGACCTTGGAGAGAAAACTTTAGGTGGAATGCTAATATTAGAAGCTGGACTCCAGGCATCTATTGCAGAAGGTCTTTTTGAGGAGTCTAGCCAAAAGGGCAGAAGAAATCCAGTAGGATGTTCAGCTGGAATGAAGAGATCAATTAAGACCTTTATTGAGGCTAGATGAGGCATGGGCATGTTTGCAAGCAGTTGGAAAGGAGTTAATAGAAAACCTGAAGATGAGTGACAGAATGAGGATGAGAGCAAGGGGCAACCTGTGGGAGAAGGCAGGATGTTCCAGGATCCCTTGAACAGACAGAGGCTTAGCCTGGGGAAAGGGAAAAGCCACCTTTGTATAATGTAAGATGTAATGTAAGGGGGGTCGTGATGAGATCACCAAGTGAAATAGGAGAGAAGAGAGATGGATGGAGGAGAGAGTGGCAGGCAACCCCTGAGGGATGATGGGGGAGAAGGGGTTCAATGAACAGCCTTCACTTTTTCTGTAAAATATAAGTAGGAGAAGGGGGAGCCCTGGGAGGCCTTAGGAAGGATGACAAAGTTTGGAAGAGCCAGGTAGTGAGCAAATAAGGAAAGTTCAGCAGCTTTGCCTCGTGATGGTGAGGAGCCAGCTGAGATTGTGAGACACCAGCTCAGAAGGGACCTGGAACAATGGCAGAGGGAAAGGTGGAGAGCTAATGGAGCCATCACAAGAGGGACATGTAGGTAGTGCTTCCATGGGTGATGGCAAGATCAAGAGTGTGATCATCTTTGTGTGTGGCTGAGCTGGCCTGGAGCAGTAAGTCAAAGAGTCAGTGGTTTGGGCTGGAAGAAAAGTTGAAAGTCCCCAAGTATGAGAGTAGGAACAGAGGAGTGACCTGGAGGTCTAAAACAGTTACCAGGATTTCTGACTGAGCTCCAAGGGACAAGAGGTCACTGAGGAATGGTGGCAAAGGGAGAACTGAGCAGAGATGAAAAGCTAGAATCCCCCAATGTGACCAGGGAGCTGAAGGGATCGAGGGAAGGTAAGATCAGTCCTGGAAAGGGGGTTAGGGAGATCGTGAAAGTGTAATAGTTGTAAGAAGATGGGAGATGGACAAGAGAAAAAGACATGGGATAAAGGGAAGAGGCATTTCAGAGGGTCCAGTGGAAAGGAGAGGTGATATCTAGTCAGACTTCAGGCTGGGAGATGATGGGATGGGGGACAACCTTCAGGAGCAAGTGAGAATGTTCATCCCTGGGTAGAAGACTCCACTCCTCTTCCCTGCAAAAGTTGGGGACTGGGCAGGAGATGAACCAGGTGCTCTTTTCCTCTTTCTGCTCTTAGAGGCCCTCCCAGAAGATGGCAGGCTCCGTCAGAGGAAGGCATTAAGAGACAGCACTTGTACCTTGACCAAGGCTAGAGACTCCAAGACAGTAAGCTGTAATGGGTCAGCATTCCAAGCACAGGGAATGCTGGGTATTGTTGGGCTCCAGAACTTGAAAAGGGTGAGGGCAAGAGGCTTTCCAATTTTGGGTCACTATTATTTTCTCTATTCCTCCAGGCCTTGACCTGCACGGACTTCCCTTTCAACTCAATTCTATCCATTCTTCTATAAAACCCTCCTTCCCTGACCACCTCCAACTTGGGTGACCTATCAGTCCTATTGCACCAGGACTGGTAATGCTTCACTACACACACTTCTTGCTACTATGAAGTGTTTCCTAAAATAGCCAGCCCAGGTCCCAACAAGCTCAGAGGTTCCTTGAGGGCAGGAAGCTTCACAGTACCTAACTCAGTGCTGAATACAAAGAAAAAATGGGAGAACTATGCCAAATTGAAAAGGGAACATAATCTGAGCAATATGGAAATATGTATTGCATGAAAGTACTGATATAACCTAGATTAGACTATATACTGCCTGGGGAAGCAGGGGAAGGGAGGGAGAAAAATCTGAATCCTAAAATGACAGGAAACAACTGTCGAAAATTGTTTTTATGTATAATTGAAAAGAGAAATTTAAAAAAATTTTTTAAACCCTTTCCTTCCATCTTAGAATCAATACTGTGTCTTGGTTCCAAGGCAGAAAAGCAATAAGGGCTAGGCAATGGGGGTTAAGTGACTTGCCCAGAGTCACCCAGCTAGGAAGTGACTGAGGTCAAATTTGAACCTGGGATCTCCCATCTGTAGGCCTGGCTCTCAATCCACTGAGCCACCTAGCTGCTCCCCTAAAAATTTTTAAAAGTAGATACCATCCCATAAGTTTCTGACCTTGGGCAGCTGGACATGAGTTGGGATATCTAGAGTTCAAATCCTGCCTCAGGTACCTACTACCTGTGTGACCCAGAACAAGTCCCTTAACATCTCTGGCCCTCAATTTCCTCATCTGTAAAATGGAAATAAGAACACCTACCATCCACGGTTGTTAGAGAGATGAGAAAATGTATAAAGCACTTTGCAACCTTAAGAAATGTGGTTGGGGCAACTGGGTAGCTCAGCGGATTGAGAGCCAGTTCCAGAGATGGGAGGTCCTGGGTTCAAATTTGATCTTAGACACTTCCCAGCTGTGTGACCCTGGGCAAGTCACTTAACCCCCATTGCCTAGCCTTTACCACTCTTCTGCCTTGGAACCAATATATAGTATTGATTCCAAGACAGAAGGTAAGAGTTTTATTAAAAAAAAAAAATTTATGTGGTTGTTAATTATTATAAGTTCACATTTCTGGAGCCCTTTTTAAGATTTGCAAAGCACATTCTCTCCAACTACCACATTTGCAGGCAAGGGTCATGTTATCTCCCCTGCACAAATAAAGAAACTGAAACTCAAAGATGGTGTGTTACCGTTAGAGAACATTTATATAGAACCTACTGTGGGCCAGGCACTGTGCCAAGTACTTTTGCAAATATTATCCATAATAATAAAAGCTAACATATGATATCTATAATAATAATAGCTATTATGTGCCAACCATTGTATGAAGCGCTTTACAATGTCATTTAATAATAGTAATAAAATGATAATGGTTAACATTTCTATTGCACCCATGTGATAAGCACTTTTACAATTATTCTCATTTAGGGGTTAGTCAGGTGACTCAATGGGTAGGAAGCCAAACCTAGAGACAGGAAGCTCTGGGTTCAAATTTTACCTTGGTCACTTCCAAGCTATGTGACCCTGGGTTGCCCAGCCCTTATCACACTCCTGCTTTGGAACCAATACACAGTATTGAGTCTAAAATGAAAGTTAAGGGGGTGTTGTAAGAAACCAATTAGTCTCTTTTAACAATGATGATGATGATAGTTAACTGTTCAAAGAGCACCTACTATGTGCAGTCATTGCGTTATGTATGCACTTTATAATTATGTCAATCTTGGGACTTAGAGCCATTATTATCATTTTAGATGAGGAAACTGAAGGAGAGATGACGTGACATACCATGGGTCACACAGCTAGGAATGGTGGAGGCAGAATTTGAACTCGGGTTTTCCTGATAGCAGGCCAGGCCTTCTGTGCACTACGGAGTCCCCTAGCGGCGCAAAGCAACACAGCTAGAAGGCAGCTCTCGAACCCAACACACCATAGTGGGAGGGGCTTCAAGGCCTCGGGTTGGGGCTGGTCATGTGAGTTGCCCAGCGTGGTCCCCTTATCCCCCTCCCTGGTCCTCGCTCCCTGACCCGGAAGCGCCCTTACCCGAGTCCTGCAGCAGCCCCGCCAGCTTCCACACCAATGAGCTCGTCGCCATAGCAACGAGGAGCTTGGGGGCGGAGCCAGAGGGAGGCCCGGGTGAGGAGGACCCCAAGCAGGAGCGCGGAGCCAAGCGATCCCACCCGGGCTCCTCCCCACCGCCTTACTAGAGTCAGTTCGGGGCGGGGGAAGGGGCCGGGCGAAGAGACACTTCACGGCTCTGGGGAGGAGGAGAGAGCGTGGCGCGGGGAGTGAGATTGGGCTCCGACGTGTCCCGGGATCCCTGAGGGCATGCGGCCGGAACGATCCTTCCGAGGTCCGGGCGCCCCTCCTACGGACTCCACTGCCGGACACCGGCCAGGGGTGAGGGGAGGGGTGGGGGGGAGAGAGAGAGAGAGAGAGAGAGAGAGAGAGAAAGCGGAAGTTCCGCCCCACCAGGGCGGAAACTGAGCCTTGAGACTTCCGGCTCCGCGATAGACGAAGCGGAAGAAGAGGAGGAGCCAGGCTGTGGAGCGACTAGCGAGGAGCAGCGTGAGAGCCCACGGAGACAGAAGGACCTTTCAGCTTCCGTCCGAGGGCGGAGCCTCTGACCAATGACTGGAGCCTGGCCCCTCCTCTGTCCGCTTGTGCTTACGCTGATTCTTCCCGTCACTGGCCTTCTGCATTTTACATCTCTAAATAAATCTGTGGGGAGGGTGGCATTTATTTTCTTTTGTTTATTTTTAAGACGCTTACCTTTCGTTTTAAAATTAAAACTATGTGTTGGTTCTAAGTTAGAAAAGCGACAAGGACTAGGCAATAGGGATAAATGACTTGCCCAGGGTCACACCACTAGGAAGTGCCTACGGTCATATTGGAACCCAGGACTTTATGTCTGGATCTAGGTCTCCATCCAATCCGGTAAATGAGTTTAGTTACTAGTTCGCACAAGTTATCAAATAAGTCTGATTTTTAAAGGTAACCGTAAAATCATTTAGAGTTTTAACTAATATATATATATATATAACAAAAACAAACAACCCCCCCAAAATGTATATATATAATATATACATACACATAAATATTTACATATGGATGTTAGAAGATTATCCACAACTTTTTCACTTGTGCCCCTTCTCATCTGATTTTCCTCATCCTGCACCCCATCAGGTCGTGTTGCTTTCGTTTTTTATTGGAGACCACATTCTGGGTCAGTGTGTTCTGGGTTGCAGATAATTGTGTTTGTGTCATTACCGCAAATACAGTCCACGATTGTACTTACTAGAAACAACCTTGTGGTTTGAGCCTCTTCTTTATAAAATAAAATAATAATGTTCTTTTGATCATAAATTTGTTGCGGAATTTTTATTGTAAAAAAGTCATCAGCAAATAAATATTTCAATATACAAAGAGCAAGAAAGTTCCCTTTTTCTGCCCAATTCAAGCCTCACGGCCGGGAAGTCTTCCCAGATACTTTGTGTTGAAACTTATGCAATGTCCCTCCTCAGATCTCATTGTTTTTTTTCCACCTCCAAAATGTACTATCTTATAATTCTACATAGTATGTTTAATCGCCTTTTTATGTAACTACATGTAATATATGTGTCAAAACACTTTGCTAAGTACTTTACAAAGATGATTTCATTTTATTTTCACAACAACCCTGGTATGAAGGTGCCATTATTATCCCTGTTTTTCAAATAATAGGTTAAGTAGCATGCCCAGGGTCACATAGCCAAGAAGTGTCTGAATTCAGACGAAGCATTTGAATTCAGATCTTCATAGCTTGAATTTATGCCTTGCATGCCATGGACCAGACACTGTGCTAATTCACAGCAACCCTGAGAGGTAGATGTTGTTATCATTTTTCAGTTAAAGAAACTGAGGCAGACAGAGGTTAAGTGAATTATCCATGGTCATAGCTAGGAAGTGACTGGATCTGAACCAAGGCCCAACTCAATGTTTCACAGGCTGTGGAAAAAACAAGGACTTTTATACAGGGTTTAAAATCCTATTAAATTTTCTCTTCCACTGTGATTAGAACCAACTTTGCCCTCAAGGTCAGACAGGACTTGGACTCATGTCATGTGTAACTCAACCATGTGCCAAGTAGTTTACCCATAGAGTCACTTAATGGATGTTGAATCAAATCCAAGAATTGACTCATGAATTGAAGATCTGCAAGGATCATCTAGTTGAATCATCTAAGCTTTTTGAGGTCAGGAATGTTTGAATTTTTTGGTATCCCAGAACCAAGCACAAGAGTGGGCCCCTAATGCATATTTACTGTATTGAATTGAAACCTACACAAAAGGAGCCCAAACTGAAGTCTTCTAAAGGAAATATCAGGGGTTCCAGTTCCAGGCAAACAGAGATTGGTGGGTCCTAGAAGGAGTTTCTAGTTCCAAGATAAAGGTGCATTGTCAGTGTACTGGAAGCCAGGAGACCTCTCTTCTAGTCTCAGCTCTACCATGAACTTGAATGCAGGACTTCCCTGGGACTCAGTTTCTTCACTTACTTAAAAAGGGGTTTAGACTAAATTAACTCTTAAGGCCCCTCCCTTTTCACAAAGAATGTGTATCTCTCCCTGGTGAAAGATTGTGGAATATTCCTATGAATGCACTGAAAATCACACCCACATAATTTTTATTTGTAAACTCTTACCTTGTACCTTAGAATCAATAGTGTATATTGGTTCCAAGGCAGAAGAGCAGTAAGGGCTAGGCAATGGAGGTTAAGTGACTTGCCCAGGATCACACAGCTGGGAAGTATCTGAATGTACCTTACCTCCCTCCTCCTCAAAGCCTTTTTGGTCTTCTGTTTGCAGCAATAGCTGGTTTCTACATGAGGAATATTTACCAAACCCCAATGTCATTTACTAATCCAAATTAAGAAAAAGGAAGGTAAATAAAGCTATTTTTTTTTTGGCCTTCTAGAAAACATTTTTTTTAAAAAGTATGTGTTGAGAGTCATTTCTTCATAAAAATATGCTAAAAATAAAAGCAAAACAGTTGAAATGAACATTTTACTCAAGTAAACAAGGGGCAATGGGTCTTGCGAATAGGACAATTTTACCTACTTGCTGGTCAGAGACCTGCCTCTATGCTATAAAACACCTGGAATTAGGTAGGGATTGACCAACCATTCTATCACCCAGCATGCCACACCTGGCACCTCTAGAAACCACGTGGCCATAAAAGAGCTACCTAGTCACTTGGCATATGAGTTTTCCAGTGATTTCCATACCCCTCTGAAATAGTTATCAGGAAAAGGTACTGACATCTTTTTTGTTTGACACAGCATTTAAATCAGTGAGTTATCCTTGGCTCCTTCAGATTTCTACATTATAAGAAGAAGAAAAAGACTTCTTTGAATTTCCTTTTATTTGGTAAATTCTACCCAATTTTCAAGGTATTTAGTTCAAGCCCCATTTCTTCTGGGAAGTCTTCCCTCAGTTGAACATTTCAAGCAGGATTGTTTTGTTTTGTTTTGTTTTGTTTTAACTCCTACAGCACTTGCTGTTTCTCCCCTAAAACCTAGCCTTTGAATGTGTACAAAGTGGTCCTGTCCAGAGTATATGAGGTATTCAGGGAAGATGAGTACTCTGTGGGGAGGGCTTTCCCAACCCTTTGTAAGACTGCTTTCTTCTTTTGGTGTCCACCTGCCACCCACTTCTCCCCTGTGACTCCAAGAAGCTGTAGCTTATACAGCTGCCACATGGGCTAAACCAGGTGGAAAGTAATGGACAGACCCATTGATGAGTTAAGAGTGTCTCCCCCAAGCATGTGAAGACTTCCCCAGCCCAATGTGCAGATGAGAACAATTAGTTCCAAGGCCACGAAGGAGGCTGAAGCAGGGCTGAGGAGTTTGGTTAAACCTAGAAGAAGCCAAGATCATCCACTGCACCCAGGCCATCACCAATCATCCCGACTTTTGTCTGGCCACTGGGCTAATGTGGCTCTGGAAGACAACGAAACTGACAACTTTGGGCAGCTGTGCCTCTTTCTGCCTCAGTTTCCTCAGCCATCAAGGGCTGTGAAGATTATAGGAGATAATATTTATTAACACCTGGTGCCTAGTAGGTGTTGTGTAAACAGTTTTTTCCTGCCCCCTTAGTCTCCTGTGTTGTTCTCTATTTAATGTGTCTGCCTTATCTCCTCAGGAAGCTTTTTGAGGACAAGGACAGTATTTTAGACTTCTGTTTTCACTGTTTAGAAAGAAACTGCTTTTTATATGCTGGGTTTAAATTCTTGTTCCGACATGTAAAACCCAGTGGAATGGCACATTGGCTATGGGAGGGGGGTGGGAGGAGGGTAGAGAGAGAACATGAATCCTATAACCAAGGGAAAATATTCTAAATTAATTAATTAAATTAAAAAATTTTAAGACTAAAAAAATAAATTAAATTCTTGTTCAGTGTCCTGCTCAAGTGTGGTGAGAAGCAGTTTGCCTCTGCAGTAAAATGATCAATAATTTCAGACAGAAAGGGAGAGTTTTCTTTTCTTTTTGCAGTTCTATAAGCTGGGAGGTATCAGGAACAGCTGCTGGTTGTTATACAGACCACAGGCTGAGAACCCTAAGCAAATAATACCTGATAGGCGGGAACAGGAATAGCTAATAGTTAACAGCTATTTACTAAAGAGATAGATATGAATGGACATCTTATTTGTCCTCACAAGGTCCTATTATCCCCATTTTACAAGATGAGAAAACTGAGGCTGACAAAGGTCGACTTAGACAGATCCACGTAGTCTAAGCCAGGATTTGAGCTCAGGTTTATTCTGACTCCTGGTCTAGCAACCTATCCATTGTGCCACCTCGCTGCTGTTATGAGGTTCTTTCTCCAAAAGAATTACAGGATGTCAGGCTCTGCCTGCACAAAAAGCCCCCTCCATAGCATACCCCCAAAGGGCTGTCTGGTCTTTGCTGAAGACTTCCTCCCTTCAGTAGCAACAGCAACCCACTCATCATGAGGAGTATGGGCTTCCCTAGAGCCTAGATTTGACCCCAGGGACCCCAGCATTTCTTTCTGGGGCTCTGCAGAAAAACCTACAATGAGAAAAACCAGGGCCCCTATGGAAGGTGGTGGGCCTAGGTATAAGGAATTTAGTGAGACAGGACAGAGCTGGATTCAAATCCCGATTCCTGTCCTTCCCCCTCTGGGACTCGGAGTCTGCTAGATGACCCAGAAGAATCCTTCCCTCTCAATCTATGAGCTTATCCACAATCAGTGATGGAGGGCTTTTTGTTTTAATGAGGCAGCATATCCCAGGGGGTAGAGCCTTGGGCTTGGAGCCAGGAAAACCTGAAGGCAAATCCTACCTCAACTTCTTCCCAGCTGTGGAACCCTGAGCAAGATGTTTACCCTGACTCTGCCTCAGTTTCCTTACTAAAAAATGAGGAGGTTGGACTAGATGACCTTCCAGCCCTAAACCTGTCTTGTTTCAATCCCATCTAGCTCTATTTCTACTGATTCTGAAGAAGCAAGAATCAAAGGCTGGGAAGCTAGGGAAAAAAGGAAAAAAAAAACCTTTTTTTCTTTTAATTATTTGGGGAAAGAGATAGAAATGACTTTCACTAGGGAGATGAGAGTCAAATTTCTTGAGATTTTGGTGTGATTTGAAATGGCTGAGTGAGTCCCAGACCATTCATGCACCCAAATATTTTGACTCTAAGTTAGGAGAATGATCTAATTAATGTCTATACATAAAATTAGGGCAGCTAGGTAGCACAGCATCCAGGCCAAGAGTCAGGAAGACCTGAATTAAAATCTGGGCTTTCCACACTTACAAGCTGTGTGACCCTGGGCAAGTGACTTAACTCTGTTTGCCTCAGTTTTCTCATCTGCAAAATGACCTGAAGAAGGACATGGCAAACTATTCCAGTATCTCTGATGAGAAAACCCCAAATGGGATCACAAAGAATCAGAAATGACTGAATAACAGCAATATTAAATTCAGGTTGAAATCAATAAATAACAGGAAACAGGGTCATGAGAAAGGTACTAAATTTGGTCTTGAAAAACTTGTTCCTTAGGATTATCTTTTCACTATTTAAAATTCTTTCTTAACTTTTAATAGATTTGTATTTCTGTTTGTTTTTTAAGAGGATAATTGGATAGAAAAGCATGTTAATCTCCCCTCCCCTGCACCTGGTGTTTTAGAAACCATAATATGCCCTTAGACAGGCCCCACCGCCTTGCTGGGGAAGCCTAATTGAAGGAAAAGAGGCCATAATTGGCCTGGAAGCTGGCCAGACTTGCAAACCTGAATACAAAAACCAACAATATTGTCAAGGTGCAAGTTGCATAGTAGTTATTCAAAATCTGGGGGGAGGATTTATTTTTTTTTTTTTTAATTTTTTATTACTTATTTTTACGCAGCATTTTTTCTGGGCAGAGACAGGGTGGTATCAGGCTGAATTTAGACCTGCCTTTGAGTCCTACTTCTGACACTGACTCAGTGAAAGCCACTTTGCTATCCACTATGCAACCCTGCCCTTTATGCTGTATTTGGCAGGCTTATTATCATTGTCAATGTGACTGGATTTATTGGAAATAACTTGGTCAACTAGGCCTTTGGTTGGCATCAATTCTTTTTTAAAGAGTTATTAGAGTTTGAGTCCGGTCATAATTGGAAAGAACCTTAGATATCTAGTCCAACCTCCCTGCTACTCATCCTCCTTTTTAAGAATGAAGAAGCTGGGTGGCTCAGTGGATTGAGAGCCAGGCCTAGAAATAGGAGGTCCTAGGTTCAAATCTAGCCTCAGACACTTCCTAGCTGTGTGATCCTGTGTAAGTCACTTAACCCCCATTGCCTAGCCCTTACCACTCTTCTGTCTTAGAACCAATTAAAGGGTTAAAAAAAAAGGAATAAAAAAATCTAGACTTAGGGAAGTTACGTATTTTGCTGAACAACTAATAAAAAAGCCAGAACTTTAAGTTCCCTGATTTCCTGGCCTTGTAACCTTTCCTAGATACCAAAAGGAGATTTTTTTTTTTTAAAAAAAGTACCATTAAAAAGGGATAAAACAAGGAAGAGGGGAGGGAAAGAACATGAATCATGTAACCATAGTGTAAGGGCTAAAATAGATGGGTTGACAAAAATAAAAGAGCAGCTTTTAACAATTTTATTAGAATAGAGATAGAAAAGAATATAATAAAGGAGGGAAATATAGAAAAGAGGTAGAGAAAGAAAATTTCCTAATGTCTATACTAGTTATCCTATAACTACCTATAATTACTACCTATAACTGCCTATAACTACCACTAATAACAACCACCCCACAAAGTTCCAACCCAATCCAGCCCAATCAAAACCAACCCAATCAGTGTTTAATCCAACCCCAATTAGGTCTGTCAATGAAGATCAACCACCTCCCAAAAAAGTTCAAGAAAGAAAAAAAAAAAGCTAACAGCCCCAACCAATAGCCAAAACCCAAAAAGCCCTCTAAAGGCTAAAGTCAAAAGCTCTCTAAAAGTTAAAGTCAAAAAGTCATGTCAGTAAACTGAGGCTCACCTTTTATATTCCAGCAACCAACCACCAACCCAATCCCCCCCCAGCAGTCAGCTTCCCAGAAACTGCCAACACCTAACTGTTAGCAACTGACTGACCAACTGATGCTGTCCCCTTTTATACCCTCTTTCTAATTCACTTCCTGTCTCTATAGTTCCTTCTTCCTGTCTCTATGGTTTCTACTTCCTGTCACTGTGGGCTGGTTAATCCCTACATATCTCTATGGTAAGAGGACCTCCAGGTCCCTCATTAAATTAAAAAAGGAATAAAGAATTCCTTTTTACAATGGAAAAATATTCTAAATTTACTAATCATAAAAATTAAAAAATTAAAAATGTTAAGGGACAAAACTATACCATAAACCTATTATCATATTATTATATAACCTCAGACATAGCAAGAGTGAAATATGTTCTTTATAATAAAATTATATATTTGGGGCAACTAGGTGGCTCAGTGGATAAAAGCCAAATCTGATGCTGGGAGGACCCGGGTTCCAATTTGACCTGAGATACTTCCTATCTATGTGACTCTGGGCAAGTCACTTAATTCCCATTGTCTAGCCCTGACTGCTCTTCTACTTTGGAACTGATACACAGTATTTCTTGTAAGATGGAAGGGATGAGTTGTTGGAGATTTTTTTTTCAACAACTGTATCTTCTAAAAGCCCAATGGTATATTCCAGTTCTGTTGCCCAAATTGCTATTAGAAATGACTTTAGAATGAAGTTGCCCACCTTCCTCTTGATCCTTCAAGACCTAGCTCAAATCCTCTACTGCCCTCATAGGCTACTGTTATATTTAAGAAGTGATAAAAAAAAAGTTGGATACTGACTGCTGGCAGAGCCTTAACAAGTTAGCTATACTTTGGAGGGCTCACCACAGGTCTGGGGTCTCATCTACTTTCCATTTTCTTTAGTCCTCATCTTTGGTCTTAGAATTAATAGCATTCCAAGGTTCCAAGGCAGAAAAGCATTAAGCAATTGGGGTTAAGAGACTTGCCCAGGGTCACAGGGCTAGGAAATATCTGAAGCTACGTTTTGAACCCAGAGCCTCCCATCTCCAGGCCAGTACTCTATCCACTGAGCCACCTAGCTGCCCCTGCTTTCCATTTTCTAAAATTCAGTATTTTAAGATTTGTATATTGTTCAAGTTCTGGGAAACCAGTATACAGTGAGCCAACCCACAAGAGACTGGTTTATCCGTCAATAGTTTCCTGGCTGTGATCTTGGAAGTCTTTTCATTACATCAGCAACAAACCAGCTCTTAGACAACGTACTTCAGCCCATTTCTGTCAGGGTCAGTCAGTCAATAAGCATTTATTTAATTAAACTCTGACTGTGTGCCAGGCATGGTGTGAAGTTCTGGGGATTCAAAGAAAGGCAAAAACACAGTCTTTGGCCTCAAGGAACTCAATACCACATTTAAAAGAGATATAGACAAGCTACAGACAAAGTCGATTAAGGGTGATCTGGAAGAAGAAAGCCCTCGCAGCCTAGTGGACTGGGGGAAGCTTCCTCCACTTGGGGGATTTGAGATGAGTCTTGAAGGAAGCAAGGGAAGCCAAGATGAAGAGAGGGAACGTTCGGACATGAGCTTGGAGAAATGGTTGAAGAGCAGCTAAATCAGAAAGGGTGCCGAAGGGATTATTTTTATGTCTGTCCTTATTAACATCCATTTCAGAGGTCATTTTTTTGGCCATATCCCCAATCCTGAGGTTGCCTTCTGCTTGGTGGCTTCCTGTTGATTTCTGTAAATTCCACAGGGTGCAATTCTGAATGTCCCAGGAATCATTCCCAATGCCACCATGTGGGAAGGCCCCGTGGGTGTGAGTATAAATCACTGCCATCGACTGTGTGGCCCCCCAATCCCTGAGTGAGTCGCCTTTGTCTGATGACTGTGACAGGGTGGCAGCAGCAATGGTCCAGGTAGCAGAAGGTGAAAAGGGGTGAAGGACTATGGGAAGGAAAGGTGATCAACCACAGGAGGGAGGCTCTGAGCAGGGCAGCACTTGTTCTGGCTGGCAAAGTGACCAACACAGAGTAATTGGGTCATTAGAGTAATTAATGAGCCATTCTCTTGTGTCTGGACTTCAAGACTCCCCCAGGTCTTTCTCTCTAGGGCATGGGCTGATGAATTGCTTTTGCCATCCAGGTGTTTGTGTCATCTGTTTTCTATCTTAACTCCCCCTTACACTCAGGGCTAACTGAAGGGGAAGACTGTTCTAAAGGAAGGCTGCCTTTGGAAGGCTTTCATGTTCATGAACATTAAAGATGGTAGACAGGCAAGCGACACTAATTGGGCAAGCAGCTTCCCCTCTCCGCTGTCAATCTCATAACCCGGAAATGAGGCCTTTGACCATGGTGATCTTCCACCCAACACAGGCTACCATTCAGAGGAAGAGTGAGGTCACCTAATTGTTCAGGCTTTAAAGTTGGAAAGGGAACAGTTGGAACCTGCTGCTCCGGAATCCCAGAGATTTGGTGGGACATGGAAACAAATGGCTGCTTTTCTTTTGGTTGTATTTCTCCTTCCCAGAGGTGGGCCTGATTTTCTCCTAAAGCCTTTGAGGATGTGTATGGTAACCCTCCAAAGAGCGACTAGGAAGTTTTAACCCCTGATACGAGGGGGTAGAGGGAGGTGGGGAGGAGAGAAGGGGAGCCTCTGAGGGGGCTTTTAGAGGAAAGGATCTTTCTTGTCCCCTCCCTCTCTAAATCCTATGGATCAAGAGAGAAAGGTTAGACTGAGCTGAAAGAAATTTCAGCTTCTGCCTTTCTGATTTCAGCCATGTGCATGCACTTTGTACTTGACCTGATTATTTTTGCTTTTTCCCTTCATTATTTATTGGACAAAGAACTGAATTCAGAGGTCTTCAACATCAGGAGAGAAGGGTTTTATCGCTTCAAGACCAGGAAAGCTTCAGGAAATGCTGGCACCCTGGAAAGGGCCTGGTAGCTACTGGGACTGTTAGAGCAGAAACTTTAGGAAAATATGGGTCTGTTTTTTAAAAAAATAGTAAAAGCACAGAGAGTGGCCCCAGTATTGGCCCTCTCCTTCTTTATAACCCCTTGGAGTCAGGATGGCAAGAGTGACTCAATGGTGCCCAAGCTGTTGTAGGTGGCACAATGTTTAGAGTACTAAGTTGGAGTCAGGAAGATTTCACTGAAATCCCACCTCAGATATTTGCTAGCTGTGTCACCCTGGGCAAGACATCTAACCTGAGGAGGTCTGCCTCAGTTTCCTCAACTGGAAAATGGGAATAATAGCACCCACCTCACAGGGTTGCTGTGAGACATACTTGTAAAGTACTTGGCACATTGTAGGTGCTCAATAAATGCTTACTCCTTCCCTTCCCGTCTTCTGTCCCATCAGTCTTGTAGACTTCACTTCAGAGACTGAAACATAATTGGGGGGTCCACACCCCAAGTTGAGGCTGGCTGGCCGCCTTTATTATGTGTCAGTGTGGTAAGGACTAAGGCCTTGGGGCCTTTGGGAGGCAGTGTCCATGGACTTCCCAGGGGCTGCCTTAGCTTCTAGTTTCTGTCATGTCCCCAGAACCTCAGCCCCCTGTCTAGAATGCCCCCCAAAGCTTCTGTTCACTATTTAGTTGGGGGAGAACCTGGGTCCAGAGCCAGGCAGGAGCAATGTGGGACCTAGACAAACCCAGGGAAAGCCGTGCCCTTCGGCGACCAGCTAACCTCTGCCCAGGGCGGCTGAAGATCTCCAGAATGGAAGCATTCGGAGGCAGGGAGGTCCTGAGTGGGAAGGTGCTCCGAAGAGCCCCATATACGTGATCAGGAAGGCTTGTCCCCTCCAGCACCCCACAGCGCCCCTCAGCGGACCACATGAAGGGCTTAGAAAGGGAGGCACGTTTAAGTTGCCTTTTAAAAGACGGATGCTGTCTGTTGTCCGTGGAGCTCCCTTGCGGGCCATCCTCAAAGCCTTGGGTGTCTCCTCTCTGCCCCACCCCGAGCACCCGCTTCCGGAATGTACAGGTTCGAGAGAGAGCAGCACGTGGTCCAGTTCTCCCCCACATGGCTCTGGGAATGGGAGGGGTCATTCTCCAGCCTTGTCTCCAGGCAGTTTTGCTGAACTGTTTATTAATCTGTTTGCAGCGGAGAGGAGGACGGGCACTAGCAGATGGGCATGGGGGGCATACAGGGGATGTCAGGGAATCTCTCCTTTGACTCTATTTTGGCCCTGACTTGGGGGGGGTCTCCCTAGATGCAGGCGCAGTGCTGAGTGAGCAGGTTGGGCACCGTCTCATACTTGAAGGAATAGCCTCCGTCGGAGGTGGTTCGGACCCGCAGGGGTCTCATGGTGCCGGGGAGAGCAGCGCAGCAAGGCGGGGAGCCTGGGGCCAGAGGCAGGGGCTGGACAGGGGGGAGGGCAGCCCCAGGAGACAGGACCGGAGAGGGGACTAGCCCGCAGCCCCCGTGGCAGTAATGGAAGACGAAGCTAGGCGGGTGTACGATCCACTGGTCCCAGCCAAGTTCCTGAAAGGAGATGTTGAGGGCAGCCCGATGGCAGTCCGCATGGGCGGCCGGCTCTTCGGAAGGGCGCTGCAGCAAGCGCAGGGCAGCTGGAGACCAGGGCCAAGATGGGGGAGGAGGTGACCGGCGAGCCCTCTCCCCCACGCTGTGAGGACGGGCCCTGGTGTGTGCCACCAGGAAGGGGGTGGCATCGAGCCGGGCCAGGCAGGGGCAATTTGGGCATCGGAGCAGCAGAACAAAGAGTGGACGGGTCAGCAGGGCGAGCGCAGGGGCTGCCAGATGAAACACAACCCAGTGGCGTGGGGCTGAGCCCACTAGCACTGGCACTGCGACGGGTCCCCCCGAAGACATCGCCAACAGGGTCACAGGGGGGCCTGAGTTGTTGTGGGCCTCGGCAGCCCCCCTGTCCAGGCCAGTGTGGAACCACAGCTGGGCAGCTGTCACCTGGCGGCTTCGCATGTGCAAGGAAGGCCGGAATGTGTATGTGAATAGGCCTTCGGCCTCTCCAGTCTCTGGTTCATCCTCACAGCCAGGACCTGTAAGAGACAGACAGCTGAAGGGAAGAGGGCAGCCACAGTTGGCAGGAGCAGGAGAGAGAAAAGACTTAGGGAAATGGGATGTTTACTCCTTCCACTCTTCAAACCAGTGCAGAATTTAGTGGGAACAAGCCCATATTTATTGCCTTTTATGAGTGAGCCTCTACCAGGAATGGGAAGAGAAAGCTTTCAAAGAGAATCATGAAGTAGGGGAGAGGGAAGTCAAGAGGAAGGGAAAGCTAGAGGCAGCCAGGGTGCCCCCAAATGTTCCTAAGCCACCCTTGGAAAATTCCTCCTTTCCCTCTCCTGCAGGCTAGACCAATTCTGGAACTTTTGTCATTCAGAGGTCCTAGGAGGCTAGGGCTTGGTGGGACCAGGAGGCAGGGAGAGGGACTGAAAAGAGATAGGAAAGAGGGCAGTTAGGTGTCTCACTGGATAGAGAGCCAGGCCTGGAGACAAGAGGTACTGGAGAAAGGAAGGAAGGAAGGAAGGAAGGAAGGGAGGAAGGGAGGAAGGGAGGAAGGGAGGAAGGGAGGGAGGAAGGGAGGAAGAGAGGGAGGAAGGGAGGAAGAGAGGGAGGGAGGGAGGAAGAGAGGGAGGGAGGGAGGAAGAGAGGGAGGGAGGGCGGGAGGGAGGAAGGGAGGAAGGGAGGAAGGGAGGGAGGAAGGGAGGAAGGGAGGAAGAGAGGGAGGGAGGGCGGGAGGGAGGAAGGAAGAGAGGAAGAGAGGGAGGAAGAAAGAGAGGAGAGGAAGAGGGAAAGAGGGAGAGAGGGAGAGGGAGAGGGAGAGGGAGAAGGAAAGAAGGAAAGAAAGGAAGGAAGAAAGGAAGGAAGGAAGAAAGGAAGGAAGGAAGAAAGGAAGGAAGAAAGGAAGAAAGGAAGAAAGGAAGAAAGGAAGAAAGGAAGGAAGGAAGGAAGGAAGGAAGGAAGGAAGGAAGGAAGGAAGGAAGGAAGGAAGGAAGGAAGGAAGGAAGGAAGGAAAGAAGGAAGGAAGGAAGGAAGGAAGGAAGGAAGGAAGGAAGGAAGGAAGGAAGGAAGGAAGGAAGGAAGGAAGGAAGAAAGGAAGAAAGGAAGAAAGGAAGGAAGGAAGGAAGGAAGGAAGGAAGGAAGGAAGGAAGGAAGGAAGGAAGGAAGGAAGGAAGGAAGGAAGGAAGGAAGGAAGGAAGGAAGGAAGGAAGGAAGGAAGGAAGAAAGGAAGAAAGGAAGAAAGGAAGAAAGGAAGAAAGGAAGAAAGGAAGGAAGGAAGGAAGGAAGGAAGGAAGGAAGGAAGGAAGGAAGGAAGGAAGGAAGGAAGGAAGGAAGGAAGGAAGGAAGGAAGAAAGGAAGAAAGGAAGAAAGGAAGAAAGGAAGAAAGGAAGAAAGGAAGAAAGGAAGAAAGGAAGGAAGGAAGGAAGGAAGGAAGGAAGGAAGGAAGGAAGGAAGGAAGGAAGGAAGGAAGGAAGGAAGAAAGGAAGAAAGGAAGAAAGGAAGGAAGAAAGGAAGAAAGAAAGGAAGAAAGGAAGAAAGGAAGAAAGGAAGGAAGGAAGGAAGGAAGGAAGGAAGGAAGGAAGGAAGGAAGGAAGGAAGGAAGGAAGGAAGGAAGGAAGGAAGGAAGGAAGGAAGGAAGGAAGGAAGGAAGGAAGGAAGGAAGGAAGGAAGGAAGGAAGGAAGGAAGGAAGGAAGGAAGGAAGGAAGGAAGGAAGGAAGGAAGGAAGAAAGGAAGAAAGAAAGAAAGAAAGAAAGATTCCAGATGCTCACTGGCCCTTTCTACACTTATTGCATCTTCCATCCCCCTGCCCTGCTCAGGTTACCTGTGCTTGGGAAAAGGATGACCTGTGATAGGTCCTCATCTTCATTTTCCATGTTTCTTCGTGTGGAACCCCCAGTTTGGGCATGTCTGCGGGGCAAGCGCCGGGCCCCAGCCTCTCCCCCATCCTTGGAGCTGGTGGGAGGGCCCAAAGCATCCAGCACCAGGGCCCTGACTTTGGCCAGCAGCAGCTCCCTGTCTGGCTCTGGGCCCTGGCATCCGTGCCCACCCCTCAAATCCCTCAGCAGCAGCAGAAGCAGCACCAGGAGTGGCAGAGGCAGCATGGCCATTGGCCGCGTTAAGCTCGCCCAGCCTGAGCTTCCTGCTACCCTCGGTTCCCGGTCCACTGTTCTTAGTGCCCACTCGAAGCAGGTTCTATCCTCCTTCCTGCCCTCCCCACCCCACCCCATTCACCCCCACTCTTCCCTGCCAGCCCTCTCTCTTCTTCCCACGCCCGGCGGTCCCTGGCTGGCATTGAGGCCTATCTCTGACGCAGATGTCTGTGGCCCTGAGCCTTATCACCCACCCCCGCCTGGAATGCTGGGGGTGGGGTAAAGGGGGGATGTCTTGCCCCGATGCCCTAGCCACCCCGATGTGTACCCCTTCCCCAATTCTGCAAATTTCCTGAGGCTCCCACCCGACTGTCTACAGAGCTGGTTGGGGGTGCAGTGGGGGTGGAGGGTGAACTTTCGGGCCCGGAAAGGGGATCTCTCCGGCCCTAAGAGAGAATTATTCGGTCCCTTAGAAAGTCTTATGGCCCAAAACAGCTGTGGCCCCTCTCGGACTGCAGCTGCTCCCCAGGCTTATGGGGAAGAGCTGGGGGATGGGGGTGGTCGCTTTGCTCTATACTTAGCCTGGAGGAGCCAGGCTAGTGTCTTATCATCCAGCTGTATCATCAGAGATTATTTTTGGGGCTGGCAGCTGCAGGCGTCTGTGACACTCGGGGCCCGAATGGGGCCGCTGGGGGGTTGGAACTGGAGGTGGGGGAGGGAGGAGGGCCAGGTTGTGGGCAGGGGGCTGAGGGAAGAGGCCGTCAGTTGGGTGGAAGACAAGGCAGTGAGCGGGGAGAGCTGGGCCCCTTGGCGAGACAGTCGGGCAGCCAGACGGATCTCCCCCCGGCTTTGGACTTCTGAAAGTGGGAGGCCTCAAAATAGCCTCCCTGGAGTATTATCACCCGCTGAGACTGGAGGGTAAGGAGGAAAGGAGAAGGGTGCGGGAGGGCCAAGGCTGAGGGAATGGGGGCAGCGACTGCCTGAGGATGGCAGACCTCGGCCGGCCGTCACAAAGCTCTCTTCCCGTATCCTCTTCCTCTCCCCCTCCCTTCCCTTCCCGGATCTCTTTCGCCACAGTGGCCATGGAAGAGAGCGCTGTTCTTGGGGGTGCCCCTCGCTTCCTTCGGTTCCCAAGGCCCGTGCGGGCGGTGAGTGGCGCCGATGCCGTGTTGCGGTGCTGCCTTACAGGGGCCCCTGCACCCACGGTTCTGTGGGAGAAGGATGGGCAGCAGCTGGAGGCTTCCAGCCGTCTGTGTCTCCAGACAGAAGGGACTGAGCATAGCCTTTTGGTAAGGGAAGTCGGGGCCCCGGACGCTGGAGTTTATGTGTGCCGGGCCCAAAACTCCTCTGGGGAGGCCTACGCGGCCGCAGCCCTCACAGTACAAGAGCCTTCAGAGGCAGCCCCCGTTCCCTCCGAGGGGTCCCCAGACCTGACCTCTTTGCAGGGTCCCCTTCATAGAGCCAGGACCCCGAGTTCTTTGGACACGGACTCCACATTCCTCTCCTCAGACCCGGCCCAGGCCCCCTCCCTTTCACAGGGGCCCCCAGGCTTACCGCTTGAGCCCCTGGAAGGGCCCCCCGTGTTCTTAGAAGGTCCACGCTGTCAGTGGGTGCAGCAGGGTGAGGACGTAGTCTTGGCATGCCAAGTCGGGGGGCAGCCAGAGCCAGCAGTGCACTGGGAGAAGGACGGGCGGCTCCTGGAGGATGTCTGGGAGAGCAGTCACTTCTCTCTGACGAGAGGCCCGGCTGGGGACGGGAGCCACGCGCTGCGGATCAGGGGCATCCGACTACCAGACGCGGGCGTCTACGTGTGCCACGCAAGCAACGCGCACGGGGGCACGGTGGCCGCTGCCCTGCTCCAGATCCAGCCCTCTGCAGAGGCCCCTCTGAGCGCGCCCCACCAGGGCCAGAGGGCTTCTGCAGGGCCAGGCCAGGGCCCCGCTGCCCCGAAGAGCTTCTGGGTGAGCGAGGGAAAGCACGCCAAATTCCGGTGCTACGTGACCGGGAAGCCAGAGCCCGAGACCGAGTGGCACTGGGAAGGCCAGCCGCTGAGCCCCGGGCGCCGACGGCTGCTCTACCGGGACCACGACGGGGGCTTCGTGCTGAAGGTCTTGTACTGCCAGCCGTCCGACTGCGGGCTTTACGTGTGCGCCGCCCGCAACACCGCGGGACACACTCTCAGCGCCGTGCAGCTGCACGTCCGAGGTACGGGGGCCGAGGGGGCCCGGAGCACCCCGGAAGGCCCTCAGGGAGCTTACAGGCCAGTTGGGGACACCAGACCGTCATACCTGAAGCACTCTAAGAAGGCTAAAGAGCCACATTATGCAGGTTTCCAGGTCTTGGGGAATAAGGCAACTTGGTCAGGTCTTTGGGGAAGACTCTCGTGGGCGACCCTCGGGGGCATCCCTAGAACCTGTGTCCCTCTTGCGTCGCTGACTCTGTCTCTGCCTGGATCCCAGAGCCCCGAGTGCGGTTTGCGGTCCCCCTCGAGGACGTGGAGGGTGAAGAAGGTGGAGCCGCCGTGCTAGAATGCCAGGTGCCCTCCCGGGGCATCACCACGACCTGGTACCGCGAGGACCAGCGGCTGCTGCCCGGCCCCAAGTACGAGATGGGGGAGGCAGGGGTCATGCGGCGCCTCATCATCCATGACCTGGAGGCTGATGACGACGGCATTTACCTGTGTGAGATGCGGGGCCGAGTGCGGACCGTAGCCGCCGTAGCTGTCAAAGGTAGCCAGGCCAGGGCGGAGGGGAGGAGGGAAGCTGAACCCGGGCTTCTTTGCCCGTGCCAACCCCCCTATGCACGATGACACGGCTCCTGTGTCCCCAGGGCCCATCACAAGGCGGCTGCCAAGGAAGCTAGACGTGCTGGAAGGAGAGAACGCTGTGCTGTCGGTAGAGGTCCGAGGCGCTAAGGCGCTTGGGCGCTGGACTCGAGATGGCCAGGAATTGCCGGCTTCGCCCCGGATCATCCAAACCAGCTCCAACCACACGCACACTCTGGTGTTGGTGGGGGTCACACGCCAGGATGCTGGGGTGGTCACCTTCAGCCTGGGCTCTTCCCACACCTCCTCCAGGCTGAGGGTCAAATGTAAGAATGGGCATGGCCAAGAGACAAGAATGGGCATGGCCAAGACCCAAGAGCCTAGGAAAGCTTGGGAGGAGAGCCAGAGAAGGTTGGATGGGGTAAGGGTTAGAGTTGAGTGAACAGCCTGCTAAGTGGCAGAGAATAGGGAATGAGGAGAGCAATCAGTCAGAGAAGGGGGGCATGCCTTGGGATCGTGGCACAGGGCACAAGACAAGAGTATGGAAGACTGAGGGAATGAGGATGGAGCAAAAGATGGGCATGGCGGGCACAGCCTCGGGGAATAAGGTACAGGTTGGCAGCTTGGAAGGAGAGGTAGAGCTGGGCGATAGAGGTGGGTTGCTGGACGAGTCTGCTGCCAGGCTACAACCAGAGGAAGAGCGCAGGTGGGTCATGAGGTGAGCATCGAGCGAGCCCTGGACCCTGACTCATTTTGTGTTAGGTATGAAGCAAGTTCCCCCAGGACCCCCAGTTTCAGTCGAGCTGGGCACAGGATGCAGCAATGCAGCTCTGCTCAGCTGGAAACCCCCAGTGCCTGCCCCTGACACGGCCTTTACCTACCGGCTAGAACGACAAGAAGTGGGCACAGATGCCTGGGTCCAGTGCCTCACTACAGAAGCAGCAGGCATGGTGGAGGTGCCCGGAGATGGCATGCCAAATGAGGGTGACTATCGCTTCCGACTCTGTGTGGTCAGTGAGCATGGCCAGAGCCCCTACATCCTCTTTCCTGGCTCAGTGCACCTGGGTGAGTCTCTCTCTGTCTCGTCCGTCCTTTCAATTGTCAGCGCCTAATCTGTGCCCTCCGTATGTGCTCTCCCCACCTTGTGCCCCAAGTTTAAGCCGTGCCCACCTTCTCTGACCCTAATGATGGCGTCTTACCTCCCCAGTGCCTGCAGTTCAGGTGCAAAGAGGACTACAGGATGTATGTGTACAAGAAGGGGATGATGCTACCTTCTCCCTTGAACTCTCCACCTCGGCGCAAGGCGCCTGGTTTCTGAACGGGGCAGAGCTCAAGGCAAAAGGTCCAGAGAGTGGGTCCAGGGATGAAGTCCAAGGATACCTGGTGCAGCAGCATGGCCCCCATCACAGCCTACTCCTCCGAGCCACGAGGCCCCGGGACAGTGGGGCCCTCATCACTTTCCTGTGCCCTGGTGTACACATCTCTGCCACTCTCCACGTGCAAGGTGGGAATTGGGCATAAGGGACCTCGGCTATTAGAAGAGGCAGCAAGGGATGGTGGGAAAGGCACTGGCTTGAGAATAAGAGGACCTTGACTTATTTATTACCTGCATGATCTTAGGGCAGGTATAGTTCAGTGAAAGTGTCCTCTGAATCAGAGGATTGGATTTTAATATCTCATTGGTCACTCAATACGAGTGTGATTTGGCCAGGAGTATGGAGTGGGCTGATGCTGTTTGGACCTCAATTTTTACATCTGTCCCATGAAGGGCCTGGACCCAATAGCCTCTGTGGTCCCTCCGGCTCAAAGCTGATGCTCCTCGAAATTCACAATAATCAAAATATTTCCCAGTTTACATTGTGCTTTGAAATTCACAAAGCGCTTTCTTCTTGACAGCCCTATAAACGAGGTAGGAGGGGAGAGGGGTGTTTCTTCCTCATTTTACAGGATGCAAACCCAGCTCTGCTCACTCCGAGTCTAGCACACTATCCACCATAGCTAGGGAGACCCTCCATCTTTCTAGTGGGAATGACATTATGATGGTGGCGTGAGAAACTGCATGGCCAACTCAGCCAGGGCAGGACCTGCTTGTGGAGGGTTTATTCAGGCATCCATTCGACCTTGAGGGAGACAGCCTAGACGGAGCAGGAATTTGTAGCTGGTCTCTGGGGCCAGATGAGGAACAGGAAGGACCCAGAAACCACGCTCTGTAACTCAGCGCTTTCTTTCACTATTTCTCTCCCAAATAACGGAAAACTTTTTGTAAAACTCAACCTCTATCTGCAGGAGAGCCGAGCAGAGACAAAGAGACATCTGGGCCCAGAGAGCCCCACTGGTGGCAGTGATGGAGATGAGGGACATTTCAGTCACTCTCTCAGGGTTACAAGGCAGTCTCTTCACAACACCCCTGTGAGCCAGGCAGGGCCATGGTTTTACTCTCAAATGACCAATGAGGAAGGATCTTACTCAAGGTCCCAGCCAGTAAGAATAGCATTGGGACATGGAACAAGGCCTGAACCAATAGCTTCAGGGTGCTGGCAAGTAAATGTTGAGTATAGACTAAAAAAGGAAGGAGCTTTATTGGTGTGGCTTCTTTTGGCCAGTTCTAATTCCAGCCTGCCCTGTTCTCCCTTCTGGCTATGGTGGAACTTGAGCCCACCTGGTCTCCTCAGCCTTGGATGCCCTTTCCTCACAGAGAAGCAAGGCAAGAACAAGAAACAAGAGACAAAAAGGCTCAGGTGTCTCTCTTCAAGGTCCCAGGTTGGGACCTTTATCAGGCAGAGAGGAGGCAAATAGAAGCCTTGTTTCCTCTGCATTTCTGTCTGTGCCAGGAAACCTAACGTGCCAAGGGGATCCGTTTGAAATCCAAATGATCCAAAAGGTTCATTTATTCCAACCACTTTAAAGTCACTGGGCATAGAGAGATGTGGGAACCCTTCCCTGACCATCCCCTACTACCCTAGTAGAGGTTAGAGACTTCGTCGCTTTCTAAATCTCAGCCCAGCAGAGGCTAATGATTTTCTCCTTGGCAATGTGCCTGAATTCAGTAACTCATTAATTATAAAGGCTTTTCTGTGTTATCAGGCTTCAATATTTCCATGGGTCAGCTCTCTGATCAATGTTGGAGCTCAGGCCAATAATACAGATTGTAATCCATCCACATCTTCTCATCATGGGAGACTTTTGTCTATGCCCTCCCATAAATCCTCCATAGGACAGAAGGGATGGCCCACCCAAAGGGGTTCTCTTTCATTCTTCCTTGCATGACCCTCCCACCTCCTTTTCTCATCATACTTCTCTTGGCTCCTTCTGGCACACACAGTTCACCCTAGGTACCATGTGCTGCAGCCCACAGAAGCCCATCATACAAGCACCCTCTCTATCGCCCTTTCAGTGACCCATATTTTTTATTCCTCAGAGATTGAATCATTCAATGACTCACTGTCGTATGGCATCACCAAAAGGATGTTGAGTTAAAATTTTGAGATTTTTGTTATGGGAAGAACCTTGGGAGTTGTTGAAAATGCTGTTCAGTTTCCCTAAAACTAGCCCACTCTGTTTGTCCCGTTCAGTTGGCCCAGCTCCCTGTCCTTCTGTAGTGCCTGAATAAGATGGATATAGTCATGAGGACCTGCTCAATGGATTGCCCATTCAACTTTGTATTAGAACTTAGATCATAAGACAGTTGTCTAGACCAGTGGGGTCAAGCTCAAACAGAAGGGGATCTTGACTGGCCCTACACAGATTTTGAAAACCACAAATTAAAAATAATCTATATTTTCTTTTACTTTTACTTATTTTGTTCAACATTTCCCAAATATATTTTAAACCTTTACCTTCCATCTTAGAATAAATACTATATATTAGCTCCAAGGCAGAAGAGCAGTAAGGACTAGGTGGTGGGGGTTAAGTGACTTGCCCAGGGTCACTCAGTCCCGAATACATTTTCATCTGGTTTGGACTGCACTTGGAAGTTTCACATGTGTAGTATCAGTCTGGCGTCTGTGGTCTAGACAATCATCTATTTATGTAGGCTTATTATAGGAAGGTTACATTTTTATACAGTTATATTTGGTATAATGGTAAATAAAAATGACTCATCGGGATCCCCAAACAAAAAGAACAAGTTGTTGGAGTGATATGGATGGGGGGATGCATTCCCATGGCAACCCATGATAGACAGGTCCAATGTGAGAATGAAGAGTCTGAAACCTGTGTTTCCATGGTGACTGACCATTTTACTACCCATCCCTGGGCCCTTCCATGCCTAGGGTGCCTATTGAGTGGTCTAGCTCTGCTGCCTATGATTGCCATTATAATTGTCTATATCTGTGTGTGGGTATGTGTGCCTTTCCTCCATAGAAGCCCCCGTGAGGATTGTGCTCCCTCAAGAAAAGGTATCCATCGAGGCCAAGAGCTTGGAACAGGTGGTGCTCCTATGTGAATTGTCCCGGGCTGGAGCTCCTGTGCATTGGTACAAAGATGGACTGGAGATAGAAGAGAGCCAAGCCATGGTGCTAGAGAATGAGGGCCTCCAATGCCGCCTGGTGATACCAGCTGCCCAACCCCAGCACGGGGGCAAATTTGTGTGTAAGGCGGGAGAGGACTCGGCTTTCTTTATGGTCACCATCAAAGGTGAGAGGCCTGATTGAGCTTAGATGTTCGGAGCCAGAGAACTGGAGGCTAGCTAAAGTAGGAGCAGCATCTCAGCTTCTTTGGTACAGGGGCTCCCTCTAGAAGGTCCTGCTGAAGATCCATGCTGTCAGCTCCTCCTCTGCCCCCTTCCTTCCTCACCACCCACACTTGTCTCTCTGCTTCAGAAAAAAAGGGAGCCAGAGCCAGATAGTGAAGGAGGGGGAACTGCCCTGTTGGGACCCTCTCACCATTCTGTGCTATCACAAAGAGTCTTGAAACCATCAAAGCAGAAGGGACCTTGGAAGTTATCTCCCAGGCAGGCGAGCCTTTTACAGTATACCTGATGGGCAATAGTTGTCCAGCCTTTCTTTGAACATCCCATGGAGAATTCATCATCTAATAAGGCAACTGTTGTATTCAACAAAAAACTCAACAAATATCTATTCATCAGGGCAGCTAGGTGACTCAAGAGATAGAGTGTCAAGCCTAGAAATGGCAAGTCCTGTGTTCAAATATGGTCCCAGATACTTCCTAGATGTATGAGCCTGGGCAAGTCACTTAACCTCCCCCCCCCCTCCCCATTGCCTAGCCCTTATCGATCATCTGCCTTGGAACCAAAACACAGAATTGATTCTAAAACAGAAGGTAAGGGATTTTTTTTATCTATGCATAACTTTACAGGTTCCCAATCTTCCACTCTTCATAGGACCTCTTTTACTGTTGAGAGCACCACCATTCTCCAATCAAACTTACTCTCTATCTATCTAGTCTGTTTTGTTCATTTCTCCCTTCATGGTTCCCATCATATACATCACCTTCTCTCCACTCACCCAGCCTATCGCCTCATTCCCTTTTGTATGGACCATTACAGTTGCCTCCTAGACTGACCTCTCTGCCCCAAGTCTCTGCCCACTGAAAACCCTTTTCCACTATAGCTGCCAAACTGAATTTGCTAAGGACAGACCTAACCATGTCACACGTATGTATTCAGGAAACTCTAAAATAAAATATAAATTCACTTTTGACCTTTAAATCCTGCGTTATCTGGCCCCTTCCTCTTTTTTTAAACCCTTATTTTCTGTCTTAGAATCAATACTTAGTATTGGCTCCAAGGCAGAAGAGTGGTAAGGGCTAGGCAATGGGGTTCAAATGACTTGCCCAAGGTCACCCAGCTAGGAAGTATCTGAGTCCACATTTGAACCCAGGACCTCCTGTCTCCAGACCTGGGTCTCTATCCACTGAGTCATCTAGTTCCCACAAACCAATGGATTCATGGTATAGGAAGGTACAAGGAAGATAAGCATAACTCTCACATGGAGTTGTTATGTTCTGTTATCTAATCCCATCTATGAAATTTCTATGGCAGAACTCATTCTAAAGTCTCCTCTCTCTGGACAGTTCAACAGTCCATTACCTTCCCCATTGTATTTGTTTTTGTGGTCTCCATCTTCTCTACAAAAGCCCTATCTCCTCTGGCTTGGACCTGAGCTCTGGCTTGGCCTCCAGCTCCTAAATCCTGCATTTTTTATCTAATTTAGGGACAAGTCATTTAACCCTGTTTGCCTAGCCCTTCCCCTCCTATCTTAGAGTCATTTCTAAGATCTCTTAAACCCTTTAAAGACTTTCACCAACTGGCCCCCTCCTCCATCTTTTTAAACCCTTCCCTTCTGTCTTAGAATCAATACAAGTACCAGGTCCAAGGCAGAGGAGCAGGAAGGGCTAGGCAACTGGGGTTAAGTGACTTGGTAGGGTAAGGGTTTAAGAAAAAAAAAGATGACATTCTCTAACCCTGAGTCTTTGGGTCATGATCTATCCCACTGCAGAGCCCCCCGTGAAGATCCTATTCCCCCAGGACCAGGTATGTGTGGCTGCTGAGAGCTCGGAACGGGTGGTTTTAAGCTGTGAGCTGTCCCAGGCTGAAGCCCCTGTGCACTGGTACAAGGACGGAATGGTGGCAAAGGAGAGTGAAACTCTGCTACTGGAGCGCAAAGGGCTCCACTGCCATCTGATTCTGCCTGCAGCCCAGCCCCAGGATGGGGGCAAGTTTGTGTGCAAGGCAGGAGATGACCAGGCTGTCTTCCATGTCACCATCACAGGTGGGCACAAAAAGATGAAAAGTATGGCGGCAGCTGTCCAGCTGAGGCTCTGTCTGGGTAATGGAGAGATTGGGGGGTCTTTTGGGGAAAAGGTTGCCCAGGAGTCACGAGAGTCTTTGGCATATAAGCGTGGCACCCAATAACCACAGAGAGGAGAGATTCATCACACCAGCATGAATTGGGCAAGCAGATGGTGCTAATGGGGCTGATTTGTCTTGTGTGAGACCAGCCTGTCCATGATGAATGGGGATGTGTGGTGAGAGGGAGTGCAGCTGGGAAAGCTGGATGAGGCTCCAGGGGAATGGTCTCAGTGCAACTGGGCCATACCAGGGTCAGCTAAAGGAACTGGGGATGTTGAATTTAGAGGAAAGGAGACTGGAGAGAAACGTGATAGCTCATAGGATCTCCAAAGTTGGATGATTCAGTGGCTATTTAGTCTAGCCCATAACTGTTTCTACAGTGTCCCTATCAAGAGGTCACCCAGCCTTTGTCTGGAGACCTTGAACAAGGGAGAGCCCACTATCTCCCAGGGCAGAATGTGCCGTCCTTGGTTCTATTAGGCAAACAAAATCTGCCCTTCTACAGCCTCCACCCATTGTTCCAAGTTCTGCCCTCTGGATCCAAATAGAACAAATCGAATCCCTCTTCCATCTAATATCTCATCAGATATTGGAAGAAGGCTTTCATGTACTCCCTGAGTCTTCTGTTCTCCAGCCTAAACTTTTCACTGTCTTCAGTCCATCTTTGCATGACAGAATCTCAACACTCTTCACCATTTTGAATTACGTTGCAGTATTTTAAAAAACATCCCCAAAACCCAAACTTTTTTGACTTTAAAACCATTTAGTAGTGGAATGGGCTGCCTCAGGAACTAGTGGGTTCTAATGGTCTTATCCAAAAGGAGGCTGAGGGGGCACATGGATTGAGAGCCATGGCTAGAGATGGGAGGTGTTGGCTTCCAATCTGACTGTGTGACCCTGGGTAAGTCACTTAACCCCATTGTCCAGCCCTTAGTGTTCTTCTGCCATGAAACTGATACCCAGTATTGATTCTAAGGCAGAAGGTATGGGCTTAAAAAAAAGTGTGCATATTTTTTCCCCTAGAGAGCCCAGCTGTTAAACATTTACCTGCTAACCTCTCTATTGCTACTTTATAAACACTACTTATGCTCTGTGGGAGTGTAGCAGGAGACTCAGGGAATTGTCATCACCAGACTGGAGGGGCTCTGTGACTCAAGACTAATAATAATAATAATAATAATGGTGATAATGAAAACTGGAATGATAACTTCAAGGTTTGTAAACCACTGGATCTCTTTTGAATTTCACAAGCCCCCGATTATGACATCATATCCCCCACTTCAGAGCCCCCAGTCCGGATCGTACAACCCCAAGATGAGATGTTCCTGACTGCTGTGACCTCAGAGAGAGTGGTCCTCATGTGCCAAGTGTCCCAGCCCAGAGCCTTGGTGGGCTGGTACAAGAATGGGATGGAGGTAGAAGAGAGCAAATATTTGGTACTGGAGAGTGAGGGACTCCAACACCGTCTCGTGCTGCCTTCTGTAAGGCTCCAGGATGGGGGCGAGTTTGTCTGCAGCACCAGAGATGACTCTGCCTTCTTCACACTAACTGTAACAGGTCAGGTGGCCCAGTGGGCAGTGGAATAAGGGAATTCTTGGAAAATGAGTCCTGAGACTCAGTTCTTATAAATGGAATTCAACTATATTTTATAGCTTTACTCCAATGGCAGGAGTTGTTGTTGTTGCCCTGTGTGGGAGAATATTGGGAGTGGGGAGGTGGGCAAGGAGGGGATACCTGAGGTTGTCAGCCCTTCTCCATCACGCTGGAGAGTCTAGGGGAGGTACAGTTCTCAAGACATCCCAGCAATTTACTCCCCAACAATTAGACCTGGCCCTAATTGGGCTGACTCAGGAGGTACTAAGTTCCTGAAGAATGTGGGTCTCCAGGTAGAGGCTAGAAGACCTCTTTCAGGGATGTTATGAAGGTGGTTCAGGTATGGTTAGAATAGATTACATCTTGGGACCCTTCTAGTTTGAAGAGTCTATACTTCTTCATCGGGGCAAACAATGGGTTCAGGTCCTCCTGGTCACTGTTTCTGAGACAAATGTCACAAAGTTTCTGAACAGAGGATGTTCTAACGCAGCGATAGCAAACCTTTTAGAGACTGAGTGAGCAAACTGCACTCTCACATGTGAATGTGAGCCACCTCCTTACTCTAGACAGGGAAGGGAAGAAGCATTCCCATTGGGCTGCTGGTCAGAGGAGTGGATGATGCCAAAAAATGTCCTCAGCATGGTAGAGAGGGGAAAAGGAGAAGCTCCCTTCAGCACATGTACCATAGGTCCACCAACACAAGCCCTAGCTGGATCCTTGGCCAACATAGTTCCCTGATAGCAAACAAGATTTTGATCTGTTAGCACAAAGTCAACTGTCAGTGATTCTGGGTGGCTGTGTCTCCCCTACTGCAGATCCTCCGGTGAGAATTGTATCCCCCCAGGACATGATGTCCTTGGCTTCCCTCAGCTCAGAACGAGTGGTCCTGAAATGTGAGCTGTCCCGGGCTGGAGTCCCTGTTCGCTGGTACAAGGATGGACTGGAGGTGGAAGAGAGTAGAACCCTCATCCTGGAGAATGAGGGACCCCATCACCGCTTGATACTGCCGGCAGCCCAGCCCCAAGATGGAGGGAAGTTTGTGTGCAAAGCAGGAGAAGACTCAGCCTTCTTCAACGTCACCATCACAGGTCAGGGACCAGGCAAGGCTGGGTGCATAGAATAGAGGAAGCCCCAACCACTTAAAGCTTTCCATTTCCCCTGATCCCAGAATAATAGGGAGAATGGGATACTTTTTGGGCAAGAAAGTGCTTGCTCAGCACTCAGGAAATTCCCTGGGATGCAAACGCAAACCCAAGGAGAGGGGAACAGCTGAAGAGGGGAGAAGGTAACTATGGGATCTAAATATATTTAGAGCTGGCAGAGAATGACCTCTGTTTAGTTCAACCCTCTTGCCCAACCCTCATCTTACAGATGAAGAACTATAAAGTCAGAGATTATGTGATGCCCAAAGTCACACTGTTAGGAAATAGAGGGGCTAGACCTTAGGTTCAGCTTTTACACAGAATTTCCAAATCCTACATTTTCCCCATTGAACCCTCCACCTCGTGGGACATCAGCCCTTCTATGGGAGCACTTGGGGATATCAGCTAGTGGGAATGGGTTGGAGTGGCTGGATGAGCCCAGCCTGTCTGTGATGAGCAGGATCTATGCATTCCTGTAGCTGGAAAGGCTGGCTGAGAGTTTTATCGGGTTGGAGGGGAAGGAGATTGAGGAAAGTGGTCCCCCTTAATGCCCTACCAAGACCAGCTGGAGAAACTAGAGGTATTGAATTTAGAGAGAGAGAAACTTGGGGAAAGCACACTAGCTCACAGGATCTCTAGAGCTGATTGGCCTCTAGTCCAACCCTTATCTGTAGAAGAATCCCCTCAACAAGAGGGCACCCATGTGGAATGGGTGACAATCAGGCTCCAGGGATGGGAGTAGAGAGAGAACTCCATGAAGATTTGTCATTCAAGGCTTTCAAGTGGAGGCAAACAATTGTCAGGAAATGTTAATGCAGGGGTTCCAGCTCACAGTCTGGGTGGGCTAGATGATTGCTTGAGGGTCCTTGGAGATTCCTTGATTCTGGGATTGTTTCCAGAGTGTTTGTTTCTCCCCCTCTGCAGAGCCTCCAGTGAAAATCCTGTTCCCCCGAGATGAGGTGTCTGTGGCTGCCGTGAGCTCAGAGCGGGTGGTTCTGACGTGTGAGCTGTCTCGGGCCGGAGCCCCTGTACGCTGGTACAAGGATGGGCTGGAGGTAGAGGAGAATGAGGCCCTGGTTCTGGAGAGTGAGGGCCCCTATCACCGCCTGGTGTTACCTGCAGCCCAGCCCCAGGATGGAGGGGAGTTTGTGTGTGATGCAGGGGATGACTCGGCCTTCTTCATCGTCAGTGTCACAGGTCAGGGGTCTGGTGGAGCTAAAGCTCTGAGTAGACCCGGTGAGGGAGGGAGACACCTGCAAGGTTCCATGGGGCTTTCTCTTCTTTGCCACCCTCTACTTCCTCATCGACACCCTACACTCCCAGGTGTAGAGGAGTCTCTTCCTTAGGCTTAGCTTGCCTTTGCCGCCATTTGTAAAGCTGCCTGGGTGAGAAGGAAAGGAGCTTTCACAGCTAAGCCCCAGATAACATTCTGTGAGATTTTCCTTACTAAGACTCACTTCTGGAGCATTTCAGAGGTAACCAGGGTGGAAAGGGAGAGGTCTATAGGACAGAGCCCCCAAAAGAGTCACCTGTCCCTCCTTTCAGCTCCTCCCTGAAGAAGCCAGACTTCTCAGAGCCCCAGTTCAGACTTAGCATGCTAGGCAGAGAAAGGGGGTCCCTAGCCACTCAGACCTTCCTAGACATCCAGCCCCAGTCCCACGTGCTACTTATTTTGGCCCAATTTTCTCTGCACATGTTTCCTTCTCAATAAAACTCCTAGTTTTACTTCACTCAATATTCAACCTTGACTCACAGATAGCTCCAAAGCACCCCAATGGAGTGCTACCCCATCTCTTTCCCCTTTGCATTCCCTTAGCCCACATGGAAACAGAATCTGTTTTATCCAAAGAACTTTGGCTAGAAATGAAGAGAAACTTAATTTAGAAACGTAATTAAATTAAGGTAAAAATGTAACCAACTTGAGAAGAATAAAAATCAGTTTAACTTAGCACTATTCTAGGCAGTGCTGGAGGTACAAAGACAAGACTCAACCCCTGCCCTCATGGAGTTAACAGTCTCTATAGTAACAATATGGCGATTAAAACTTCCAAGAGACTGAGTTCTGCATAAGAAAATCTATTGGTTAGGCTAGCAATATCCAACAAATTAATTTGTTGGTGATCAAAACCAGGAAGTCCCCTCAAGCAGGTCCATAAACACATTTTGGGAGCTCACCCTTTGGCCCTCTCCTAGACACCCAAGGCATTTCCAGTTGGTGAATAGCCAATAGGGAGGAGATCCATCAAAATTCTCAACCCTTGCCCATCTGTTGGGTAATGGTAGGCAGGCACATATTTAGTGTTTTGCCATTGGCTGTAGCTCCTGGACTAAATTAGGAGTAAGATGAACCTATCATCTCCCCTTTCTATAAATCAGGCTCTAGAATAGGATATTCCTTGGAATTGCTAAGGACAAAGGAATGAGTATAAAGGTCAAAGAACTGCTTTGAGTCTTATAGAAATAATTCAATACTTTAAGAATAAATTCTCTCAACAGAGCATCAGGTCTGGAGTCAGGAGGACCCAGTTTTATATATGAATTCAGATACTTCTTGTGTGTCCTTGGGCAAGTCACTTAACCCTGTTTGCTTGGCCTTTGCCCTCCTGTCTTAGAACATAAGGATTTTTAAACAATAATAATTTTTAATCTAAAATTAAAAGCCAGAATATTAAAGTTACAGAGCCCAGAAATCATATCCTAATATCCTCCTAATAAAATTTCCCCATAGTAAAATACTTCCCCATAGTAAAAATAATCCCCATAGTAAAAAAAAAAACTTCCCCATAGTAAAATAATAAATAGAATTTCTATAGCATTTAAGGTTTATGAAGCATTTTACCCTCCAAATAAAACTCGTACCTTCCATTTTAGAATCAATACTGTTTATTAGTTCTGCAAAAGAGTGGTAAGGACTGGGCAGTTGGTTGTAAATGACTTATCCAGGATCACATAGCTAGGAAGTATTTGAGGCCATGTCTGATCCCAGGACCACTAGATTGGAAGGAGGACTGAATCTGGAGCCAGACCCTGCCTCTGGCACTGGCTATCTATGTGACTTTGGATATGTTCCCCAACCTTTTTATCCAACAGGATCATCTGTTTAAAGCTAGAAGAAGTTCTTCCTTATTTTACAGATCTTGGTTAAGTGGGCCTCAGTTTTCCTCATCTGTCAAATGATGGAGTTGGACCAGATGACCTCTGAGGGTCTCTTCCAACTCTAAATTTATTATCCTACCATTCCGTGAAAGGTTCCAGAAAAGCCACTTACAGAGTCAAATTGAATATGCCCACTTGTTAATTTGGTGCTTTATGTTCCTAAAGCACTGTGTATAACTTACCTCATTTGAGCTTTACAGTAGTCCTATGAGGCAGGTAATCAGGGAGGTGCCAACGCTAGCTTTATCTAGTGAGCTAGTTGTTTAATTTTCAGCATGAAAATGGAAATCAGCAAATTCTACAAGTCAAGGCTTGATTTGTTGTTTTATTGATCACCTGGGCTTTTTAAAAAAAAAGGGTTGGAGAAAATGTTCACAATGCAGATTAAACTTAAAAGTTTGTCAGGATGGGCAGCTAGGTGGACATCTCCTATATGTGTGACCCTGGGGAAGTCATTTGACCAGGCTCTCATTGTCCAGCCCTTACCACTCTCCTGCCTTAAAACCAGTACTTAGTATGAATTCTAAGACAGAAGAGTTGTATTGTTTTGTTTTTAAGTTTGTCAAGCATACATTTTTCCCCAGAGAGCTGATTGTTAAATCTGTACCAGAACACCACTGCAGGCAGGGCAAATATTATCAGCATTTGGCAGACTGAGAAAATGAGACCCTGGAGAGTTAACCCTGTTCAAGGTCACACAGCTAGATAGTGGCAAAGCCAAAGCTACTACTCAGATGTTTGCAGTCATTGCATTTGCCTCTCCTAACTTGCCAAGAATATTAGGTAGTGGAAGAAAAAGGGGAGGCAGAGGTAGAATGATGTGGGGAGAGCAGGGAGGACTGGACAGAAGACCTGAGACAACATTCTGGAGCAAGACAATGAAGGAGAGAACCACATGGATTCAAAGGGGCCAGAGCTGAAGGTGGTGGAGATGGAGGTCTGTAGGGGCCACAATGCCTGATGGGAGTTGAGGAGAGAAGCAGAAGCTCCCTGCCCTTGCCCCTCCTCCTCATCCCTTCCCTCCTTCCAGTACCCCCAGAACGGATCGTGCGTCCAGCTGCCCGCTTCCTACAGCTGCAATTCAGGTCCCCAGGTCGGGTGGAGCTGCGCTGTGAGGTGGCCCCTGTGGGGGCCCGTGTGTGTTGGTACAAGGATGGGCTCGAGGTGGAGGCATCAGAAGATTTGAAACTGGGGGCTGAAGGCCCAATCCGGACCCTGACCCTGCCCCAAGCCAGGCCCCAGGACGCTGGAGAGTATGTCTGTGAGACCCGAGATGAGGCAGTCTCTTTTGACATCCGCCTAGCTGGTCAGTGCTCTGCCCAGGAAGGGGAGAAAGGAAGAAGGGGAGCGCCCCAACATTTTCTTCAATCCTAACTCCCCCCCCTCCCCACAACAGAGTCCCCAGTGCAATTCCTCCTCCCGGAGGCGGCTCCCACTCCGCTGTCTGTGTCCCCCGGGGAGCACTTCATTCTAAGTTGCGAGCTGTCCAGGGCGAGTGCGCCAGTGTTCTGGAGCCTGAATGGGATCCCAGTTGTCGAGGATGGGAACCTGGAGCTTCGGTCTGAGGGCCCTCGGCGCATGCTGCTCATCCGCGCTGCCCACCCTTCTCATGCTGGGAACTACACGTGCCAGGCTGGGTCTGAGCCCGCAGCCCCTACCCTCACTTTCCCTGTCCAGGTGTCTGGTGAGTAGAGGAGGGCAGATGAGGGGGAGTGGGCTAAGCAAGGGGAGGGGGAGCAAAGGCCCCGGGGGATGGGCATCCTCAGACCCCAGAACTCAGGGGGTCAGCTTGTCCCTCACACACACACATACACGTCCATGCACACCATCGACTCTGCTCAAAGCTCCGACCCCAAACCTTTGTCCCACTTCCCTCCCGCCTGGCCTTGCCCTCTCCACCACCCCTTTCCCTGCCTTCCCCGTGATGCCCTGGGCTCTGGCCCTACAGAGCCTCCCGTGAAAGTGTTGTCGCCGGAGGCCTCCCGGACTGGGGTTCGATGCGCCCCAGGCAGGGACCTGGAGCTGGCTGTGTGTCTTTCGGGGCCTGGGGGGGCCGTGCGCTGGTACAAAGACGGGGAGCGGCTGGCCAGCCGGGGGCGGGTGCGGCTGGAGGAGGCCGGGGCACGGCGGGTGCTTCGGGTGCGGGGGGCACGCAGCGGGGATGCCGGCGAGTACCTCTGTGATGCCTCCCAGGACAGTCGCATCTTCCTCGTCTCTGTGGAAGGTAAAGAGTCTTCCCCACTTCACCCCAGACCCACAGTGCTCTCTGAACCCCCCACCTTACCTCGCCCCGCCCCGCTGGCTCTCATAATCCCCGAGTATCCCATTCTTCCCTTCAGCTTTCCTTTCCTTCCTTCGTCCCTCCTCAGCCTGCGCTCCTCTTCCCCCATCTGCAGCTCATTAAAATAAAATAAAGCGGGGAAAGCTATCACAAGATTTTACTAGGAAGTAATTTATACTTGATTTTTAAAAACAAAGACCACAAAAGGGGAAGTGGTGAGCAAAGAAAGAAGAAATAGGGGCCAAAGTTGGGACGGTGGAGAAAGATGCAACAACTCCAGCCTAGACTTCCGGGGAGGGCGGGGGGGGGGGGGGGGGGCCGGAACGGAGGATCTGGGAGAAGGGTGATAAGAGAGAAGGCATGCTTCCCTGGGATATATTTGGGCTGAGAAAGGATGTAGGGCAGAGGAGGGAATGTGCCTACCTCCACCCAACCAAGGGTCCCCGGTTCTCCCTGCAGAAATCCCCCAGGCGAAGCTAGTTTTAGAACTGACTCCACTGACCATCCAGGAAGGGGATGATGCCACATTCCGGTGTGAGGTCTTCCCAGCAGATGCTGAGCTCACCTGGCTTCTAAATGGGACTGCAATTACCCCCTGCAATCGGATAGAAACAAGCCAGAATGGCCCAAACCACACTCTGACCCTTCGGTGCTGTCAGATAAGTGACTCAGGCACCGTGACCGCCCAGACGGAGGGTTCCGAGTCTACTGCCAGGCTCCACGTCCGAGGTGTGACTCTAACCACCTGGGGGCTGTTGGGCAAAACCACTTCTTGTCTTCCCTACTCAGCCCCAAGGCTTCTTTCACTTTCTAACCTTTTTCTTGCTCCTACTTCAACCTAGAATCATAGACTTTAGCTATTCCTTAGAGATCATCTCACCCAGAGTTCTCATTTTACGGAAGAGGAAACTGAGAATGTTTAAGCTCAGGGAACTTAGGTGGCATAGCCAGGACTAGAACCCAGAGCTCCTGACTCCTGAGCCATTGTTCTTTCTACCAGAATGACCTTTGAGGGCTAGGTCTTGAAAAAGCAATCCAATTTTTAATTTTAGCCCATATTTTCTGTCTTAGTAACAACTCTAAGGCAGAAAGGAAAGGGCTAGGCAAACAGGGTCAAGTGGCCTGCCCAGGGTCACACAGCTAACAAGAGTCTAAGGCCAGATTTGAATCCAGGTTGTCCCAACTCTAAGCCTAGCACACTATCCACTGAGCTACCTAGCTGCCCCTGGAGCTAGGCAATTTTTTTCACTTATTATATATTTTTTCAATTACATTTTTTAAAATTTACCTTCCATCTTAAAACCAATATGTATAAAATCAATATTTTATAATGAAGCATTTATTGCTTTATTAAATTAAATTATTTTATTTATTTAAAATAAATTAAATATAAAATAAAATCAAGTATTGGTTCCAAAGCAGAAGAGCAGTAAGGGCAAGGCAATGGGGGTTAAATTAAGTGACTTGTCCAGGGTCACACAGCAAGGAAGTGTCTGAGCCAGATTGGGACCCAGGATCTCCCATCTCTAGGCAGAACAATGCAACTTGGAGGAGCTCCTTGCCTCTCTCCTCCCTCCTTCAGGATCCCTTACCCTCCTCCCCAGAGTTATCCCTCTATTTTAGCTCCACCTAGGATTTATTACTCTTCCCTCTTCTTCAGAGGCTGAACTGCTGTTTTTGCGAAGGCTCCAAGATGCCCGTACTGAAGAGGGCCAGGAGCTGTCTATGGAGGTGGAGACCAGTAGGGTTGGGGGGAAAGGAATAGTGACCTGGTTACGAGGGGGAAAGCCTCTTCCTGAAGACCCTAGGTTCTCAGTGGTCCAGGATGGCCGAGTGCATCGTCTGATCATCCACAAAGTCATGGTGAGTGACCAGGGCATCTACTGCTGCAAGAGCCACCATGATCGCACCCAGGCCCGGCTGCTTGTGAGGCGTGAGTATCCCGTAAAAACTCCTGCTTTACACACACACCTCTTAACGTCTCCTCAAGCCTAGCTCAGGAAGAGGTTTACCATCCCTTATCTAGGATCTCATCTTCCCTTCCAATTCAGTAGAGAAGATGAATATGATTCCCCCTCTCCAGGAACCCTTCATTCCCTCCAAGACCTATCAATACAAGTGTCTCCCTGGGGTCTTACCCATGTCCCCCAATACCTACCTCAATGTGAAATCTGAATCTGGCCCCTGTCCCCAAACACTTCCGAGGTCTGTGTATCTCACTCCAATTCTAGTTTACCCTGCAACAAGCTAACCCCCAGTAACACACTCCCCCCAACACCCCCTTATTCTTTCTGAAGCTTCCCTCTGTATCTCTTCCAGCCCAAGTGGGGTGGGAGTCATAAGAGAATAGGCATAAGGACCCCTACTGGTACTCTGAGACCTCTCTGACCTTTCCAACTGTATTTATGATCTCAAGTATCCAAAGCTAAAATGATTCCTTTTCAGTCAGACCTGTAGATTCCATGAAATCAGGGCATTGTGGGATATTCGGGACGATGACTCCACAAGCACACAGCTCGGGACCCTGGTACTGATAATGCCTTTGTTCCCTTTGTCCTCCCCACAGCGGAGCAGCTGAAGGTTCGGCATCCCCTGGAGGACGTGGTGGTCACTGAAGGGGGCAGTGCCACCTTCCAATTGGAGTTGTCTCAGTCTGGGGTGACCGGAGAATGGGCCCGGGGAGGGGTCCGGTTGGAGCCTGGCAGGAACTGCCAGATCAGTGCCCAGGGTCACAACCACTGCCTGGTACTCAGTGGCCTTGGCCTGGCCGATACTGGAACCGTGTCCTTCACCACTGATACCCTTCGCTGTGCTGCACGGCTAGAAGTGAAAGGTCTCTATTTCCTGTCATCTACCACCCCCAACCCTTCTTAAGGCCAGCTCTGCTTCTGCATCCTCCTGCCCTCTAGCGGCCATCCCACCCTGACAGCCTCCTTCCACCTCTCATTTCTTTTTTCTTTTTGTTTTTAAAAGTCTACCTTCTCTCTTAGAATCAATACTATATATTGGTTTCAAGTCAGACAGAAGAGCTGTAAGGGCTAGGCAATGGCACTTGCCCAGGGTCACACAGCTAGGAAGTGTCTGAGGCCAGATTTGAACACAGGACCTCCTATCTCCAGACCTGGTTCTCAATGCAACCACTTAGCTGTCCTCTACTTCCTCATCTCTTACTAATCACGTCTCACCTGGTATTCTTGTTTATATTCTCTGACCATCTCCCCCTCCCTTATCCATCCCCAGAGATACCTTTAGCCATTGTGAAGGGACTCCAGGATCTCGAAGTGATAGAAGGTGACTCAGCTACATTTGAGTGTGAGCTGTCCAGGACCCAGGCGGACCTCACATGGGATAAGGTCAGAGCCCAAACCAGTGCACTTCCTTTCCCTGCCCCCATCACCAAAGTCTTCCCCACTCCCCACCCCCAGAGGAGGAGTAAGACTAATGGAAAGCTCCCTGATTTTAGATTCAGAAGGACTTATTTACCAGCTGTTTATCTACTTGTGTTTATAAATGTTTATATATTTCGAGGCCATTTACCAGCTGTTATGACCGTGGGAAGTCCCTTCCCTTCCTTAGCCCTCAGTTTCTTCATCTGTAAAATGAAGGGGGTTGGACTATGTGTAATTGGTAAAGTCCCCCCTTCATGCTGCCACAAGTCCTGTGTCCCTGGCAGGACCAGTGTGGGGGTGAGGGGATCGTCGAAGAAGGGAAGGGGGCTGCTGTAGATGTCAAGTAAGGAGCCTTTCTGGATGGGAGTGGATCCCTCTGCCTCCAGTACTACCGTTCACACAGCTGAAACCTGGGTGAAAAGGCCAGGTGGTCTGAAGGAGGAAAACGATGACTTAAGGGTCTCCCGCAGTCTTGGTAGAGGATTTGGGGAGGATGGGGGGTGCTAGGCAGCCAGCCAACCCGGCTCGTGGGGCGGGTTTACAGACTGCTGGTGTGGGAGGGAAGGTGAGCTCTATTTCAGAGCGGCCGAGCAGGAGTCTGCCGTGGGAGGCAGCCGGACCCCGCGGCGGGTCAGCGCCCCCAAAACCCAAGGGAGGAAGGAGAGGCGCAGGCTTCAGCTCCGGCCAGCGGCCCCGGTGACCGCGCCCCTCCCCCTGCCAGGACGGCCAGGAACTGTCTCCCAGCCCTCGGCTCCGGATCCAGGCTCTCGGCTCCCGCCGGCTCCTGCAGCTCCGGTGCTGCGGCCCGAAGGACGCCGGCACCTACAGCTGCTGCGTGGGGAACTCCCAAGCTTCGGCTGCCCGCCTCACTGTGCGGAGTGGGTACTGGGGCTCCCGCGACTCAGCTAAGGGGTCGGGGGCGGGGGTCCCCTGGGGAAGGGGGATGGAGGCCGGTGTGGGAGTTCTAACTTGGGCTCCCGGGAGGTCAAAGGGAGACTGCCTGAGCGTGGGCGTGTGGGGGTGGGGTGGGGGCGTTTGTGGTCAGTTTGGTGTCCCTCCTGGCAGACCGGCTCACTAGGGAGGGAAGTGGTGGGAGGTGCCCCAGCTTCGGCCCACCCCATCCTTGGTCTGACCCCGCAGAGAAGGAGGTGTCAGTGCTCCAGGAACTAAAGCCAGTGAAGGCCCGGGAAGGCGACGGCGCCACCTTCAAGTGTACAGTATCCCAACCCGGCATCCCTGGTAGCTGGCAGCTGGGAGGCCGAGTCCTGCGCCCAGGAGGCCGTGTCCGAATCCGACAGGAAGGTATGAGAGCCGCATCCCTCCCCGGACCTTAAAAACTGACACACCCACACCAGCAGCAGCAGTAGGCAAGCTAATGTTCCCTAACCTCTCTCCCCAACCACTCACCACCCCCACCCCCACAGCCCTCAACTATGAGACTGTGCCCTTCCTCAATCTCTCTCCAGTGTCCCTGTCCCTCATTAGGCATCCAAGACTACTCCCTCATTTCCATCTCCAGAACCTTCCCTAAAGACAAGCTCAATAAACAAACAAGATTCTCCCTACATGCCCCACAGGCTCCCCCAACTTTGCCCATGTCCAAGGATGAATCCTATTTCCCCTCTCTCACTCCCCACCCCAGGGAACCTTCACTCCCTGGCACTGAGTGAGCTGCAGGCTGAAGATTCTGGGGAGATCCAGTTCCAGGCTGGACAAGCAAAATCCTCCACTCATCTGGAGGTTGAGGGTAAGAAAGGACCACGGGAGGGCTAGAAGAGGTTGCTGTGGACTAAAATTTGAGGGTTTGCAGCTACCTTCTAGAATGGTTGGCCCATTCTAGGAAAGAGGATATTATTATTGGCTTCCCCAAATGGAATGACTTGCTTTCCGCTAAGAAGTCACTAGATTAAGAAGTAACAATCTTCCTCTTCTAGCCAGTCCTCTCATTGTCCAGAGAGGGTACTTGGAGCCCACAAAGGTTGTGATTCCCCCAAGAATAAGTGGCATGGGACATTAAGGCCAACATGACTCAATTCCCGGTGTGGAACTCTCAATGAAACATCCACCACTGCTCACTTTCCTTCCTCTCCACCCCCAGTCCTGCCTCTCCAGATCTGTCGTAGACCTCCTCGAGAGAAGACGGTTTTAGCAGGCCGGAGGGCAGCCTTAGAAGTGACTGTGTCCAGGGGAGGTGGCCATGTTCGATGGCTGCTGGGTGGGGTTGATTTGCCACCTGGACCAAAGTATGAGTTTCGGAGCCATGGTGTCACCCACAGTCTGATCATTCACAACGTCCAGCCCACTGATGAGGGCACCTACTGCTGCCAGGCTGGAGAAGACAGTGCCAATACCAATCTGCTAGTGGAGAGTGAGTAATGGACCTGGACTGGTATGGGAGAACAAGAACTGAGGCATTAGGGCTGGGTTTAGTTGGGAACCTTGGGGAAGCAGCAAGCAAGAGGGAAAATCACAGAAAGATAATGGTCAGGGGAAAGTCTCAAAGAGTTGTCTGCTTATACAGAGATGTTAATGGGGAAAGGGACAGAGGCCAGGGTCAACCAGGGGCAAGGACAGAATCTAAGGGAGGTGCCTTTGCTCTACTCTTAGAGAGGACCCCTCAGCAGCTCTGTCTACAGCCAGAACTTCCCTTCCTTTCCCCTTCCCTTCCCTTTCTCTCCTTCCATGACTCTTTCCTTAATCCCAACTTTTGAACTCTAACTTTTTCCCACCACTGTCCCCTGTAGCATTTTTGATCTACAATATGTCCATCTCTGTCCTCTTTATACCTATCATAGGGTATGTTCTCAGAAAGGGTTGGAGGGGGAGGTTGAGGGAGAGGTCAGGGAGAAGAGGGTCAGCCAAACTTGGGCAGCCAAACTTGGGCTCTGAGACATTACAACTCCTGGGTAGCTAGGTCCTCTACTGTCACTCTCCCTCCATGTGGGAGTCTCCCTATTCTGATCTCGCTTGAGTCCCTGTTACCCTACTTGTCCCCTTCTCTTTAGAGCCTCAACAGGCTCTGAAGCAGAAAGGGAAAATCATCTTCTTATGTGAATGACACATGACAAAGGGAATGACAAAAGGAAGAGGGAGGCCTGGAGACAAAGAATCGTTTCCTCTGCAGGTAGCTAGAACCAGCCCCAGACACAGAATGGATGCCCACGGACAGATGGGAAACCAAAGAGCTTTGGGTCTGGGGAGCATGGGGGGACAGGGGAAATAAACACGGACTAGGAGTCCTTGCATCCACCTGTCCCTCAGGCTCTCTGTAGTGTTGGGTTGCCTCTCTGACTATTCACATATGTCTTTGAACATCTACCATTTTCATTGCTCAACCTCCCCCCCAAATGGGCTGCTGGGAAACCACTCCTGGCTCAAATCGTGCAGTTTGGCACATTTATAAAAGATGTAAAACAAGAGGAAGAGAAGGAGGAGGAGGAGGAGCAGGAGGAGACAGAAGCACGAGGTGTCTGGAGTGGAACAAAAGACACCAGACATGCACCGTGCACAAGCCCCCAAAACCCACCCACCCAATCCCTCAGCCCACACACCCTCCCCCATTCCCTCCCTCCCTCTCCACCTGGGGCAATTCCAGAAGCCCCTGCCCACCTTCCACCAAATACCACTGCAGCTGGCATCTAGCAGAAGATGAGGAGGGATGGGGGACATAGGGGTAAAGGGCATTGCAACCTTCCCCCCCCCCAGGCAAAAGGGATGCAGCCTGTATGAAGAGCCTGTTCAGAAAGCAGCCCCAGCCCTTGAGATGGGGTTGAGGTGACAAGGGTGGGCCTTTCCCACCAACATAGGCATGCAGGGGGATGGCCCTTAGGATCCAGAACATTGAGAGAGAGAAGGCTGAGTGTCCCCTGGAAAGCAGCCCTACACACCAGAGATCTAAGGCAAGGAGGCTGGGTCCCCTCCACCCCCCAACATACAAACACAAAACTCCTGAGTTCAGCCCCAAAGGCAGATCCTTTTCCTTCAGGGGCTCAAATGGACCAGATTCACTCTCAGTAGCCCCTGAGGGAGGAGTCTGAGTAGATTATCCTCAGGTAATTGGCCCCCCAAAGGAACTCTGATCAGAGGGCCAGCCCTTGGGCAGTGAATGAAGCCCTGGTCCAGGTCAATCCATGGGGTAAGGATGAAGTTATTCCCCACCACCACCCCATCCTGGCAGAGTCAGTGTCTGAAGAGTCAAGTTTCAGGGTCTCCTCTGACCAGATGAGGGTCAGCTACACTCGAACAGGGGGGCCCGAGGCAGCTGTTAGTGGCACTGTGGAACCACATTCATAATCCAGGTCTACAGGTGGTGCCACAAAACTGCTCAGAGAACTCCCCGTCTGCCGGTCCCGAAAGCTCTGAATGTAGCTCTAGGTAGAAGAAATGACAAATCTGAGATTCACCCCTAAATCCACACTCTTGAGACCTCCCCATTCATGATCAATTTCCCAAAACTCCCCCTCTAAAACTCACATTCCCATGACACTCCACCCCAAAATCCTTAGGCCTTAGATCCTAAACCCTTTCTACTTTCCAAATGTAGGGCCCTGAGACCCTGAACTAGCAGGTCCTGTGACTTAGAACCCTCTTCTCTGAAGCGATGACTCTTGGTGCCAGCAACCAAGATCTCTCTAGGGTGTCCAAACATTAGGAACAGCCCAAATGAGATGCCACAGTCCTGAACACTTAGCCTCCTTATCAAACCCAAGACAAGTAGGGAAGTTTAGACAAGGACACTCACTGGGGAGAGCACGTCTCCATTGAATCGTTTGACAGGCACAGGCCTTCGTCGATAGCCAGAGTCAGGAGGGCCTGGCTTTGGTGGGGCCCGGGAACCCCGAGGAGGAGCCCGTGGGGGTCTCTTCCTTCTCCGCTTTTCCTTCCGCTCCTCCCTTTGCCGAATTCTCATCAATTGGACCCGACGCTGCTGCCGGCTAATCACCACTGAGAGGGCAGGAAGTAGAGAAGAAAAGTGACCCCTGGGAACCCAGCTTCTCTTTCATACCCAAACTCCATCACCTCCTAAACTAGTAGCTCCAAGCTCCCAAAATCTAGCATTTACCCCTCATTTTTAAAAAATGCTCCCCAATTCTTCTTCTGATTAGAGTATGATGGAGAGCTCACTGGTCTTGTCATTTCAACACCTGGGTTCCAGCCCTATCCCTGCCTCTGGTGAACAAATGAATTAACCTTATCTGCCAAATTAGAATAATATTCACTCTCCCTACCACAGCTAGGAAGAAAGTGCTTTCTAAACCTACAAAGCACTTCTTCGGTCTCCCATTAAAAGGGTCCTTCTCTTTGCCCTCCCCTCCCCATCTTTAGACTCGCACATCTCCTTCTAGATTTGCACTCCTCATCTGGTTTATTTATTTCATCCCTTAGAATCTCTCACCCTCAATGTGGAAGTGTTCTTCTGCCTTCCTTCATCTCTCCTAAGTCCATCCCCTCTCCCATGATCCCTCCATGTCCACAAATAAAATATTACTCTAGCAGCATCCCTCTCCTACCCACTTTCCCTTTCCCTGCACCATCCCAATCCTCCTGGGTCCTTGTCCAGTTCTCCATCTCCCTACTCCCTCCTCTGTGGTGAGAACCCACCTTCCAGGAATGGACTCTACATCTAACGGAAGACATTGGATTTGAAGTCATAGAGCGTTGGACCACATGACCTCCGAGTTTCCCTTCTGGATCTAATTCATGCCCCTTTGCATGAACCCTTCATGTGAAAGACCCCTCCCCACCCCACTGCTAAACTGTTTGTCCTTGCTGTGAGTTCCCTCAGTTTCTTCCTCGCCCTGACGCCAGCATCTCTCTTGCCACTTGGCAATTCATTCCTCTGCTCTCTCTCCCACCCCCAGTAGCTGCCGCCCGGGCACAACGTCTCACCCTCAGTATGTGAGTCCCCCTCAGCTGTGACTCTCCACTGTACTAGGACGCCCATCAGACTGAGCAGCGGCCAGATGGCCAGCAGGGCCCAGCTCCGCCAGCAAAGTGGAGGCACTGGGGCAGCCCGAAGCCTCTCTGCAGCATAGCGCCCCAACAGCAACAGTTCTGCAAAGTAGTCGGCTGCGGCAGCAATCAGTGCAGCCCCAGCCACAGCAGTGGCCAGAGTGGTGAATGGACGAGGCCAGCGCAATGTGAGCAGGGCACAGAGCAGGCCTCCTCCTAACAGCAGCCCCAGGGGCCCCCACACAGAGCCTGGCTGGTAGAAGGGGCCTGAGCCCATCAAGGCAGCTGCCCCCAACAGCAGCCCGAGCAGCAGCCCAACCAGGAAGAGCCCCACACTGCGCACCAGCATGGCCACCAGCCCGCACAGCAGGCCAATGCCCAGGGCAATGCCCGCACTTGCCCCAGCATTCAACTGCGTCTCCAGCACCCGCTCTCGGTAGCAGAGCAGGAAGATGACCACTGAACCGAACAGGAGTCCCGTGAGGAAAAGCACAGCCTTGAAGCAGCGGTAACCTGTAGGGAACATGGGTAGGGAGGCAGAGAACGGGCTAAGAACAAGGTCATGGAACAGGTCAGAGAAATGAGGGTCGTGGGATGGTTTCAGAAAAAGGAGGGCCTGAAGGAGTCAGAAAGGGGGATGGAGAGATGAGAAGCAGAGGCCAGAGAAAAAGAGGCAAAGAGATGAGAGGTCAGGACATCGGAAAAAGATCAAATAAATCAGTCACAGGGCCAGAGAAATAGATTATGGAAGACAGAGAAGGGTCAGCGAACAGAGAAATCTGAGGGGATTGTGGAGATGATCAGTAGGATCGGAGAGTAAGAAACAGACCCCAAGTAGGAAGGGGACTGTCTTTCTCAGCCATCCCTGGTCTTAAAGTTTTCTTTTCTATCCAGTTTATTCCCTTGCCCTTGATTCCCAGGCTGTTAATGTGGACTGTCAGTCAGTAGGCCTTACCTGGCTTCCATAATACCTCAGTTGCCCCAAATTCTCTTGGCCTAAATATGAACCTCTGCCTTCCATATCCTTTCATGCTGAAAAGGGAGAGTTTGGATTTTTTTTTTAAACAAAGGATTTTACTAAACTTTAAAGAGAAGGGGGAAGGGGGGAACAGATCCACAGAACAATTGTCAAGCTACAGATCAGGATCATTTTATTCTCAAGTTTCCCATTTCCATTCAAAATAAGCTAGCAACAGAATCCTGGGCTAACTAGCCACACACATCCTGGCCCTTTCTCACTACAGGGTTATACATCCTTTCCATGGTCTCCCTTTGATCCCTTTTCCAGGTCCCTTTATTCCCAAAAGAGTGTCAGAAAAATGAAGGAAGGAGAGTCTGAGAGATGGGGTAAGGGTAAATATGAGAGATGGCATTCATAAGAGGTCAGAAAGACAGAAGCTAGAGAGAGCAGAGGGGTGTGTGTGTGTGTGTGTTTGTGTATCATAAAGGCCTCAAAAGGTAGGGTCACATAGATGTAGAACATCAGAGAATAGCCCAAGGAGTCAGAGATTTGGGGCTCATAGAAAGCTCAAAAAGATGGAGATAAGTTGGTCAAGGATGAAAGTTACAGAAGATTCATATCTTAGGGTTATATGGGAATCAGAGATATGAAACCTAAGGTCAAAGGCTGGGACCCTGGGGGACCAGAAAAAAAATGGGTGCCATGAAGGCATCATAGAGATGAGGATCAGAACCAGGGGCAATGAAGACACACAAAATAAAGGCCATGTTGGAGAGTACCCAAAAGCCTGGGAAACCCTAAGTATAAAAATATGTGACAGAAAACTGTGTGCATGTTTGGAGTGGTGCTGTATTCTATTTTTTGAAGTGATGGGGGAAAAGTCATTTTGTGTTAGTTCTTTAAGAGCATCATGGAGCTGTGGAAATAGGGCTAGATTACAGTCAAAGAATCTGGGTTCAAATCTCAGTTCTGATACTTCTCACCTGGGATCCTCTGGCTTAACCTCTCTGGCCCTAAATTTCATTATTTTTAAATTAGGGAGGGGGGGAAATGTACTAAATGACCTCTTACGTCCCTATGGCTTTGATTCACTTTTATGTTTGGACGAAGGGAGATAAATGATTATATAGTAAAGTGTGCCATACCCTGAAAGTCCACCTAGGTAGGTTATTTCTAAGTCAATGAAGGGTGTTCTGTTGGCATAGGGTGTCATCTTTCTTGAGTATGTAAGATAGTACAGTAGATCAAGCTAGACCCAGGAAACTGTGGCTAGGTAGAATAGCTTACTATCCAATATCCCCCAGGCTAGGACTGAATAGGTTTTTTTTTCCCCTCCTATTTGCAATTCTAATTATCCTTCCCTAGGGTATTCTTAATTTGCATATGCTCTTTTCCCTTGTAAATAAACCTAGAAATTAACTCTTGCTGCCTCTACTTTGTGGCTGCTGGGTTTAGAAAAGAAAGAGAAAGTAGATACCAGAATTGAGTATCTCCGGTTATGGTTGTAATAGCAAAAAAGGGGAGAAATAGTTGTTAAGGCTTAGGTGAAGCAGCTCTCAAGGCCTAAGGATTTAGACAAGGATTAGAAACCAAGAAAAAGTACAGGAAGCATGATGCTTCAATAATCTCCTAATTTAGAAAGTAATGAAAAATGAAAGTCATAAACCCAAGAGCAAAGGTACCCTATACTTGGATGCCCAAAGAAATGGATATCCCTGGAAGAAAAATCTAAGAGCTAAATCTGGATCCACTGAAGAAGTGATTAGAGATTAAGGTTCAAGAAAGAGATTACAAACCAGGAAACAATGAGGTATTTGGACTTGGGTTGGGGAAAGGAGATCTAGATGAAAGGTCAGAGTTTAAGGAAGATGTGGAACTGAAGATATGGAAATTACTTTGAGGTCAAATTTAGATATGGAAACTACCTTAGATGTCATCTAATCCAGCTTCATCATTTGACAGATGAAGAAACTGAGGACCAGAGAGATTAAGTAGATAGTCAAGTTGTCACTCCAGTGAAATGTTATGTGTCACCCAGAAGCAGGTGATGTTGAGGCCCTTAGCACTTGATTTGGGATGCTGCATTCAAGGGGAGGGGTAGAAATATTTGGATTTGGGGTCAGTAAAAATGGGAAAAGGGAAAAGAGAGGCTGGTCTTCCTTACAAGTAAATCCTAGGTGGTGTATAATTTGTCTTAGAAAAGGCAACCTGGCCAAGCTCATAAACACACCCCAGAATTGGGGAACATCTTTCAGCCCTATTACAACTCCATCATAAGGGGTTCAGTCACAGTCTATAAAAGGGATAAATTCACAGAAGGGAAGGAGGAGGTGGCATACACAACAAGCAGCCTTGGCTTTGGCTTCCCAGATTCAGCTACGCTCAGGACTAGAAGATGTAGAGAGATTTCACCCACCCGGTGTCCCTGCCCTAGTCCTGAACCCAACCACCAAAGTCCCCATTGCTCCTCTTTCTAGCACCATATTTCAGAGAATAGCTGGGGGTGGGGAGTAGGGGGGGGGGGCGTCTGGGAAGGAGAATGAGGAAAGGAATGAGAGGTTAAGATAATGGTTTAAGAGAGGTCTGTGTGGAAGGATTAGCCCCCACGGATCGGGCCTCACCAAAGAAGCAGTAGACAACACCGAAGAGGGAGCACATGGTGCAGACGAGGGAGGGCAGCGCCTGATACCTCCGCTCCAGGGGCTGCTCACAGGGGAGGCCCCAGAGGGGTTCATCTGGTTCGGGAGGCAGCAGCTGGAACCGTAGTGTCTCCACAGTGCCGGACATGGCGCCAAGGAAGGCAAGGGTGTGGGGTCACCCACCCGGGGCAGCCTGGCAGAGAAAGAAGGAGGGGAGGGGTCACAGAAGTCCAGTTCCACTGGGATGAGAGCCAAGGTTAGGAGCGGAAGGGAGGAAGACTAAGGAGGCTTTCTAAAAGGACTCCGTGGGACAGTCTCAATTACCGGGGAGGGGACTTAATCCGACCACATAGGACGAAGGAGAGACACACGGGTCCTCCAGTTCCAAGGCCCTTACAGGGGAGAGAAGGCTACTAGTACCTGAAGGGGCCGAGGAGAGAGAAAAGGGAGATGAAGGAAGCCCTGCGGATGGACGGACTGGAAACAGAGGAAACAAGAAAGATGGGGTGCAGGGTGAGAGAAAGGAGGGAGCAGTAGGAGATTCCAGGGATTGAGGTTAGCGGTCCCAGCTGCAGATAAAGGGGACCAGGGGCTGGAATTATAGTGGAAGGTGGGAAGATTGGAAAAGAAGGAGCCTAGAGCAGAGGGACGGGGGCGGAGGGGCCTAAAGTTGGGAGGATGGAGGAGAAGGAGTAGGGAGTCGAGGCAGGGCCAGGGAGTTCCGGAAAAGGGAAGGGTGGCCTGGGAGAAAGGGTTGGTAGGGACGCCAGGTGGAAAAGAAAAAAAAAACAAACAAAAACAAACAAACAAACAAACAAAAACCAGTGCATTGTGGAGGGGCAGGGGCGGCTTGGGTGGAAGGGCTGGTACCTGCACTGCACTGCCGCTGCTCCGCCGGCTCCTTGTTTGGGTCCCACTCAGGCCCCCTGGCTCCCGTGGCTCCCCTGGGCTCGGGCTGCAGCTCCAGCTCCAGCTCCAGCTCCAGCTCGGGCTCAGGCAGGCCCGGCGCCACGGCCCCATACCCAGCAGCCCGCCCAAGGCCTCTTGGTGCTGATGGACAGCTCCGGTCTCTGCTCCTGACGTCACTCTGGGCGCACCACCCAGGCAGAGGAGGGCTGCTCCTGACGTCACGACCTGCACGCACGGCCCGCGCCGGGAGAGGGGACGGACTTGGCAGGGGCCGGCCCCGGAGCCCAGAAGAGGGGGCACTTCCGGGCGGAGGAGGGAGGGAGCGGAGGTCTTCTGGCCCGCCCCCGTGCCCGCCCTCCGCCGGAGCGGGAGCGTCTTGCTCCACCCCCAAGGCGGGGCCGGTCCAGTGACACGTCGGACGGCGGCTGTGACTGCAACCAGTCCGGGCGGCGCTGGACCTGCCTACGATCCCCTGGCTCGGGTCAGATCGAGTCAGAGTCGAGACAGATCGCGGTGGCGAGACGCGGGCTCTGCTCCACAGAGGAAAATTGAGCCGTCGCGGTGCTCCCGCCCCCCTCCTCCACGGACCTGGGCCCGCCCCCATCCCCGCGCCCCCGTTCCTGCTCCCGCCTCCCGCCGAGCACCCCCTGCTGAGAGCCCCCCGGCGGGGCACCTCCCGCGGAGCGTCCACCCGCCACCCCCACCCCTGCTGAGCGAGCCCCCTTCCCCCTCCCCGGGGTCGGGAGGCCGGCTGGGCTGGGGCTGAGCCCGAGCTGAGTCGGTCTCCCGGGCCGGGGCCATGCGGGCTTCGCTGTTGCTGTCGGTGCTACGGCCCGCGGGGCCCGTGGCCGTGGGCATCTCTCTAGGCTTCACCCTGAGCCTGCTCAGCGTCACCTGGGTGGAGGAGCCCTGCGGCCCCGGCCCGCCCCGCCCCGGAGACCCCGACCTGCCCCTCCGCGGCTACACTAACGCAGCCCGCCGGCCCAACTCCGTGCAGACCAGCCCGGATCGCGAACGGCCCGAGGACACGGAGATCTGGGAGCCCCGCGTGGTGCCCTACCGCCCCACGCACTCCAGCCAGATCCCCAAGAAAGCTGTCAGGTACCGGACACCTCTACCTCCTCCCAGCCCCAAAACAGAACCAACAGCCCCGCCCCCTTACCCCCTTGGGGGGAGGTGGGGAGAACAGCCCTCCTCTGGGACTAGCAGGCCAGCGGAGTGGTGAGAGGGAGACTCGGAGGGGACTTCGGAGGCTGGATCCAGCTCGGGCAGGAAGGGGCTGGCCTGGGCCAGGAAGTCTTTAGTCTCCAATGACTTCCTATGGCCCTCCATCCCTTAGGAAAGGTGGGGCCTTGCGGGGAAGTAATGGTCAGCCTGTCTCTTCTGCCATTAGTGACCTTCCTTCCTTTGCTAGGGCTCCTGAGGGATTCCTCCTCACCCTGGAGCTATCTCACTCCTCGGTTAGTCTGGTTAGAAGTACAGCTCAGACCCTTGGGAGCTGGGTAATCCCAGGCAAGTCACAACTTCCCTGAATCTTTGTAAAACCAAGAGAGCAGTATTTGCCCTGACAGAGTGGATGGAGGGCCAGTCAGATCCCACTTCTGACTCCCAATGCCACAGCACAGCCCTAAGGCTACAAGCTACGGTGAAGTTGCATTGGTGAAGGGAGCTTCATCCGCCAAGGAAATCACAGGTCAGGGCTCGAAGTTGTCATGATTACTCTTCCCTCTCCCCTAGGACTCGCTATATCAGCACAGAGCTGGGCATCCGGCAGAGGCTGCTGGTGGCTGTGCTCACTACCCAGGACACCCTGCCTTCCCTGGGGGTGGCAGTGAACCGGACCCTTGGACATTGGCTAGAGCAGGTGGTGTTCCTGACGGGCACACAGAACCGCAGGGAGCCCCCTGGCATGGCCGTGGTGGCGTTGGGAAAGGATCGGCCAATGGGGCAGCTGCACCTGGTCCTTCAGCACCTCTTGGAGAAGCATGGGGAAGACTTTGACTGGTTCTTCCTGGTGCCTGATAACACCTACACAGAAGCCCATAGGCTAGCCCGGCTGGCTGGCCACCTCAGCCTGGCCACAGCCTCCCAACTCTACCTGGGCCGGCCCCAAGAGTTCATCGGAGAACCCACCTCGGGTCGATACTGCCACATTGGCTTTGGGGTCCTGTTGTCCCGCATGCTCCTGCAGCAGTTACAACCACACTTGGAGAGCTGCCGAAATGACATAGTCAGCTCTCGGCCGGATGAATGGTTGGGCCGCTGTATTCTCGATGCCACCGGGGTCAGCTGTACAGGAGAGCACCAGGTGGGGAGTTGGGCAGGAGGGCCTCCAGGAAGGGGAGCGGGGTGGAACCTGGAGCACCAGGGCTGGGGATGGAGTGAGAGAAATGGTCCCTCTTATTCCTTCCCCTGTCCCCTCGCCCCAGGGCATGCACTATAACTACCTGGAACTGGGCGGTGCAGGGGAGGCAGTGCAGGAGGGGGATCCACACTTCCAGAGTGCCCTGACTGCCCACCCTGTACGGGACCCCGTGCACATGTACAAGCTGCACAAGGCTTTCGCCCGAGCTGAGCTGGAGCGCACCTACCAGGAGATCCAGGAGCTGCAGGTGAGGTCCCGGAGGCCAGGGGTTGAGAATAGGTGGGAGGGAGAAGGAATTGTGGTAACCTGCCTTTGACGCCCCAATCTTTCCTCGCCCAGTGGGAGATCCAGAACACAAGCCGGCTCTCTGTGGACGGGGAACAGGAGGCATCCTGGCCGCTAGGCATCCCAGCCCCATTCCGTCCCTCTTCTCGATTCGAGGTGTTGAGCTGGGACTACTTCACGGAGCAGCACGTTTTCTCATGCGCGGATGGCTCCCCTCGTTGCCCCTTGCGGGGAGCCGACCGGGATGATGTAGCAGATGTCCTGGGGGCGGCCTTGGAAGAGCTGAATCGCCGCTACCACCCTGCTCTTCAGCTTCGCAAACAACAGCTGCTCAACGGCTACCGCCGCTTTGACCCAACAAGAGGCATGGAGTACACGCTGGACTTGGAGTTGGAGGCGCTGACCCCAGAGGGGGCCCGCCAGCACCTCACCCGTCGAGTGCAACTCCTGAGGCCCCTGAGCCGGGTGGAAATCCTGCCGGTGCCCTACGTTACTGAGGCATCCCGCCTTACGGTGCTGCTGCCGCTGGCGGCCAGCGATCTCGATATGGCGCCCCGCTTTCTGGAGGCCTTTGCCGCTGCTGCTCTTGAGCCGGGGGACACTGCGGTGGCTCTGACCCTGCTGCTGCTCTACGAGCCCCGTCAAGCCCAGCATGTGACCCATGCTGACATCTTCGCTTCAGTGAAGAGCCGTGTGGCAGAGCTGGAGCGACGCTACCCTGGCTCCCAAGTCCCCTGGCTCAGCGTGCAGACAGCTGTCCCAACGCCCCTTCGTCTGCTGGACCTGCTCTCCAAGAAACACCCCCTGGACACGCTCTTCCTGCTGGCGGGGCCAGCCACGGTCCTCACTTCTGATTTCCTGAACCGATGTCGGATGCACGCCATCGCGGGATGGCAGGCTTTCTTCCCCATGCACTTCCAGGCCTTCCATCCTGCCGTGGCGCCCCCACAGGCCCCAGGGCCCCCTGAGCTGGGCCGGGATACGGGACACTTTGACCGCCACGTAGCCAGCGAAGCCTGCTTCTACAACTCGGACTACGTGGCAGCCCGAGGCCAGCTGGCCAAAGCCTGGGAGCAGGAAGAGGAGATGCTGGAGGGCCTGGATCTATATGAATTCTTCCTGAAGTTCTCCAGCCTGCATGTGCTTCGAGCTGTGGAGCCGGCCCTGCGGCAGCCCTACCAACACCAGCCCTGCAGTGCCCAGCTCAGTGAGAGCCTGTATCACCACTGCCGCCAGAGCGTCTTCGAGGGTCTGGGCTCCCGCTCCCAGCTAGCCATGCTGCTCTTCGAGCAAGAGCAGGGAAACAGCACCTGACTGCACTAGAGCCCACTGAAGACCCACCCTCCTCTCCCTGAATTCAGAGCTGCCCTGGCACCTAGCTCTGGTCTGTGACCTCTAGCCTCAGGGTTTGGAGAAAGCCAGCAGCTAGCAGCCTGGGCTTCTGGGGGGGAAAAGGGGGTAGGTGCCCTCTGAGCAGGGGACTTGAGTGAGGGGTTGGAGCTCTCCCAGCCTCTGGACCATGGCCCTTTAAGTATTTATGCAGCAAGGTCTGCTTGACGCCAGCACCCCTCCTTGACCCGGTGGCAGCCGGTATAGGGGAAGTGGGGAACTGTAGATGAAAGTCTGGAGAGAGTCACTCTTGGCTTTGAGGGCTTGGGTTTCCAATGGAATCTGTGGGGTGGGGGAGAGGGGCACCTAGAACCTAAAAGCCCACCATCCCCTGATGATGCTGATTATCTTTAATAAATCAGCTGAACTTGTAGGTGTGAGCTCTGGCCATTATTCCTCCTTTCCCCAGGGGCCTCACTCCCCTCCAAGGGTCTGTAGAGTCCCCACAGCCCACTGACATTCATGTCTACACACTCACACACAAACTATTTTGGGACTCTTTATTTCCATTTTTCACAGATTTAGAAAATCAGACTCATGGTTGGAGGCAGGGGGTCTTGGGGAGGACTCTCCTCCTACTTCTCCCCCCAGCCAAGGTCTGACAGGCCTCCTGCCCACCAAGATTCACGAGGGTCTTTTGAAAGGAAGCAAGGATGAAGGTTAAGGGAGAATGAAAAGGTGGCCTTAGGAAGAGGACTGGGAGTTGGGCAGAGGGTGAGCTTGGGGGGGCAGACCAGGCCAGCTGGGGCCATTCCCATATAACCTAACAGGAGATGAGGCTGTGCCAAGAAACCTGAACCAGGGCCAGCCCAGAAGTCCCTCATCCCTGGGGCAAGTACCCCTCCCTCCCCCACATACTACTTGGTCCCAAGGTCCACAGAGGGCTCCCACGCTTTAAGCCCAACCATCTTTCTCAGATGGCTATTGGCCCTTTCCCACCCCTATTTCACCCCCACCCTCCCTCCCAGCTATTTACAAATATACAGAGCAGGTTTTTTTCCCCACCTAGCAAGGATCTTTGCCACTCCCCAGAGAGAGGTGGTCTACTCACATACCAACTGCCTTCTCCTAGGGACACTCCCTATCCCAGTCCTAAACCCATCTGAAGCCTGGTTCTCCAGCCTTTGGCTGGGTCTTAGACTATGGTGAGGATTTGAAGGAAAGTAGGGAGAGAAGAGAGAAGAATTTGCAGCCAGGACATGGGCTACTGGATAGGTGAGATGTAGCCACTGTCTTCTCTAACCCCCCTCCCCCAGCTCCTGACAGTCACTGGATTCTGTCCCAAGGGGAAGGGAGGAGGAGGGCTGGGACCCCTGGCCCCATATCAGTGCAGGGGCCTGGATGCTTGGCTCCCTCCTCTGAGAGCACCATCCTAGCAGGCGAAGTCCTCAAAAAGGCCTCCAGGAGGACCATGAGGGTGATGATGGTTGGGGAGCAGACTGCTGGCCCCTCCACCCTCAGCACAGCTTCTCCCTGGGCACGGGCTCTGCAGGGCAATAGGTATGAGGACAACTAGTCAGAATAAGAGCAGCCTGCCCTTCCTAGTGTCAGTTGGGATGGGGGTTTAACACTAAGCCATTCCCTAGCCCCTATCCTCCTGGACCCCTGCTTCTTGGAAGAGGGTAGATCACAGGTTATTGGAAGCTTTCCCTTACCTGTTCCTTTAGCTCCTGCAGCCCTAAGGTAGAAATGCCTCCTGTTGAGGTCCTAAGGGGTGGCTTGGGGCGACGCCATGTCCTCTTCAGTCGGTCCCAGGATACCTTGTTAGGGTTCAGAAGAAAGGGGAAGAGGCTCAGTTGATTAGAAGAATCACAAAAGCTTCCTCATTTTACAGATGAGAAAACTGAGGTCCAGGAAAATGAACTGATTTGTCCAAGATCACACAGAAAGTAAAGACCAGAGGATTTGAACCCTGGTCATCTAGACTGCAATCTTTCTACTATATCTTGCTGCCTTCAGCATGGGCTCCACCTCTTCATATGTATTTTTTCCCCAGTCGTTTTCTATCCTGATTCCCTGGGATCCCCTCCCTCACATCTTCCCCAGTCCCAGCCTTGGCTTCCTCACTCTCACCCACCCCATTTTCCCCAGTCTGGTTTCTCACCCTTGGCTCTTGCCAGGGAATGATGGGAATGCAGCAGCCTCAGACTTCCTAGACATTCAGGAGACATTCTGGTTCCCCACAATAAAAAGCTGGCTTGTTCAGGTTTTCTTGATCCTCCCATCACTCCCTAGGACTGACTCCTTGATCCCACTCTTTGCTTTCCCTAAGGCCTTCTCCCTTGGGCCCTTAAGGGGTCCAGGCACTCTTCCCCAACAGGACCCCATCCTTGCCTCATAGATGTAGTCAAGGATCTCTAGAAGGGTGAGGACACTTGCCCCAATGAAGAGTCCCATCTGACCTCCAATATCACCTGGGGGAGAAAAGGTCTAGCTTTAGGGGGAGAGCCACAAAGCAAATGGTTAGAAGGCCAGATCCTGAGTGTAGCCTGCAGGAATGTCTGAGGCATGGGGAGGGGGATGAGGTCTTACCCAACAGGGCAGACAGGCCATAAGCTGCTCTCTGCTCCACAGACTCAGAGGTCAGGGCTTCAAAGAAAACATCCAAGACCAGGAAGTTCTCTCTGTGGAAACATTCAGTAGGTTCAATATGGGGAAAAAATTGGGATAGGATCAGAGAAAGAGAATGTGGCCAGGTCATCCTGTAGATTGGCAAGGAACACAGAGTGTATGGGGGGAGGACCTGACCCCCATAGAACCCCCATCTAGGACACTCCTGGCAGTCAAGCACTTCAAGAGTACAAAGCAAATAGGCAGCCTCCTCCACCATCCCCTCAGGGATTAATTACCCAGGGGAGACTAGAATGTCAGGAAAAAAAAGAGACATGGCTCTTCCTTCATGCCTTCTCTGAGAACAGACTCACATGTCCTAGAAGTCCCCTGCCCCCCATTTTATACCTTGGAGAACACTGGATTCAGAGATTTTTAAGCCCTTAAAACTCTGATAACTAGATGAACCTTATTACTCCCTCATTCCTACTGCCTCAAACATCCCATCACCCATTCCAACATTTACATTGGCTCCCTACTACCCAACACATGAAGTCCAAACTCTTCATTCTAACATTCATTCAATCCTCTCCAACTTGGCCCCATGCCACCTTATGTCTTCTACACTCCAATATATACCCTCTTCTCCATTCTTGAATAGCCCACAAACCCAGAATGATCATAAGCCTCCCTACCATTGCTAGAATACCTAGAATACCCTCTCTCATAGCCGACTTAAATCCTTCAAGGCCCACCTCATCTTCCTTTTCCATGAAACCTTCCTTGACTACCAGGGAGATTTCTCTTCTCTCCATTTCTATAGTGTTTAGTTAGTGAAATGGGCATTTAATTGTACTTTTGTCCTCCCAACATGACTGTAGACTCGTTGAGGGCAGGGGCTGAGTCTTGTTCAGCTGTGTATCATGCATACCTTAACTCATGCATTCATTCACATGCCTAGCACAGTCGAACATGGAGCAGGTGTTGGATAAATACTAGGTGGATGTAATTTGTTTTGGGGGTTTGGGGTTTTTTAGATCATTCTATACTTATTGAGTTCCTCTTATGTGCCAGGCTTTGAGTGGTAGGCAGACGCTGGGATGCAGCGTCTTCTTTGTTCCCAGACCCTTCCTTCATTGTTAGCCCTTTAACCTCCGTATCCCTTTCTGTGCCAGACCTTGTCCCATGATTCCATCCCTACCTCACACCCTTAGCACCCGCCATGTCTTTGCAGCTGTCCCATGCCTCCTCACCATACTTTATCCCAGCCCCAGCCCTGTACCGTATGTAGGTCTCGTTTCGGTTGTACTTCCTGGCCAGATAACGGGCTGAGCTTCGGTTGGGGATCCGAACCATGGAGATCTCTTTCCCATAGCGTGTCAGATTGCAAGGCATGGGGCAAGCACAGCGGCCTCCTGATCCCCCACCCAGAGAGTCTGCAATACAACAGTTCTGTCGGAGATGGGCTGGAGAAATGAGCTTCAAAAGGGAACAAGTCAGCAGAGACAGTGTACTAGTCCTTTCAGAGGGGTGCATTCACAAGAAAGCAAAGGTCTGTACATCACTCCCATGCTCCCTTTGCAATGGGAGTGATGGGACTACCCCTTCCATCCCACTTAATTCTAAAGGTCCAAGATCCTTCTCATTGGAGCTAACCCAGGACTGCTTCACCCTGAGAAACTTCTGAGAAGTCTGGATCCTCCAAATGGCCCTTCATCTGGGTCTCCTCCACACTATGCCCCCCAAGCTAGCACAGGAGGAGGCCAGATGACAATGAAAAATTAAGATTTCACCCGCTATGGCTAATCTGCCATAGGAATTGCTAGACACACAGGTTAAGGCTAGACGAGGTGAAAAAGGGAGAAACAAGCCCCTGGGAGCTGGTGCATGAGAACCAGCATGTGATAGAAGGGGCCAGGACCAAAGGAGGGATAAAGTCATAAGTTACAAAGTTAGCTAGGAAAAGAAAGCGGGAGGGAAGCCTGGATGGGTCAATAGGGTTTGCCCCATAAGGACACTGAGTCATGCCTCTAACATTAGATTATCCAGAAAAGCTAAAATACTGGCTCAAAGTTATACAGTAAGTTAACAGCAAAGCCTGGGCTAGAACCCAGGACCCCTGACCTGTAAGTCCACCCTACTTCCACCTATGCCACAATCCCATCGGATTAGCCACCCCTGCCTTTAAACCCCAAGAAGCACCCTGTTGAGGGAAGACTGGCTGGAGAGGAGATAGGGTAGTCGAGGAAAGCAATGATTGGGATGATATAGAATGAGAAGAAAGGTAGATGGGGAGCCGACGATGAGGAGGAACTGGGATAGACATGTCTGCTGTCAATTATCTGATGGCCTATTATGTGAAAGAGATATAAAACAAATTCTACTTGGTGCTAGAGGATAAAACTAAGAGCAACAGGCACAATGTAAAAGGAGGCACATTTTTGTGCAATAGGAGCACCGAAGTTTCTATCAGAGCTATCTAACAATGGAATAGGCTGCCTTATCAGGTGGCAAGCTCCCCATCACTGGAGATGCTTAAGCAAAAGCTGAGTTATCTAGAATGGTGCACAGAAGATTTATCCAGCAGGCAGGGATCAGATTAGAGGATCTCTGGGGGACCTTCAATTCCAGGATTCTATAAGAGGGGAGGAAGAAAGGTAGAGCTAGGGGGAAATGGGAAGCTGGAGGCAGAGAGGAAGAAGAGAGAAGAAGGCAGCACCTACCCAAAGTGTGGTCTGCACACTCAATGTAGATGTTGGGGGAGCAGATGGTCTCATTGCCTAGGGGGAGAGGAGATCATCCCTGGAATCCACAGTCCCTTCCCCACTATCCAAGCCTTACCCTCCTAAACTCACTCACACACACATATGCATGCACACACACATGCATGCACACACACACACGCATTCACACACACATGCACATACCAGCATGCACAGAGGCAGGGCCCTCCCCCTCCACACCTGTGGCAGAGACTGCTAAGGAACCGTACAATGAAAGAAAAGGTGGCTCATGGGAGGGAGCATGCTGAAGAACAGCAAGGCACCCACCTGGCATGTGAACCATGCGGCAGTGACAGCGGGCCAGCACAGCCTCCTTCTCACATCGAAGCCTGCAGGCTGAGACACTATAGGATGCATAGCCCTGGAGTTCAGGCTCTCCTCCCTCACTCTCAGCCCTGCAGTTACCCCAGGGCTGGGGTAGGTATGTCAGCTAGAAAAGGAAAGAAGGATCTTAGGGTCACCACAGATCTAAGACTAGAAGGGACCAGAGGCCATCTCATCCAACCTCATTTTACAAATAGGGAAACTGAGGCCCCAGTCACACAGACAGTAATGATCAGAAATTACTTAACTGAGTAGAGGCAGCTAAATGGCTCAGGGGGGTAGAGTGCTGGGCTTGGAGTCAAGATAGACCTGAGTTTGAATCCAACCTCTGACACCTACTAGCTGTCTGACCCTGGGCAAGTCACTTAACCTCTGTTTGCCTTAATCCACTAGAGAAGGAAATGGCCAACCGCTCCAGAATCTTTGCCAGGAAAACCCCATGGTCCATAGGGTCATAAAAAGACAAGTCTGAACAATCTCTGATTTTAGTCTTTCTAGTCTTAAGAGGTCAACACCAGGAGCTCAACTCAACTATGTCCAATCCCTAAAACACAGCCCACAACCCCTATAACTGACCTCACTCCTTCAATCCCAGACCCTACCAAGGAAGCAGGCAGGTGCAAACTGGGTTTGGAGAATCCAGAATGCCCAGAAGTTTCTCAGGGTGAAGCAGTTCTAGGATTGGCTACCCTTGCCTTCTTTCTTGTGCTCACCCGCTGCTCCTGGCAGGACACAAATGTCTGGAAGCCTGGAGATACCCCAAACCCTAGCTGGTGGATATATGGTGGCTCCTCTTGGCTGTGTATCTGCACCCGGATTCCAGCCTCAAATGATGTCTCATCTGCAGGGAGAGAACCCCAGAGGTGGGGATATGGGGAATCCCTGGGAGCTCTGGGGCTCTCTGGGATCTGGGCTCAGTGACCAGCCTCCCTGCTCCTCCACAATGGCTCCCAAAGAGGTTGTTCCCATATCCCCACTCAGAGAAAGATTGTGAGATACCCAAGGCTCACCCCATCCCTACCACTAATTCAAGGATCAAAAGTGGGAGGAATGCTCCCATTTCTTTCTTTTCCTGGAGGAACTTGCTCATCAACTCCTCTTACTTGAGGAAACTCCCCCATCTCTTCCTCTTACTGGAAGAACTCCCCATATCCTTTTCTTACTAGGGTAACTCCCCCATCTCCCCATCTTATTGGAAGGAACCCCCCCATCTCTTCCTCTTACTAGTCTCTCTCCAGATGGGCAGGTACTCTTCCTGTTGAATGTCCAGCATGATCTCCAAGCCACTGCCCATGCCCCCTGCCCTGCTGGGCCTTGGACTCTGGGGGTCAGCGTTAAAAGTGTAGCACTTTCCATATCGAGTATATACCTGGGGAGACAGGTGAGAAAGGGAGGTTAGCATTAAAGAGATAACACTTGCCATACCTACTAAGGACTCAGGTAATAAAAGTCATTGAGAAGGAGAAAGCCAACATCTTTTTGGCAAAGTTCTGCTCCCCCAGTTAGCCCCACATTCTTATCTGTCCTCCACATTCTTTGTGCCCACTCCTGTTCTCACTGTCCTGATTCTCCTTGATCAATTATCCCACTATCCACCAGGTGGCAGTGATAGAGCACAGACAGAAAGAGGGGACAGTCAAGGACCAGGGATCTGCACTTGGGCTAAGGGAAGAGGAAGAGAGAAAGCCAATAGATGGTGGGCGTTTTGCTGTAGGCGAATATTCTAAAACCCTAAGCTACAGAGAAGGCACCAGTTTACATTAGTGTAGGAAGTTCCCTCATTCAGGATTTCTCTATATCAACAAAATGACAGATCCAGTTCCTATCCCCTACCCCGGTTCTTCTGGGTCAATGTCTGTTGCTTACCCTGATATCTCTCAGACCAAAAGAGGTCACAGGAGAGCCCCATGTTTCCTTTAGTTATCACCCTACCTGATATTAGCTTGTATATGCATGAATAGGGAGATCTTGGAAAATGGCTCTCATTCACATCCTTCCCCAGGACCCAAGGAAAAGGTCTGTTCATCTGCTCCCAGAAAGGTCAGCTCCAATGCATCGCATCCCTAACCTCAATAAAGTCAACAAAAAATTCATTGAGAGGGGCAGCTAGGTGGCTCGCTGGATAGAGAGGCAGGCTTGGAGACAGAAGTCCTTGGTTCAAATTTGACCTCAGATACTTCCAAGCTATATGACTCTGGGAGTCACTTAACCCCAACTGCCTTGTCCTTACCATTTTTCTGCCTTGGAACTGATACTCAATATTGATTCTAAGATAGAAGGTAAGGAGAAAGGGAGGGGAGGGGAGTGGAGGGGAGGGGAAGGGGAAGGGGAAGGGGAAGGGGAAGGGGAAATGGAAGGAAAGAAAAAAGAGGAAAGGAAAGGGGAAGGAAGGAAGGAAGGAAGGAAGGAAGGAAGGAAGGAAGGAAGGAAGGAAGGAAGGAAGGAAGGAAGGAAGGAAGGAAGGAAGGAAGGAAGGAAGGAAGGAAGGAAGGAAGGAAGGAAGGAAGGAAGGAAGGAAGGAAGGAAGGGGGAGGGAGGGAAGGAGATGTATTAATATGCTAGGTTTGTTAAATCATCACTGTGCTAGAAGCTGAGAATAAAAAGTTGAGAAGGGACCTAGCCCTAGAGCCCAGAAAATTAATGATTACTATTTTCTAATAAATGGGACTGAACGAGATCAGATACCTTCATATTTAAGTATAAGACAAGGCAGAAGAAGTGCTAAGTACAAAAAGTAAAGTGAAAAGTGCAAAGGAGAGGTCCTAATTGGATATAACAAAATATAAGGAGGAAGAGATGACATGTATGAGGAGTGGGATTTGGAAAGGAGGAATCAAGGAAGACTGTTTATAGGAAGCAGCCCCTGATAGCCCCTGGAGAAGGACTACAACAGGCAGAGAGAGGTAAAGGGAAGACCTCCTAAACATGAGTGCATAAAGGTGGGAGAAGAAGGCAAAACAAGATCAGAGAACAGCTAGCTTGACTGGAACATGAAGTCATACCGTGAAATACACCTAGAAAGGTAGGGGAGAGTCATATTGGGAAAGGCTTTAAATGGCAGGCTAAGGAGTTTGCATTTTGCCCTTTAGGTAATGGGGAGTCACTGAGATTTTTGAATAGGCAAGTGATATGTTCTGCCCTGCGTATTACAAAGATTATTTTGGCAGCTGTGTGAAGGCTGGATTGAAGAGGAGAGATGCTGGCAGCTGAGAGACAAGTTAGGAGGGTATGACAGTAGCCCAGGAGAGGGCTGATAAGAGCCAGAACTCAGATGGCGTTCATGGTTCTGGAAGTAGAGAGCCTTCCTCCAAGAATCAACCTCTTTCAGTCAAACGCTGAAGCCTTGTCTTCCCTATAGGCTCGTAGGTTATTCTGCCTCCCCATAGAACATGCTCTGCCACTGGACTGCATCCCATAGCCCGAGGGTGTGCTGGAATCGACTCCAACAGGCTTTCGGAGTCCGTTGTTAAATTTTCATCGCTAGCAGTTATACCTCAGAAATCAATCACCACAAATTAGGGCTTGATTTATTATTTTGTTGATTGTCTAGACAAGAAAGTGATGGAGAAAATGTTAATAATGCCGATTAATCTTCAAAGTATGTGCGCATACATTTCCCCCATGGATATATAGTGTTAAACATTTACCAGCACACCTCTATATCACTCTATAAACATTGCTTGAGCTCAGCAGGAGGGCGGCAGAAGGATTAGGGAGTGAAGTCATCACCAGATTGGAGACTGGGAAGCTGTACTGTATTAGACTGTGGGGTCAAAATAATACGCAGCACAGCAACGACATGGTATTTGGGGGAGCTGGAGGATTTGCAAAGTGCTTTTCATCCATTCTCTCCGGGAGGCTCACAACATCCCTGCCCACTACCAACAGTGCCACCTCCAGGAGGTCCCTAGAAATAGATGAGCCTTTCTCTTTAGCAAGAGGAGAGGGCACAGACTGGCCATTCCTCTTTTACCCACTGACCACAAGTACCATCTCTCCCTTCTCCCCTTTCTTTACTTCTTTTGTCAGTCTTTGTTTAGCCATTCCCCATCGCCCAGCAAGGATCATCCATCATGGTTCATCTCCCTGACCGCCCCCTCCCTCCCCTAATCAATTCCATTCATTCTTTCCCTTCATTTCTCCCTTGCTCCTCTCCCCTCTCCAGCTGACTATATGTGTTTCTTGCCTGGAGAGAGCCCTGTGCTAGATCCTGGTGAAAGTGCAGATTTAGATAAATGCAGAAATACCTGAGGAGGAGATCAGAGACAAAAACAAGGGTCTGGTGAGCTTGGAGGCCAGAGAAAGTTCTTTCCCAACTAGAAGGTGCTGGGGATGACTTCCTGGGGGAGGTGGCATAAGAGTTGGAGGAGAGGAGGAGAGGGGAGGGGAGGGGAGGGGAGAGGAGAGGAGAGGAGAGGAGAGGAGAGGAGAGGAGAGGAGAGGAGAGGAGAGGAGAGGAGAGGAGAGGAGAGGAGAGGAGAGGAGAGGAGAGGAGAGGAGAGGAGAGGAGGGGAGGGGAGGGGAGGGGAGGGGAGGGGAGGGGAGGGGAGAGGAGGGGAGAGGAGAGGAGAGGAGAGGAGAGGAGAGGAGAGGAGAGGAGAGGAGAGGAGAGGAGAGGAGGGGAGGGGAGGGGAGGGGAGGGGAGGGGAGAGGAGGGGAGAGGAGAGGAGAGGAGAGGAGGGGAGAGGAGAGGAGGGGAGGGGAGGGGAGGGGAGGGGAGGGGAGGGGAGGGGAGAGGAGAGGAGAGGAGAGGAGAGGAGAGGAGAGGAGAGGAGAGGAGAGATGGGGAGGGGAGAGGAGAGGAGGGGAGAGGAGGGGAGGGGAGAGGAGAGGAGAGGAGAGGAGAGGAGAGGAGAGGAGAGGAGAGGAGAGGAGAGGAGAGGAGAGGAGAGGAGAGATGGGGAGGGGAGAGGAGAGGAGGGGAGAGGAGGGGAGGGGAGAGGAGAGGAGAGGAGAGGAGAGGAGAGGAGAGGAGAGGAGAGGAGAGGAGAGGAGAGGAGAGGAGAGGAGAGGAGAGGAGAGGAGAGGAGAGGAGAGGAGAGGAGGGGAGGGGAGAGGAGAGGAGAGGAGGGGAGAGGAGGGGAGGGGAGAGGAGGGGAGGGGAGAGGAGGGGAGGGGAGAGGAGAGGAGAGGAGAGGAGGGGAGGGGAGAGGAGGGGAGGGGAGTGGAGAGGAGGGGAGAGGAGAGGAGAGGAGAGGAGAGGAGAGGAGAGGAGGGGAGGGGAGAGGAGGGGAGGGGAGAGGAGGGAAGGGGAGAGGAGGGGAGAGGAGGGGAGGGGAGAGGAGAGGAGAGGAGAGGAGAGGAGAGGAGAGGAGAGGAGGGGAGAGGAGGGCAGGGGAGGGGAGAGGAGAGGAGAGGAGAGGAGAGGAGAGGAGAGGAGAGGAGAGGAGAGGAGAGGAGAGGAGAGGAGAGGAGAGGAGAGGAGAGGAGAGGAGAGGAGAGGAGAGGAGAGGAGAGGAGAGGAGAGGAGAGGAGAGGAGAGTTACTTGTTTTCAAAGGTAAGCTTCCAAAAGGTGTGTGTATAGCTTTTCAGTTGAGTACTGTGAAGGCACTACTTTACTTGCGGACCCTTACCAGCCACATCACAGCTTTCTCTATAAACATTGACATCAGCCCCATGCCGTACAAACTTGGTGAGGAACTCATAACCTGAATCTGCCTTCTTTCCCCGGGGTTTCAACCCCCATTGCAGGCGGCCCCAACCTCTGGAACCTTGATTGTCTCATTAAAAAGGACTGAGTTTGATCTAATGCCCAGTGGACTTACGCGTCGGCTATGGGGGGTGGGGGGGGGAGGAAAAGAAAATGATCTATGTCTTTAACGAATAATGCTTGGAAATGATCAAATAAAATATATTTTAAAAAAAAAAAGGACTGAGTTTGGAGGCAGAAGGTTAGGAGAGAGTCTGGGCGCTGCTACCTGAGCCAGTTACATCACCTTTGCACACACACACCCATTTTTCCCTCTATAAGATGCTGGGGTTGAGCCTAATGATTTCTTCTCTAAACCCCAGGAATCTGTGCCCTTCTATGTTTCTGTGTCTTCCCCTCCCACCCCCAGTACCTCCCTCTGCCCTGTAGGACATGGATTGAAAAAGAAGTAGAAGTGGGGGTGGCTAGACAGAGGCCAGGAAAGGGAAGTCCACAGGGAAGGAGATTGGCCAGGCCAGGCTGCCCATCCAGCCCCCACCCCCCACCCCATGCAGTACTGACAGCCAGGCCAACCACATCGTTGCCCCGGAAACAGCCCCTGGGGCGGTCGGGCAGCGGGTGGAGCCGCCAGCTCCTAAGTGGCAGAACTCTGGTGGCAGCACAGCCCAGCTGCCTCTTCCATGGAGACGGCACGGCCACTCTGTCCCATAAGATCCCATGTCTCCTCCACAGAGAAGGAGACCTCAGGTGGGGGTAGGGGAAGGAGGGACATGGAGAGGGTGAGGGATAGGAGGAGTGGACGAATGGAAGGAGTCAATGGTGCTGGCACCAGTACCAGCTGAGGAAAAGCGAATGGAGCCAGTCAAGGGATCCTCCCCTTCCCCATCATTTCCCTGGATGCTGTCCTCACCTCCTCATTCCTCTGATCTCTCATCCTCTCTCTGCCCCTGCCAGCATGGACCATCACCTCCTTCCTTGTGCAGACACCTCTTTTCTCTCTGCTTGTCTAGCCTTTGCCTATTCATATCCCTGCTCTCTGTCAGAAGAGGGGCCCTCACCCTCATGCCTGACCTTCTGCTCTGTGTGCTGGCTGGCTGTCCCCCAGGCTCCTGACCCTGTGCTCTCCATCTCCCTGGCCTCTGGCCTTGTGCTCTCCATCTCCCCGGCCTCTGGCCCTGTGCTCTCCATCTCCCTGGCCTCTGGCCCTGTGCTCTCCATCTCCCTGGCCTCTGGCCCTGTGCTCTCCATCTCCCCGGCCTCTGGCCCTGTGCTCTCCATCTCCCCGGCCTCTGGCCCTGTGCTCTCCATCTCCCCGGCCTCTGGCCCTGTGCTCTCCATCTCCCCGGCCTCTGGCCCTGTGCTCTCCATCTCCCTGGCCTCTGACCCTGTGCTCTCCATCTCCCTGGCCTCTGGCCCTGTGCTCTCCATCTCCCTGGCCTCTGGCCCTGTGCTCTCCATCTCCCTGGCCTCTGGCCCTGTGCTCTCCATCTCCCTGGCCTCTGGCCCTGTGCTCTCCATCTCCCTGGCCTCTGACCCTGTGCTCTCCATCTCCCTGGCCTCTGGCCCTGTGCTCTCCTGTGCTCTCCATCTCCCTGGCCTCTGACCCTGTGCTCTCCATCTCCCTGGCCTCTGGCCCTGTGCTCTCCATCTCCCTGGCCTCTGGCCCTGTGCTCTCCATCTCCCTGGCCTCTGGCCCTGTGCTCTCCATCTCCCTGGCCTCTGGCCCTGTGCTCTCCATCTCCCTGGCCTCTGGCCCTGTGCTCTCCATCTCCCTGGCCTCTGGCCCTGTGCTCTCCATCTCCCTGGCCTCTGGCCCTGTGCTCTCCATCTCCCTGGCCTCTGATCCTCCGTTCTGTGTGTCTGTCCCCCGGGCCTCTGAATCTCAGCTCTCTGTCCCCTGGTCTCTGCCTGTCCACCTTCCCAATGCTGTCCTTTAGCCTCTGCCTTTCAAGCCCTTCGGTCTCCGCCACTCCTCCCTCCTTCCCCTTGACAGCCCGGGCACATTTCCCAGCCTTCCGACTCCCTCCTCCCCACTGTGCAGCGGGGGACGGTAATCTGAGATCTGGAGAGATCTGTCCTGAGCTAAACTCGGTGCTGGGCTCTATCAGTCCCTGGGGCTCTATCTATGGGCTGGGCTCCCATTTCCCAGGAAAGCTCTCTGCTCGGTGCCCTCAGCGGTGCTCTTGCTCTCCTGACGGCCCCCTCCTTTCTCTCTCCCTTCAGTCACAGTGCCCACGGGGTTAACAGGCAATTAGTGGGGCCAGGGCTCAGAGCTTTGGTGGGGAGAGGGGGCCGAGCCTCCGGGAGATAAGAGGCAGCCGGGGAGCTGCAGAGACTGGGCTAATCCCAGAGCTAATCTTCTGGCCGGGCTTTATCACAGCTGCCTTCTGGGCATTCTGCCTCCAAGGAGCTCAGACTTCCCTAGCTGCCCCGGCTCCAGCGATCCCCAACCCTAGTGCCACCATCTAGGATCCGGCTGCACCTCCCCACTTTTGGCCTCGAGCCCTTGTTCTCTTTCCCCAGTTCTGCTGCTTAAACCTTCAGACCCCACTGTATGGGGAGGGCAGATATTCGGGGCGGGTGGCCGTCTTCAGCTCAGAATGGGGAGACTGTAGCCGCCTTTGAGGGGAGACACTGGACAGGTGGGGCCCCAAGGCTTTTTAGAGCTTCCTGGTTCCCCTGTTCTCCTCATCCCCAATTCATTTTTACCACTTCTCGAGGGACAGACGGGAACTAGAGAGAATTCAATAAGGCTGATCAGAATAAAGGATGAGGTATTTAATCAAGGTGAGAGGGCTCACCACCCTTCCCAAGATACATCTGGCTGGAGTGTTTTGTTTGTTTAAACCCTTCCCTTCCAAGTTTGGGAATCAGCACTGTGTATTGGTTCCGAGGCAGAAGCTGGTAAGGGCTAGGCAATGGGGTGGGGGTGGGGGCAAAGTGACTTGGCCAAGGTCCCACAGCTAGGAAGTGTCTGCGGCCACATTTGAACCCAAGACTTCCTAAGTCTCCAGTTCTCTATCCACTGAGCGTTTAAGTGATGCCAAACCCAGAGGGCAACTCCTTTTCCAATACATTCGTAATCCTTCCGGACTAGGGAGGAATCCATCTATATGATTCACAGCCCCCCCATACATCCACCCTATGCTAAAGAAATGGATTGTCTTCTTCCTCTTCCCTCAACCCTCTTCATAACTGTGCCTGGGAAGAAGCTGCCTTTGTCTTCATACACATGTAAATGGCGAGTGGTAGTGGGAGCATCGGTGCCATTGTTACGGGCCAGCTGGTCCTGAGAAGAGAAGAGGAAGACAATGGTGGTGGTGGTGGTGGTGGTGGGATCTGTGAAAGGCCTCCACACAAGCTGACTCCAGCAAGAGCCAACCAAGGACGCCGGCTCCAGGAAGAGGGGAAGGCAAGCATCCTGGGACGAAGATGGATGGACCCAAGCACTGGCCCCACTGAGAACCTGGAGGGCTCTCCAAGATTTAGGTGGGGACACAGAATCTGTGGAGGGAGGCGCTCCTTGCAAGCGCAAAGCTCCTGCCCACCGGGCACATCCCAGATCCTTCACGTCCACAACCTCTGTCCTAAGGATCCCCCCCTTACTTAGGTGCTCAGTGTGTGTCAGACTGGACAAGGGAGGCGGGTGAGAGCAAGGGCTGACCATGGCGGAGGGTTCAGGCGGGATATGGGCCCCTCTTCTGTTTCTCCAGTGAGTAGCACAGAAATCCAAGAGCAGGGGGGCACCATGGAGTGCCAGGCTCCCATTTGGGGACCGACACTCCCAAGATGCCCTTACCTGCACAATCACTCAGCCTCCCATTCGCACAGCCATGGAGTCCTAAACAAGCACCTGCCCACCCCCAGCATCCCCTCTGCCCCCCAACCACCCCTGGGAGCCTACTCAACTCATGGATCCCAAACCCCCAGCAGCCCCTCAGGTCTTCTACACAAGCCCACAGGGCTCCATCCTCTCAGCCTCGGCCAGCCACCACATTCAGATGATGGCACACGATGGCCCTGTACCTCCTGGGTCCTGCAGGCCCCCACCTTCTCGGGCTTCGCCCCTGCATCCATCCAGGGAGCCCTGCCCCCACTCAGCCCTCCACACACATACTCACTGTGGCCCTCTCTCCTGCACACTTACATGGTCTGGCATCCATCCATCACACATGCAGCGCCCTCCCTCCTGTCTCTTCTCCTTCTCTTCTCTCCTCTCTGGGTTTGCCTCATTTGCATTCCCCAGGCTCCCAGCTCCTCAGCAAAGTGACCTCCGCTCGAGAAGCGCCAGAGGCTTCCACAGCGGCCAGAGAAGGGGGGAGGGGGCTCGACGATGGCCCGTGCGCGTTTCTGGGGCGCAGGGTGCAGGAAGAGTGAAGAGGGCCTCGCAGGGAGAAAACGCCGGCCAGCAGACCCCCGTATGAATGTGTCTGGGGAGATGGGGTGGCATGAGGGGGAGAAGAGGTGGGCCAAGGCTAGAAGGAAGGCGGGAAGTCTTGGGGTTCAGAAAGGAGTTTCAGGGATGAGAGTCACGGGAGAGGGGAAGATAATTATTTTAGCCAGTTGCTCAAACCGGTGCTCCCTTCATTTGTCCATTAAGGCAAGAGGTCAAGGTGGTGGACAGCCGCTGGAGTCACCTCACTACCCAGCTTTGGGGAAGCAGCTCTTTAGAGGGCGTCCCCAAACTCCTCAGCTGGGAAAACGGTGCCTTGTCTTTCCTCAGACAGGCTGATTGCTAGTCTCACCCTCTTTCCACCCTCCCCTTTGACCCGTCTCTGGCCCCCAGGGCCAGTGGCTTCGGGGTCTCTCGCCCCTGAAAGATGGCTCCCAGCCCCTTCTCCCCCAACCAGCCAAGCTGCCTTCTATCCCCTCCCCCTGCCTGGTATTTACACCTTTCACACATTTGTAAGCTATTATCCTGTCCACGCTTAGTCACCGCTGAGCCAAGCGCCACGGATTTAGCTCCTTTAATCTTTCCTCCTAAATCAATCCTCCATTTCCCCTTAATCATCCCGTGGCTCTTCCCTGAACTCACTCACTGCAGCCTGTCTCTGTCTCACTAGGGCTGGGGCCGCTTCCCCCCACAATCTGAAGAGCCAAAACGGGGCGTCCTAAAGCCATAGAAGGAGGGAAGAGGTTGAGGCCAGTGGGGAGGGATTCCCACACTCCTCTGGGGAGAGCTAGCTCCCCAATCCTTAATGCTAGAAAGGCAAAAACAGATCCCAGCCCCAATTCACCCCTAAAATCCTCTCAGTGCTCTCCCCGTCTGAAGAATCTACTTTTCTCCAACCCTACGGGATCCTCTACATTTGACACCCCCACTCCCTCCCCCCACCCTCACCCCAAGACACACACCATCCCCACCCCTCTCATTCCCAGTCCCATTCATCATTCATTCTCAGACTCATCCTCCCTCCCTCTCTCAGATGGTGAGTCCATGGAGGAGCCCAGACTGACTGTCCCTGCCGGGTCTGGACACCCCAACCTGGCCTGTCCTGACCAGGCGAGATGCCAGGTAGGTCTATTCCCCCTCTCCTCCTTGTGCCAGCCTCTAGGGCTCAGACCACCACCCGCCCGCCCTCCTGGCCACTGCCTGGCCACAGGGTGAAGAGATCATGGAGAGCCAGGAGTGGTCTGAGGAGTTCTCCCCAGCATCCTCGTCATTCAGGAGGAATCACGGGTCTTCTCCCTGGGCCTTGGGCTCCCCCTCATTCCCTCATTCCTGGAAGCTCCTGGCCACCCCACCCCCTCAGCCCCCAGTAGACAGGATTAGGAAGGGCAGCAGCCTAACTGCCCTGCGTCACTGGACACCAAATCGCAGACAGGACCTGGGCATTCCCTGCCCAAAGCCCGCTCCTTCCTCCCAGCTAAGTCCTCCCCAGCTCTCCACCTCCAGCCCCAGCCCAGAGCCCGTAGTGGTCCACACACATCTGGCCTAGGACCGCAGTGGGAGGAGATGGGGTGGGGTGGAAGGGGCTGGGATAGAGCCCAGGAAGGAGAGGAGCAGAGGGAGGGGGTGAGGAGCAGGTGGGGAGCAGTGCCAGGAGTGACAAGGAGCAGGGGTGGGGGTCCAGGGGGGGAGAAGAAGGGAGCGCTGCTACAAACACTAATCAGCGTCTTCCGGCAGCTCCATAGAGGAGCTGAGCTGATAATGAGCTGGGCTCCCGGTTGATTCCTGATTAATGAAGAGGCCGGCGGGGGCCTCTGCAGAGTGGGACCGGGTCAGGGCTGGCTCTGCAGGGGCCCCTCCCACCCTCTGAGGCAGGTCTTCCTCAGTCCTTGATCCCCTCCTCCAACGAGGAGCCCAGACCTCCTAGGGTCACCTTTGGTGCTTGGCACCCTTGGTAAGAAGCCACTCCCAGCCCCCTGGCAGGGAGCCCCCTAAAAGGGAGGTGAGGGAAGCTAAGAGCAAGAAGGGAGAAAATGAAGGCAGCATCCCTAGAGGGAACCTGGGGATAGTAGTTAGCAGAAAAGAAGAACCTGGACAAAAAGCTGCCACTGGACGGGTTGATGGACCAGGCAGGACCCGGCAGCCCTCTGCCTGGCATCCAACAGCCCACCCTGGGGAAAGCAGAGGGGGATTGGTGGACCGGAGGGAAGTGAGAAGGAATGGGGCAGAGGGTCCCAAAGCCCATCCCAATGTTGGCCTGAGGGGGAAGGGGCTGAGGCAGCTGGATGGAATGAGAACTGAGGAATTGAGATCTTAGGGGTCTAAAGGTTGGAGGAGGGTCCCAAAGCAGCCCAGGGTCCTCTCTTGTCTTGGAGCTGACCTGGAGGGTGGGGGAAGGAGCCTGGGGTAAGAGGTGGGGGGACTGCCCAGCTGGAAGTGGCCTTGTCTAATTGTGCCTGATTAGCAGAGAGGAAGGAGAACAGGGTGAGTGATTAACAGTCGTGCCAGTCAAAGGAAGAGAGTAAAAGAATGTAGGTAGGAAGGCCAGAAATGAGGGGAAGAAGGGGAGCCTGGAGGAGCTTGGTGAGAGAAAGAGGGAGAAAGACAGTTTCTCTCTTGCGTCTCTTTGGCCTCCAAGAATGGACTAAGACCCCAGATGGAGGAATCCTAAGACATGGGTTCTAATTCTAGCTCAGCTGAGGTCCCTGTTTTCTTGTCTGTTATATGGGTTGGATCTGTTGAGCCTCAGAATCCCCTTGCTTCTAACACTGATCATGAATTTTGTCACTTTTGGGAAATTCAGCTTGCTCCCACTCTCAGTTTTCCCACCTAAGGAAAATGATCATTTAGAACTAGAGGGGACTTGAAAACCATCTAGTCCAGCTCCCTGGTTTTATATCTAGAGAAACTGAGCCCTACAGAGGTCAGGTCTCCAAGATCATGCCAACAGTGACAGAGATAAGATTTCAACTCTGTCCTCTGGCTCAAATCCAGACAGTACCACCTACCAGACAATCTATCAGAAAGGCAGAAATAAAATACAATATGGCGGGCAACTAGATGGCTCAGTGGATGGAAAGCCAGGACTGGAGATGGGAAGTCCTGGGTTAAATCGGACTTCAGACACTTTATGGCTATATGATCCTGGGCAAATCCCTTAAGCCTTCTTCTGCCTTGGAACAGATACTTGGTATGGATTCTAAAACAGACGGTAAGGGTTTAACAAATTAAAAAGGCCCAGTCTGGGTTTAATTTGGTCCTCTCCACCCATATCATCTTCTCAGCCCACCCAGTGATATCCCAGTTCCCACCTCCAAACCCCTCAGTCTTATTCACAAGATTTTCCCATTCTAGTCTCTAAGCAAAATGACACAACTTTTGCCCTCCTCAGAGGAAAGTCTGATACAGATTCGGTCTAGAGTTCTAATGCTCCATTGCCTGTTCCAGTGAAGCGTGGGTCCAGTCCTCAGCTTTGGTTTCCTCATCTACAAGATGAGCATAATACGCATGCCCCAGAATTGTTATGAGAATTAGAGAATATAACTTAGAGAAGGCATTTTGTGAGTAGTGGAAAATGCTATAGAAACAGACGTTACTGCTCTTACTTCCTCCTCTTCGTCCTACTCCAGTGCCTCAGCAAGACACAGAAGTGAGCCTACATTCTTTTTTAAACCTTACCTTCTCTCTTAGAATCCATACTAAGTATTGGCTCCTAGGCAGAGGAGCAATAAGGGCTAGGCAGTTGGGATTAAGTGATTTGTTCAGAGTCACATAGCTAGGAAGTCTCTGGGGTCAGATTTGAACCCAAGATTTCCTATCTCCAGGCCTGATGCATTGAGACACCTAGCTGCCCTTGAACTTATATTCTTGAAGGCCTACTCAGTACATCTCAAGCTCTAGCAGGTTCTCCCAACCTGGAAAGGCTAGGAGTACTGGTTCAATCATGGCTGGGTTCCTTCAGGTTTTAAGGTCATATATATGAAAAAATAGTGGGATGTCATAGAAATTAAATGACCTGGAACCAGAAGGACCTGAGCTCAAATCTAGCCCTAGAAATACATTTCCTAGCTGTGTGACCCTTGGCAAGTCACTTAACTCTGATTGTCTAGCCCTTGCCCCTCTTTGGTCTTAGAATTGGTACTAAGACAGAAGAGGAAGGAAGGAAGGAAGGAAGGAAGGAAGGAAGGAAGGAAGGAAGGAAGGAAGGAAGGAAGGAAGGAAGGAAGGAAGGAAGGAAGGAAGGAAGGAAGGAAGGAAGGAGACAGAAAGACAGACAGAAAGAGAGAGAGGGAGTGAGAAAATGAGAGTCAGAGAATGTGTGTGAGAGAGACAGAGACAGAGAGAGTCAGAGAATGAGAGTCAGAGAGAGAGAGAGAGAGAGAGAGAGAGAGAGAGAGAGAGAGAGAGAGAGAGAGAGAGAGTGAGACAGAGAGATGGGGGTGGGGGGGAGAAGAGACAGAGATTTAATGGTACTCAAAGTCAGCAGACTGGGTTTCAATCCTTACTCCAGATCTTCTTAATTGTGTGACCTTGGGCAAGTCACTGTGCCCTGACCTTACTGGGCTGTGGTAAGAAAAATGTTCTACAAACCTTGAAGTATGATAGAAGGAAAAGGTGTGTAATCATTAATATTTGATTTATTCATTCTAAAAGCACCTCTTGAATTCTGCCTGGGTCCCATTTCATACAAGGACTATGTTTTGAAGGACTGACATTCACAAAATTCAACTCTCTTACCAGGCATGGATGGACAGGGGCAAGTAGGTGGCACCACAGTTCAAGTCAGGAAGATCTAAGTTCAAATCCAGCCTCAGACACTTCCTAACTTTGTGACCCTGGGCAACTCACTTAATGTCTGTTTGCCTCAGTTACTTCATCTGTAAAATGGAGATAATAATAGCACCTATGTCCCAGATCCTGTTGTGAGGATCAAATGTGATAATTGTAAAGAGTTTACACAGTGTTGGGAATATAGGAAGTGCTATATCAATGTTTACCATTATTATTATACCTTAGATTTCAGTCCACTCCAAAGCTCTGACCCCACTCAAACAAGAATCCCACGTCAAGCCCATCCCAATATTTGGCAAGCAATGGGAGCCACTGAAGGACCTAGGGAGCGACAGTAGATTCAACTGGAATCGTGCCTTGTTAGTAGAAGGGCAGAGTAGAAGGGGTGAGGATGTTAGCGTGGGGGGTAGCATTTTCTTAAACCTCTCCTCTACCTGGAATGAGTTTTCCTTTCTGCCCATCCAAGTCTTTTAGGTTCTCCAAGGCCCACTTGATGCTTCTACCTCCTCAAGAAACCTCTCCCAAGCCTTCTCATCCTATAAGGATCTCTCCCTTCTCTTCTCTGGAGTCATAGCATTTACTGATTGTAGACATCATTTGCTAATTAATCATAAACTGCCTTGTGACATCTCTCATACCATCTGTTGTCTTTCATTGTTATTTTACTGAGGCTGTGTTTAGGCTATAAACTCCCTGAGGGCAGGCTCTGGGGGTTCTTTTTTAAACCCTCATGGTGTCTGGCACAGGGACCCCTGCATGGAGTGGATGCTTAATAAATATTTGGTGCTTCTTTGCTTGCTTGAGAGAGGATGGAGAAGAATAGATAGGGAGGGTAAGTAGCAGTGGTCATGGGCAAGGATTAGAACAGGTAGAAGTATGGGAGGGGATATGTAGGGAAGTAAGTGGGGAGATGGGAAATGAGTTGGGGGAGTGGGGGAGGTAACAAAGTGTGGGGGTGAGAGATTGAAGTGGTAGCAGCAGTTAGATAGAGCAGCAGCTGAGGAGGACTGGGGGAGGGAGCATTACCCAAAGTAAAAATAGGCTGGAAAATGTGACATTTATTAACTTGGATTCCAGAGGAAAGGTCACAGCATAGTGGGGAGTGGGAAGGAGGGATCCAGGAAGGTAAGAGAAAAAAAAAACAACAGGACAATAACCCCTTCCTTGGACCCATTTCTCTAATTGGCTGGCCCATCTCATTGCCCAGTTCCCAATCGATATTAGAATTCTCTTCATTATTCACAGACCCAATCCTGTCATAGACCCCATTCCCATCATGGACCCATCCTCAATGTAGATGCCATGTTTTCATCAATCAGTCCCCTTCACAGATCCCATAATTTTCCTGCCGATGCCACAATCATATTCAGCATTTCCAATTCTAAGAGAAGGGAATGGGAATAGGGGGAAACAGTGCTAAGGGGCAATGGTGAGCCGGGAGAGCAGGATACCCAAATGAATGGGGTTTCCTCTCCCTATATGCTGGATGCTTCCCATCCAGTCCTTACTATCTTGTAACCCCTTCTGTAAGAGACCCCTAAAAACTCTAACCATTCTCATGTCACCAGATTATCCAGTATCAAAAGGACCCAAGAGAACTGCTCCTTCCACACAAGCCTTCCCCTATCACTCTCACTCCGACCAGACATATGAGTCTAAGGAATTCCTCACATGGGTCTCCTTGACCCTAAATAGGGGATACCCCTGCTTCCAAAAGCTCTAGCTAGCTCTCCTTTCCCATCAAACAGCAAGAAACCTCCCCTTGTTCTCCCTCATTCCTTTAATTTCCCCCCTCCTTCCTTCTTCTTCCTTCCCTTCCCTTCCCCCCAATACTCCTCTACCTCTTTCCCTCTTTCTCCCCACTCCCTCTGTTCTTGTTGCCTCCCTCCCCCTCTACTTCTTCATCTCTCCTCCTGTCTTCCCCCTTTGCTTCTCCCTCCCTTTTCTTTTCCTCCCTTTCCCCCCTCCCATCCCCCTCAGGCCCTGAGATACAAACTCCCGCTCAGTAGGCACAAAGATTCCATTGATTTCTGGCCCCCATCAGCACCTGCTGGGATCAGTCTCTGCTCCTCCTCGATTTGGGGGGGCGGGGTGAGGAGAGAGCCAGGGAATCTTACCCCAGGGGGATGACAAACATGAGTGGGTAGCTCACAGGGAACTGGGACCCCCCTTCCTATGCCCCAACTCTATGTCCCACCCTTGGTCCTCCCAATCTCTGCAGAGAGCTAAGGCTCAAGGATATATCACATAAGAGAATGGGAAGGAGAGAGGGATAGCATACATACTGCCTCAACTCCCCTGAAAACCCCCTTTCCAGCTCACTATCCATATTCCCCAGCTCGAAGCAGGGACGCCCCCTTTGACCACTCTTTGCCCACTTTCCTAATAAACCCCCCAACCCTATGCTCCCTTCTCCGGTCACTGCCTCTAGTTATATCCACAGTCAAGGAGGTTCACATCCCTGTTCTGTGTCCCTTCTCCAAAACTGTCTCATAGCCCATAGTCCCCTCTGGATAGCCATGGGGGGGGGGGTGCTGGCCACATTTGACAGCAACCATGATGGGACTCATTACTCTATTTGGGGCATGTGTCCTAGGATGTTGAAGCAGGTCTGTGTTGAGAACCTCATAGGTACACTGGGGAACCCTAGTTCTACTATCATACTATCATCTGCAAACCTGTCTTGTGGCTGATTCACTGGGAGGAAAGGGGTGTGTGTGTGTGTGTGTGTGTGTGTGTGTGTGTGTGTGTGTGTGTGTGTGTGTGTACAGGAAAAAATAATACATACAGAGAGCATGGCATGAACTGTTTGCTTGAGACCTTGGCACCCAAAATGACAGATACCACATGAATGTTCGTGCAGGGATCACTGATACCATGTGTGAGAGACATATATGAACGAGTGGGCAAAGAGCCTTCATGCACCATCATTGGGGCACTACTGTGTGTGTGTGTGCCTAAGAAATCCAGATCAAAACTCCCAGTGGGGTGTCTGGATCTGTGTGTGTGTGTGTGTGTGTGTGTGTGTGTAAAAGACCCTGACATGAAGAGTGTGAATTGAGAGAGATCGTGGTGATCATGTGAGAGGCCTGACACTCAGGGGAATGACCCTCCCCGTCCCTGGGTTTCAACACCCTGACAGTAAGCGTATGGAGATGAGGAGTAATCCATGCGGGTTACACATCAGGAATGGAGTAGTGTATGTGTGTGAGAACCAGGCTATTTAAGAAGCCGTGGCCACCCAGACTAAGGATTTGGGGGGTGTGGTGGAGGTAGGGGATTGTGCACCCAAGAATGAATGAGTGAGCATGAGACTGAGAGCTAGAGAGAGACTATAAGAGGGAAAGAGCTATCAGTGGTGACAAGAGAGTGAAAAAGCTAGAGCTGAGCGTGGGGGACAACATGAAAGGGGGAGTGTGTGAGAGAGAGAAAGAGAAGACACTGGCACTGTGTAAATGTCCACGAGGTCCTTCTAGGTACTGCCCATGCCAGCTCTTCAAGATGCCACTCTAAGCCCTCCACAGTGGCTCCCCACTCAATCCCTTCTTGAGCCCCTAACCCTTGACTTGTCTTCAGGGGACAGCAGGAGTCAGAGAAGGATACAGAATGATGAGGGTGGTGAGAGGAGAGACACAAACCCTGACTTTCAGGAAAGAGGATGTTCATTTGAGTGGAAGGACCTATGAGCCTCCCACAGTGCTCCAGCCACGAGCTACCCCATCCCTTCAGGGAAAGCCTGTCTGGATAAAGCCCCCTGGCACCAGGAGGCCCCCCCAAACCATGGTAGTGCTGCAGTGGCAACAGCAACAGGAGCAGGGTAAGCCCCCTCAGTGCTTCCTCAGCTGTGGCTCTGTGCCTAGGAGGTGGAGAGGGACCTCTAAGCTCAGGGGAGACACCAAGCAAGCAGTCTAGTAGCAAAGGGAATGGGGAATCCTGATGCAGGGCACTCACCCCATTCCACCACCCCAACCCAGATGGCCCCTTCTAGTGCCAGGGGCAAGCCAGCTGGTGGGACTCACCACAGAGAAGTTACTGGCGGAACAGTGGTGGCCACTGAAGTTGCAGCTCTTGAGCATGTCAGCCAGCTGGTGGCCAGTGCGGTTCAGAATGTCCACCATGTCCGGCTCAGGGTACCGAAGGCCTGCTGCCCGGTGTCCATCTCTGTCCTTAGGGGGCAGCCCAGTCAGGTTGGCCAGGTGGAAGATGTCAGCATCACTGAGTGCAGAGTGTCGGAAGCGGTTGATGTTGCAAAGGGTGACAGCAGGAAAGCCCAGGGCTGGGGCTACCCCGGCTGGGTCCAGGGTGACCAGGTGAGGCCGGGCCAGGTAGCTTCGGGCCAGGCCCACTGCTTGGTAGAGGAAAGCAGCCAGAGAGGCCAAAAGGGCCAGTGCCCACAGGCTCCTGCGCAGCCCTCGAGGCCCCCTGCCACAGGCATGCCCCAAGCCGTGCAGGGTGCTGGAACTGGCAAAGGTGGCCAGGTCCCTGGGGGGTGCCCCCTGGCACGGGGCCCCCAACAGGCTCTGCTCATCTCCCTCTTCCTTCTCCTTCGGTTTGGCATCCTCCTCGGAAAATTTGATTTTGCACACTATCTCGATAGGCATCTGTCCCTGGCTGCTTGGACCTGGCCGGCCAGAGAGTCCCTCCCTGCCTGGCAGCCCGGGCTCTTCTTCCCAAGTGGTGGTGACAGCAGCCGCTCCTCCAAACTCCAGCCGAGGAGGGGGAGGAGGGAAGGGGGGCAGGAGGGAGGGGAGCTGCTCACACTCCCAGCAGCTCCGCAGCCCTGGCTGCTGCCGCCGCTTGTCTCTCTCCTCGATCGTCTCCTTGTGGCTTCGCTTATCAGCAGCAGCACAGCTGTCAGCCCCTGCGTGTGTCCCTGCGAGCGCTCGCTCCGCCACGCCGCTCAGCCCGCGCCGCTCAGCATGTGCTCCGAAGCCCACCCCGCGCTTAATAATTCAGGACATGTCAACAGCGTTTCACCGGCGGGCGGGCGGGCGGCAGGAGCCGGGCCAGGGGAGGGGAGCGCCCGGGGAGGAAGCGGACCCCAGCCCAGCACCCGGGAGACCCGTTCTGCCTCCACCGCACTCAGGACCCCCAAACTCTCTTTGAGCCCCCGGCCAAAGGATGCCCCCCTCCCCACCTCCCACTCCCAATCACATGACAGATTCCCAGCTCTGCTCAGCTCCCTTTATTCCCCATTGGGCCTGAGGCCGTGGCCCTGATCGGGGAAGCCCCCTCGCTATTTCACCTAGGGGCACCGCTCCGCAGGCCCCACCCAGGTCCACCTCAGACCGGCTGACATCTCTACTGCTACCACAACTACCACTGGCCTTGCATCTGACCGAGCTGCCCCATTCTCAGCTTCCCAAGCTGCTTTACCTGGGCCACTTGTTTGAATAGCTCATGAACTTGGGAGGAGGAAAAAAGGGTACGGAATTCCGCACTAGCTCGTCTAAACCTCCCGAAGGCTCCCTCTAGGTTCTGGATACAGTGCTTTGCCCCAAGAGATGCCACGTCTCTCAGCCCCCAACCCTCTCCTCCCCAAGTCCCCAAGACCCTCACAGGCAGCAGTAAGTAGCAGAGGGGACCCTCCGGGCTGACTTGCACCAGCTGTGGCTACCCAGATGGTATGGCAAGGCTGGTGAGAAAGCTGCCTGAGCTCAGGTAGGGAGGGAAGCAGAGGTAGGGAGGGGGTCCTACCTGGATGGTGGGTGGGAGTGGGGGAGAGTGTATATGGCTGTTTTCCGGTCTCCCTTGGGGAAATGAGGAGAAACTTCTGCAGAGTTAATTGTTGGGGGTGGGGTTGAACGTAGGTAAGAGGAAAATGCTTTTTTAAGGGTCCTTGCGGGTAGAGGGTGCTGCCTTCACAACTGTGGGAGCGCCAGAGGACTACCACAGCATTCTGAGGTTTTAAAAATCGCCCCAATGTCAGGTGGAGCTGAGGGGAAGCAATAGTCGTGTTGGTGTAAGATGACCAAGCTGAGAAATGTGCCATGGCCCAGAGCCTACCAGGGGAAGACCCGAAGGGATGGGTTATCTTGCTGAGGGGAGAGGGAGACACGTTAGCCGTTGTGGACAGGGGAAACATGAGGGCTGGCCTGGGAGCATTAGCATGTGGTCTCCAGGGACAAGGGATGGCAAGAGGGGAAGGTATGCGCTTTGGGAAGGGGATGTTGGGAGGGGGTAAGGAAGAACTGTGTGTGGGAGCATGTGCCTTCAGAGGGGAGAGAGCACATGTCCCGGGGGGGAAGGGGGGGGCTGATTAATCGGAGCGCTAATGAGCAGCAGGGAGAGGAAGCACGGAGGGGCGGGGGGGAGGCCGCTCCATCGATCCAGCGCCGCGGAACCAGCAGCAGAAAAAAAAAGTGCGAAGGGAATCGATCTGAGGGAAACGGCAGCTGCTGGGGATTAGAGCCCAAAGCCCGCCTGCCGCCATCCCCCTCCCTCCTCCCATGCACCAGGCCTGTCCATTTACACCCGCCTGGGCACTCCTGGGGGTGGGGACACTCAACCCCGGTTTTAGCCCTACAGGGAGAGAAGGGAATATCTCCCCGGGGGTCCCCGATGGAGAAATGGTCCTTGTTCCTTGCCAGCTCTGTTCCACCCCTATCTCTAGTCTCTCTGGCCCTCCCTGGAGACGTCAGGATAGAGGATCATGTATATCCTGCTTCTTCCTTTCTAAAGGCTCTGACCCCAAACCTGGTTAAATGTATCTTGCCTGACCCGGCTGGGAAGGCTGGAACTCCTGAAGCTGGTTTACCACAACGGCCCCAGAGAGAAACTGGGTACTTGGATACCTGGTTCCTGGGATACCTGATCTACCGAAAGATGCCCATGGATAGTACCCTCAGGATCCATGCACCTCAACTTCCAACTGAAGGCTGAATGTGGGGTTTGGGAGGGAATCAGTCATGGATTCAGGAAGCTGAAAGTGATGTGTTGTGGAAAATGCAAATATTGCTAAGGTGACCAAATGACAGGGCATCTTCCCCCCTTTCCCTCCCCTTGCCCCCTGGAAATGCCCCGACTCTCTCTGGTCCTAAACTACCACTTTTTTCCAGTCTCCAGTCTATTCTCCCCTTTCTTTCCACTCCCCCCCCCCTCCTCTACTCTCGGCTCTCCTTCTCCTCCCTTTTCTCCCAGTATTGATTTTTCTTTACTGGGTTTTTTTAAAGGTGATTTAATTGCTTTTTTAAGGTTACTTCAGTCTGGGTCTTTGCCAAGGAAATGAGGGGCCTGGCCACTTCTCCCCATCTCAAGCTCAAACTCCCATAGTCTCTTATAACTAAACCCCAATTTCCTACATGCCCTTAATTTGCTCCCCAGATTTCCAGGTTTTCAAAAACCTTAGATCCCCTCTTCCCTGTCCCCCATTGGCATGAATAGTAAGTCCATGCCACCCCTCCTTTTTCCCCTAAGGGAATGGAAGGAAAAGTTCTATCCCAAACAGTAATGTGGTAGTAAAATTCCACACGCAGATGGGAAAGAGGGGTATCACCATATTTGGGAGGGGTTTCTGTGGTGTAGAGAAATTGGTACCACTCAGGGACAGCTCTCATGGCCTTAAAACACAAGGCAATTTTAAATAATTCCCACCCACCCCTCAAAATAACCTTTTCACCACTAACCAGCTCCACCATTCCCCAGTCTTCCCATCACCTGTCTCCCATCTCCACAGAAATATTCCCATCTACTCTGCTCCCCATCCCCTCTCCTCATTTCTCTCAGTCCCTACCACATCCTACTGCTCCTCCAAAACCATCCTCCCCAAGTCCCCATCTTTTTAACTCTTCACCCCTGAATGCTCCCCCCATTTCCCTTGTAGCCCCCCATCCCCACTCTCCCCCCCACCCCCTCTCTCCGCTTCCCTGCCTCCTCTCTGCTCTCTCCCTGCCCGGCTGCAGTTGGGTGATAATCTCCCTCATTTAGCCTCCCGGCTGCTTCCCCGGCTCATTGCCCAGCCGGTCCCTGGGGCCCAGCCCAGATTCCTCCCCCCCCCAATCCCTATAACCCATCCTCCCCCCAATCCCTCTTCTGCTTCCCCCACATGAATGCAGGCATGCCCTACACACACACACACACACACACACACACACACACACACACACACACACACCTCTGGAGACCCCTTTAAGGGGTATCAAGATCAGCTAGAACTGGTCTAGGCTTGGACTAGGTTATGGAGGTAAGGGCATTATAGACTCTGGTTATGTATGATGGGAGCCTCTCCTGGAAGATGATCTGAAGTACTGCTGGGAGTTAACATCAAGTCCATGGGGTATGTTTCCCTGTCCTCTTCTTGTCTCCTGTGGAAACTGGCAGCCTTTCCAATGCTCCTCTCCTTACCCCACCTCTCCCAGGGCCCCCCAGAGATGATAGACTGGGCTTTGAGACAGTGATTAAAGGAAAATAGAAAGTGGCCTAGAGAGGGAGAGATTAGAGGAGGGACATCTGCACAGCTAGGCTGGGTGACAGCACTGGGAGCATCAGAATGGGTGGGGAGAGGAAAGGAAGGGAGGGGCAGAGAAATCTGAGTCTGGGGGATAGCCAGGTAGTTTTAGCAGGCTGGGATGAGGTCCATTTGAAAACCTGTGGTTCAGTTCTGGCAAGTTGCCTGAAAGGAAGACCCTGTGACCTGGGAAACAGCTGCAAAGAACAATATACAATCCCCCTGAGCCATGTCAATCCCTTACAAGTGCCCCCCATACAGACATAGATAGACACCCCAACCCTCAGAGGGAAAATGCAGGGCCCCTCTCTAGGGTTATGCTCCCCCTCCCAAACATGGAACAGGGAGCCTCCACCAATCTTCAGAATGTATGTGGTTCTTCTCCACCACCCTCCTCTCCCACCATACTACTCTACCTTATCCACCATAGACCTTCCCTTGGACTATAGCCCCCCTTCTCCAACCCTTTTGTGTGACAAAAATGTCCCCTACCCCGATTCTGTAAGTGCCTTCTCTCATTTAAAGCCAGAACAATCACTCCCCCACCCAAAAAAAGTCCCGAGAACCCCCTACTCTGCAGGGCTTCATTTTTCTCTCTCTTCTTCAGGCCGACTGTGTAATTCCTCACCTCCAAGGATTCCCGCCCCCCTCCCTCCGCGTCACCCCTCCCCCAAGGGCTTCCCTTCCCTATCAGCCCCCAGTGTTCCCCACTACCTACCCATGGGGAGGAGGCAGTGCTGAGCCAGTACCCTGGAGTGGGTAGTGGGTGGGAGGGGATGGGGGGGGGATACGCTGGGGTTGGGCTGGTGAGCGGGGCTGGCGAGCTCGGCGGTGACAAACGGGCGGTGCGGGGGCCGGGGGGCGGGGGGCGGACGGCGGCTGATTTATCTGGGTTATTTATGCCGCGGACGAGGCAGGAGAAGCGGTTAATGAGAGTCCCTGGGAGGGGGGGCGGGGAGGCCGGGACGTGATCTGATGCTGTTGAAGAGGGGTTAGAGTCCCGGAAGGGAGGGCTCTGCCCCCAGCTCGCCCATACCGACACCAGCCCTGGATCCGCATGGCCCTACCTCGTCACCCCAAACACCCCCATGCCCTACTAAGAGCCTTTTTACTCCTGCCTCTAATGTCTGCCCGTCGCTGCCCCCCCCCCCCGCCCCCATCCCTAGCCTCCCGGAGATCCAAATCCACTCCACAGTGACTCAGACTGAAAGGGGCTAGAGCCAAGACTTGGGGAGTGGGGGGAAGGGGGCTGACAAACGGAGCTGAGGAGAAGAGCCTGGGTAAGAGGGATGGGGTGGGAGTGGGGGGCGGAGACATCTATAGATGGACAGAGACAGAAATCAAGGACAGCTAGAGGGGGAGACACCAGAGACAAGAGATATTGTAGAGAGGAAAGGACAGGTGGAGAGAGGTTGGAGTGAATATATATACATTGGGGGATGTGGAGATTTGGAGATGGGGGGGGGCAGAAGGAAGAGTCAAAAAGAAATAGGGGTGAAGACGAAAGAGAGGTCAGAGATGGCATGAAAGTAGAAATGAGGAGATTCAAAGGGACTTGAGTCCAGAGAAATGTGGAGGGAGGGATAGGGTTCAGAAGGAAGAGGTTAGCGATAGGGTGTGGATCGGAGGAGTTGGAGAAATAGGAAAGCAAAGAAGGGTGTCAGAGAGGAAGTGGAGGGACAGATGGGATAGTGGGAAATATGGCATATAGGAGAGAAGAGAAAGATGGGGTTCATAAAGGGAAAGGCCAGAAAGATGGAGTGCAGAAAATAGACCAGATAAATGGGGGGGGGGGGGGGTTACAGAGGATTGGAAATCAAAGGAATGGGGCAGAGAAAGAGATTAGATGCAGAGGTCAGAAGAATGGGAGTGGAGAGGGGGAGAGGTCAAAGAGAGATGGGGGTCCAGAGGATAGAGGAAATCCAGGGCTGGCAAAGGAAAAGATGAGTATCTGAGGTGGGGAGAATAGAGAGGGATGGTAAGGTCAGAGAGCAAAGGGAGTCAAAGACAGGGAAAAAAAAGAGAAGGCTAGAGGTGGGTGGGGGGAGGAGGGAGATGGAGAAGGAGGGAGAGAGGGCTTTGCAGCAGTGAAAGCTGCTGGGAGAAGATAAGGCAGCAAAGCAGCAGGAGGGATTAAAGCTCTAAGGGGCAGGAGAGCAAAGGGAGGGGAGAAGAAGGGAGGGGAAAGGATAAAGGGAGGGAGGAGAAGAGAGGAGAAGGATGAAAAACCAAGTGGTGAAGATCTGGGAGGGGAAATGTGGGGAGGGAGGTGGGTCTTGATTTAATCAGCATGTGTGTGTGTGTGTGTGTGTGTGTGTGTGTGTGTGTGAGAGAGAGAGAGACAGACAGACAGACAGACAGACAGACAGACAGACAGACAGACAGACAGAGAGACAGAGAGAGAAGGGGGGAAGGAGGGAAAGAGAGAGAGGGAGAGGGAGGTCAGGGATGGGGAGAGAATCAGAGGGGATAGGAAAAGAAAAAGGAGAGGGGACATGGCCAGATGCTTGGGGTTAGACAATCTGTAGTGATTTGGGGAATGGAGTGGGGAACCCTTCAGAGTAAGGGGACAAAGAGGGAAAGCCTCTCAGCATTAAGAAGCAGACCTTGGAAAATTCCCTCTTCCATCATCCCAGGGCAGCCTCAATCTAAGTAGAACAGAGCCTGAAGGATAGATGGATGGAGAGTTGTAGACCTAAGGAAAAACAAACCTCAAGTATCTGGGGAATAGAGCAGATACCAAGGGAAACAGTCTGAAGCTCAGAGTCCAGATCATTTCCTAGTTCAGAGAGCAACTATTCCTCAGGAAGAAGGACAAGAGAATCTACATTGCTAAGGGGCAGGTACTTGACCCTTGAAGATGTGCTAGAAAAGTGAAAGAGAAGCCTAGAAGATAAGTTAATTCAGATCCCCACCAATACCCACAAAGAGTAATGGGCATACCCAAAGAGAAGTCGGGGCATAATCAGTATCTAAGCCCCTAATGTGGAATAAGGGGGGGGCTCTCTTCCATATGCCCCATGGGTCAACAAGGGGAAAGCCATTATATGGCATGTGGAAATGGGGGTGCTCCACTGATCTTACTTTCTCTCTGTGGTGCCTCAGACACTTCTCCCTAGCAATTTGAAAGCCAGCTGGGACACTTGTCCCCCAGCCCTAGCCCAGAAGGGGATAATTCTAGGGACAGGGCATGCTGAAGTTCCCTATAGGTCCAGGTCTTGGGAGAAGTGGTGGGGGAAGGAAGAGTGTGCTGAAACAGGACTCAGACTAGTGAGGGAGGCAAAGGGGGAGGAGGAGAAAGTGGGAGAGAAAAATGAAGGTGTGTGAGCCTGTCAGAGTAATTGTGTGTTTTTGTCAGTTTTCGTGTCTGTGTCTATCAGTACCTCGTGTTTGTATGTCTGTCAGGGGGTGTATCTGTGTTTCATTGTGTGTATGTCAGCCTGTGTGTTAGTGTGCTTCTGTGTCATAGTGTAATTGTGTGCCTTTCTGTCTTGGGGAGAATGTGAAGGGGGAGGGATGTCCCAGGAACTGTCCCTGCCCAGCCTCCTCCCTGCTTTGGGGAAGTTGGGGGGGGGGGCTCTGGGTGCATCCAGCTGTGTTCAGTGCTGATGTGGCAGATGTGGAGGAGCGCCCAGCTGTGCCAGTTTCCATAGGGTGGGGGAAGGGGGGGGTGCTGCAATCTGCTCCCCAGCTAATGGCTGCTAAATGCTGGAGGGAGGGAGAGGGGGAAGGGAACATGGATTTAGGCTCTCAAAGTAACTTATGTGCTCAGTTAGTAGGGTCCAAGTTGTCTTGGGCTAGGCTCTGCTCCTTCCCTATCCCTTATCTTCCTTCCAAGTCTGTTCTTGTCTTCATCTTTAGCCCAGACCCCATCTGTCCCACCTTTTGAGTTTGGTCCATTTCTGTCCCCAAACAGTAATTACTGGTTCCTGATACTAGTCCTAATGTACCTCTCTTTGGAATCCCTGTCCCTACCTCTTCCCCATGTGTCACCTCATCCCTCTCTCCCCCACTAGTGCCATCTCCCCCTCTCTGATTTTACAGAATAATCTTTTTATGGAAAAGGAGAAAAGCTCTAATGGCAGGAGCTTTCACCTCCTCCGCATCCCTCTCCCCTCCTCCATCCCTCATCAATCTACCCATCCCCATCTTCTAACCCTGTTCCCAGAATCTTCTGTTCCCCATTTCCATACTCTCCGTTACTCACCCACTCCCCCTCATTTTATAGCCTAGTAAATCCCCCCACACCCCATCCAACATTCCTCTTTCCTAGAGTTCTTTTCATCCTAGGTTGGAAGCAAGAAGGAATCTGGGTCCCAGGTTTCTTCCCAATTCTCCTGGTACTAATCTATGCTGTTCTGTTTCATGCCTTTCTCTTCTATTTAAGCTCTTGTCCTGCCCCCACAGGAACATACTGCCCCCCCCCCCAAGCAAGAGAACTGGTGTGAGGAAGATGCCATGTTCTCTCCCATTCCTATTCCCTTCCCTTAGCTCCCCCCCCAACACACAACAGAACATCCAGACCCTCTCTCCCCTCCTTCCTTCCCCAGTGAAGTGGGGGGGGGGGGTTGTCCCGGAGGCCAGGGCCTGACACAGACTTATTGGATTTCACGGTGTTTTGCTGAGAAAATAATTAAATTATCATATTTATGATGGAGCTGCCATGGCCTCTACCACTCACACAGAACGGCAGGGTCGGGGGGGGGGGGCAAGACCCCAGTCCAACACATTGCACCCCCAACCCCCCATTCATAGGAATACATGTTGCACCTGGGAGGGAATTCAAGTGCCAAGCTGAGAAGCAAAAGGGGAAAACCAAAACCCCAGGTTCTGGAGGGAAAGGAGGAAAAAGTGCAGACAGAGAGGTAGGACCAGTGACAGGGAAAGCAGCTGACATTTCCTGCTCTCCTTCTAGAGCAGCCTCCTGGGGTTAAGGGCCAGGAAAACACATTTTCCACTCTCCACAGCAGCCTAACTCCTGCGAACCCCTAAACCTGGCATTTGTCTGATGCCCACAGCCTGCCTTCCAGTGGGTCCTTCCAAACTGCCTGTCTTCTTTGAGCCTTCCCAAACCTACCCAGGGTCCAGGCTTAGGATCTCAGATGGGTAACCCTCCCCCCAACATGCAACCTCCTGCTGATGATACCCCTCCTCCTCCCCACTCCCTACCCCCCCCATTCTCTTCGGGTAATTAGACTCCTCTCAATTAGCAGATTACGATCATTACCAGCTCATCTGGCAACTAAGCTCCGCACCCACAGCTGGGGGAAGGGGGAGAGGGGGGAGCACATGGGGGTGACACACACAGGGTGGGGACAAAGTTGGTTTCTTTCTGAGTTCAGGTCCCTTGGGGTGGGGAGAGGAATAAATCTCTCAGGGAAGGGAAAGAGGTGACCACAGAAACCCTAACGCCTTCTAGAATGTGGAGGAGTCCCCTTTGCTTACACCCCCACCCCGCACTAAACACTGCCTCCCACTGTGAGCCGCACAGCATCTCCCACCCTGAGCCCAAGGAGCAGAAGGCAGGGACCCAGAGAGATGGAGATGGGAAGAAGGATCTCTCCTCTGCTAACAGTGGAACTTGGGTAGCAGATGGAGCTAGCAAAGCGGAGCAGGGTGGGGATTGGAGTGCAGCTCAAACCAAGGGGGAACCTGGCTCTAACACACTGGTCCAGGACTCCATCTCCTGAGCCCAGCTTTTCCCCAATACCAACAATCAACCTAGAGGCTTCCCACTCCCCCTGGTAATCAATCCCTTCTGCTCCAGAGACAGACCCACAAAGGAGAGGCTCAGCATTGCGGGAAGGGCAATGCTGGGGGGGGGGGGGGGTAGGTTATTTATTGGGCGAAGTTTTTCGGGGGAAAGACAGGATGGGATATGAGGCAATGTGTGTCTCCCTCCAGAGCAGCACAAGAGGATGAAGGGGGGGAGATTTACCACGAATCCAGATTCATTATTCATGAGCCTGCAGCCCAGAGACTCCAATTTAAATGCTAATGTGGGTGGGGGGGTGGGGGGGCCCTGACTCAGCTGCCCCCCTCACTCCAGGCATAGGCGGGAGACAGTCCTGGCTCCAAGGTTCATGGGGGTTTATTGGGAGGTGGAAAGGGAGGTGTGCCCTGGCCACCCACACACTTCCCACCACCCAGAGGGTTCAACTTAACCCACTCCATCCCTTCCTGTCCAGGGACAAGAGCCAGCCTGAGCAGCCAGGCTAACGGGAGGCAGGGGTGCATCTTTCCCCAAATCCCCCCTTTCAGAGGATGATCTGGTTGGTGAAGCTCCGACTCAGCTCCTTGTGTGGCAGGACAATGGAATTCAGGATCAGCACTTCAGCAGGAATTCTAACCCGGCAACCTGCAGGGTGAGTAGGATGGGTACACGGTGTCAGGGAAGGGAGGGAGAAGGCATAAGGAGGAGAGCCAAAGGCCACTGGCATTTGGGAGTGCCACACGCCCTCAGAGCCCCGTCTACTGCCCAGCCCAGTGCAGTGAAATGCCCTAGTGGGATCAGAATGCCCAGGGCAGTCCTGGGGCTGCCCTCCCTCGGCACACACAATGATGGCAGTACCAGCAGCCCAGCGCCAGCTCCTTCTCCCCACTCCCTGCCCCACCCCAACACAGGAGGGCATTTGCCATACCCAGGATGGTGATGGCTGGCAGTAACTTCCCGTCTCGGAAAAGGCTCTCGCTGTCCATTCGGGCCCGGGGATCGTTGGGGTTGGGGTCGTTGGCAGTACCCTCCACTCGGGCCCATCGCCCCACTGTGCTCCCCCAGCCTACAATACTGTGCAGCACACACGTGTGCTCCTGTGGTGGGGAAAGGCAGGGCAGGGAACAGAGGGCTCCATTCCCAGGCCTTCCCTGGGCCCCTGTACCCTTCCATTCCCATTCCTCCTTCCTATGCACAAGACCAGCACCGTGTCTCACTGGCGCCGCCTTCGGCGATTTCTGCCCACTGCCACCACCCAGCGCAGGCACAACCATTTTCCTTCCTCCCCAGAGCAGCACACAATCCTTGGTTTTCTGCTACTAAGTACAAGATAGAAGCAGGAGGGTTTCCGTAAGGGCAAATCCCAATGCCACTAGCCAACAGGGCCTCCCACGTCTTAGTGGCCTCTTTCTGGCCCTCGATTTCGGCTCTGCTCATGGCGTCTCAGCCTTGTAAGAGGCAGCGAGGTGTCATGGGGGATAAAAACCCGAGTTTTAAGCCTGCCTCAGACACCTGCCAGCTATGTGCCAGTGAATTTGGGTACATCACTTAACACTTAAATCAAGTTTCCTCATCTGTAAAATGGGGATAATAATAAGACCTCGTTCACAAGTTGTGGTGAGCATAAAATGAGCTAATAGTCGTGAAGTGTTTGCAAACTGAGAACACTCCGTAAATGTTAGCCATGATGGGTCGTAACCTCTTCTCATGACCCTCAGCATCCACCCTGGGTGAATGGCAGGGCCTCCGGCAGGCACACCGGAGACATTTAAGTCCCTTCTCCGGGGCTCTAGACCAGCAAGCGGCCATCTCCCTTACTCTAAACTTTCTAGCCACAGACACAGAAAACAAGTGTCCTGATCTCCAAGCAAAGCATCCCCATTACATTCCCAATTGGGTTTCCTGAAGAGGCGGGGGCTCCTGCCCTGGACCCTGAAGGCTGGCTCTCCCTCATGGCCTGGCCTATATTCTGGATCTTGGGTTGATCACCTAACGCAAACACCGTAGTGACTAATTCTGCCGGCTAGCGTAAATTTGCATCTTCAGCTACTGCAGTGGACTGGCTTCTGGGCTGGGAGTCATCAGACTAGTCCTCCATGCACCCCTCTCCCTACGTCTGTTCCCAGGGCAAGCCCACTCATCTCTGGACTGAGATCAGGCTCAGTCCTGTCCCTGAGCCCCAACGAGCTCTCATGGGGAAGGGTACAAGAAGGCACATCCAACAGTACCAAAGGATTGAGATACCCAAATTGCCCACTCTCCTTTCTCTACCTACAGGGAACACAGTCCAGTCAGTCCTCCCAGCCCTATTTCCTCGGCCCCCTCTAACCCCTAGTCGAGCACCATACCTGCAGAGTAGCTCCATGAAGGACAATGGACTCTCGGAGTCGAACCCCTTCACCTATAGTCACCCCTTCCCCAATGGAGACATTAGGACCAAGCTATGGAGAGAACAGAATATTAGGATTGGAGAATATCTAGTACAATCTTTCAATTTTACAAATTAAGAAACCGAGGCCCAGAAAACCTGGGACTTGCCTGAGTGACATAGCTAATTAGTAGCAGGCAGAAGCAGGACTAAAATCCTACGGGGCCTCAGTGATGAGGGGTCACTGCCAATGTTTCCTATCTAGGCTCCTTGGAACCGTGAGCCACTTACCACTGCAGAGGAGGCCACCTTAGCCGTCGGGTGGATAAAAACATTTCCTATAAACAAAAGAGAAAGCCTGGGAAACAAAATGTCCCCAACCGGCCCTAAGAAGGGGAAGGGGAAGGACTGGAGAGTCCCAGATGTAGAAGATATCCAGAGGTATGCTTCAGCGATTAGGGTCTGAACTGACCCTGGGGAGCAGAGGGATGTTACCTCGGATGCAGGGGCCTCCAGGAGTGAGTTGGGCCAGTCGCTCGGGGTGAGTGAGCTGGTATCGATTCAGATAGAGACGAGAAGCATAAAGGGCAGAACTATAGGGGCGAGAAGGAAGAGCTCAAAAGCAAATCAGCCTTGACCCCATGCCCTTCCACCCAGGCTCTCTCAATCCAGAATGCCCAATGTGCACTCTTACCCTGCAGACTTGATTTGGCTCCAGATACCATCAGTAAGGTGGACGTAGATCTGGCCCTGACCAGAGAGTGCTGTGAATACATCCTGCTCCAGCCGGATGGTCCCTGCCCCAGGCCAGCTGCCTGAAGAACCGTCCCTAAGGGAACCAAGGTTTGGGGCTCAGGGGACAAGATAGTTTGGGGGTGATGCCTAAAGAAGCCCATCACCCTTCCAAGAGCGTTCTCCAGCCCCTGTATGACACTACCGCCCTATGCACATTCCTGGAGGAGGCAGTGACCACCATCTAGGGAGTTCAGGTACCTCAGCGCCACCCAAGGATATGAAGCAATCCCAAGGCCACCCCCCACCAGCCCCAGCCCTGAGAGGAAGCGTGGAAAGCAAATGACCCAGGGCCCTAGTCTGCCCCCCTTACCTCTGCTAGTTCTTCCCTTATACACTCAGCTCCTAAAGCCCTACAGTTTCTATCTCTTCCCCTACCTATCCCTTGATTCAGAGACAGACACTCACCCCAGATCAAGGCAGCTGGTGAGGCCAGAAAAAGATGAAGAGGGAGATGGCAGAGACAAAAGACACCAGAAACAAACAGAATCGAAAGGAGATGGAAACACAAGCTGAAGCAGAGTAAGCATGGTAAATGTGAAGGAACGAGACATGAAGTAGGGGCTGCATGAGATGAGGAAGTGGATGTGGGAGGCCATCCCTGGCCCTGGGGTTTGGGGTCACAATATAATACAGGGAGAATCCCGGGGCTGGCTGGGGGTGGGGGCAGGGCTCCTGGAGAGAACTGTTCCAAAGTCACATGAGCAAGATGGGGTGAAAGCAAAAAGGGCAGAGGGTGGATGAGATGAAGGGGGAATAAGAACTAGGGGAGGGCAGACAGGATGGGGCCAAGAAGGAAAGGAGGAAAAGGTAGAAGAAAGGACACTGTGGAAGGGTCTACACCAAGGACTTAGGACGCCGCTCACAGTTGCTGGTCCTGCTGGTTTCGCTGGAAGACATCACGAAGGGGCTTCAAGGCTTCCGGGGAGAAGAGGTAAATGCCACAGTTGATAATGTCACTCACGAATGTGCTTGGTTTCTCCACATAGTGCAAAACCTGAAGATGACAAGAAGAACTGGGGGGCTGAAAAAGGCTGGCCACTGCTGCTCAGAGACCAAAGGCTTCAGTTAGGACAAATGGTAGGAAGGGCCTGCCTGCCAAGGCCCCCCAAAAAGTCTCAGGCCTCAGGGCTGCTACTGGGGTTCATATTTGAATACAGCTCCCCCTGGGGGTATCACTGTGATTAGCAGCAAAAACTAGGGAAAGAAGTCAAGCTCAATCACTTTCCCAAGGACCCAGAGATGGAATACCCAATAAGAACCAATTGCACCCAGATTCTCTAAGGGCAAGAACAGAGAAAAGTCTAAAACTCCAGCTGCCTAGGAGCCAGGCACCAGACTTCCACTCTTCTCTCTTTACCTCGTGTGTTTCTGGATTCTCCACGATGCAGCCATAATTGAGGGATTGAGTCCTGTTTGCCTGAGAGACACAGATGAGTGAGCCCCAAGGTCTTGATTCTTTCTCTTCTATCCCCTACTGCCCTGACACACACTTCCACAAACCTCAACCATCAAACAAAGGGGGAAGACTTAGCTGTGGCCTTCCCCACACCTCTCTCCAAAGGGAGCACAACAAGCGGGTGCCCAAGGGATCAGTGGCTTCTCAAGTGACTTTCCCAAGCTTCTCTTCAGTATCTTGTGTTGTCTTAAATAAGGTCAGGCTTTTCACCTCCACCCCCATAGCTACTGGCTACTATAATCCACTTTGAGTCCTTTCCCAACCATTCCATCTCTCTCACCGTAGTGCCAAGGAGCAAAAAAGGATGGGGCTCTCGTCTGTGAGCGTCTAGCATAGCACCCAATGGGAAGTCTGAGCAGACATCAGCATTAAGCACAAAGAAGGCTTCGGGGCCCCCTGCCAGGATCTGGTCTCGGAAATGATACAGGCCTCCTCCTGTACCCAGGGGGGCAAATTCTTGCAGGTACCTGAAGCCCAAAAGACCCCTCAGGTGAGATCTAGGGAGAAGTACCCACTCCCTTCTGCCTAAATCCCTGATCTATCTTAGTCCCTGGGGCATTTCCATTCAACTCAACTCACTTCAATTCAGACCCCAGAAATTCAAAGGAACTCCAGGCCCCAGGTATCTAAGTGGCCTCACCCAGAAGTATACAGAGGCAGCATCTCCCACATTTCATACACACACACACACACACACACACACACACACACACACACACACACACACACACACACCTGATAGGAAGGTTGAACTCCTGTTGAGCAGCCTCCAAGAATCGTGTCAGTGGTTCATCTGGTTGGTAGAAACCAATGAGGAGAATTTCCTGCATCCCATGAACCTTTGAAGGAATACATATTTAGGGTTACAGGGTAGAGGGTAGAAAGGAAGGAGAAGGTAATGACAGGACTGGGTATGGAAGGAAAAAACAAGCATTTATTAAATGCTTGTTGTATGTCAGCTATTGTGCTAAGTGCTTTACATATATTCTTATTGGAGTCTCACATTAACCTTGTAATATTGGTGCTATTACTCCTATTTTGCAAATGAGGTAAACAAAAGTGAAGTAACTTGCCTGGATCACAGGCAAGCTAGTGTCTTGAGGATACATTGGAACTCAGGTCTTCCTGAGTCTGGACTCTGTATCAGGGGATGAGCAAGGGTCTTAAACTCTTGGAGAAGGGTCAGCTTAACCATATGGAGAGATCCTGGAAAGAGCATTCCTTTGGGAAGGAGGGTCCAGTATTGCCTGGGGGGGGTTACCTGGGCACAGGCTTCTATGTGATGCTGGATCATAGGAACTCCTGCCACAGGAAAGAGTGGTTTGGGCACCTCAAAAGACAAAGGCCGGAATCTTGTCCCTGGGGTTAGGGTAAAGAGTCTTAGATGCCTGCCCCTCCTAGTCTCAGCCTAGCTACCCTTCCAGGGGACCCTCTCAGTAGATGGATATGGAAGGCCAGAAGCAGCCCAGCTTAGCATGAGTGTATCACTGAGGGGGAAGGGAGGTAGCTATGGGCACACTGTCTCTCTCTCTCTCTCTCACACACACAGGTGTCTCACCCTTCTGGGGGCCTCCAATCAGGATCACCGCTTTGAGCATGATGAAGGTGTACCACCTAATCCCTGAAAGCCCCAAACAGACTGCTCAGACTCCTGAGGCTCACCGCTCTCCCACACCCGGAACCCCACAATTCCCAAAACCACCTCCTTCAAACTCAAACGCCAATCAGCCTGGAAATCACAGATTCCCTTCAGACCCCCAAACCTGGGCATCCAAATCCCAATACTGTTTCCACTAGAACAAACTTCGCAGTCCCCCCATTCTTAAGCCCTAGATTAATGAACCCCCAGAATCCCCCTCAGGCTCGAGACTTTGAACCCCAAGGAGCCCTTTCAGAAGTGAACCCCAATCTCTATAGAACCTGAGCCCCGACAAAGACCTTCCCTCCCTTAAGCTCCTGAACCTCACATCGTCTCGGACCCCTGCTGAGTACAGCCCTCCCAAACAGTACGGATGCTGGACCCCAACAATGACCTTTCAAATTCCGAACCCCCGATCCCCACAGGCCCAGAACTCGACATTGACCCCAATCCGGACCCCTAGACAGTGGCCCCAGTCACCCCTCCCTCAGGTCCGCACACCACGACCCGCCCTGCGCCGGAGGGGGAGAGTGGGAGTGAGCGGGCAGGCGCACGCGCGCGAGGGTGAGGGCGGGGGAGCAGCCCGACTCCCCGAGTTCCCACTGCCCCTCACATCAACTCGTAGCGCCGGGATCCCTGGTCAATTCCACAATTCTTCCGCACACGTGTCCTCTCGGACTTCGCGATAACTCGTCGAAACGGCATGCCGGGAATTGTAGTTTCGAGGCTTTCCCACCTCTTCCTGTAGCGGGTTACCGGGAAAGCGGCCTCTGAGAGGGGCGGGGCCTCAAGACAAGGGGGCAGGGATAGAGCCCGGAGAAGAGTGGGACCTTATCTACTGGGGCAGGGAATGGTCCAAGAAATTGTGGTTTAGAGTTGGGAAGGACCTCATGGGTAAGGCAATCCAATTACCTCTTAAATAAAAGGGAGAAAAACGAGCAAAGTGAAGCGCAGAGATGGAATGTAATTTTCTCAAGATCACAGAGCTAGTCAGGTCCCTCGGTCACCATCCGATGACTCCTTCTTAGGGTTCGAGGTGCAACAGGGATGGGGGCTCAGAGAGTAGACTAGATAAAGCAGATAAAGGCTAGAAAAAGCCCGCGCAGTTTGGGTAGGGTGGAGGGAACAAAGAGTGATCGGACAATAATAAAAAATATTAAAGGGACAGAAGGAATGGAAGGAAGTGGGGAAGTAGAAGGAAAGGGAGGAAGGACAAGGAAGAGGGAGAGGAAGGGAGGGGGTAATGACTGGGATAGAGCCACAGAGACTTGAATCTTTCATTTGGTGATGGAGAGTAATAAAAACTGTAGGGAACCTTAGACTCGATTCCATTCTAACGTGTCAAAGGATCATAGGTTAAGAGCTAGAGATAAAATTCTCCCACTCCTTTTGTAGGTGAGGAAACTGAGGCACGTAGAAGTCAACCCACTCGCCACTCTCTCCTTTTATAGATAATAAATGATTCTTGTTTGAAGGTGAAAAAAAATTTGGCTCAGAGATAATAACATTTATATAGCTGTAAGATTTGCAAGGCATTGTAAATATGTCATTTCGTTTGATCCTCATACCTCTAGAAAGTAGGTGCAATTATTCTCATTTTATCGATTGTGAAACTGAGGCTTAAAGAGGTTGTTTGACTTGCTTTAAGAGCCCAGAACTTGACTCCAAGCCCACCACTCTATCCACTGCGCCACCTAGTTGTCTAAATAAGTGACTTTCCCAGGTGACACAGTTATGGTAGAGTAGGGGCTCCTACTCAAGCCTCTGTTCAGTATTCTTTCCAGGACACCAGGTAGTTGTCTCGTCGAGGAGCTCTAAGATCTCCTTCAGCTCTGATGTTCTGTGACGCTCGAATGTGTGGAAAACGGAGACAGAGAGGCTAAGTCTAGCTTGGGGAACCGGACTTCCCGCCCCCTACCTCCCCAAAAGAAAAAAATGACACAGGGAATGTCAGAGCGACAATAACTTTATTATCTGCAACCCGAAGAAGAAGAGATGTTGTAACAGCCCTGGCACCCGGTACACGGATGAAAGACCCAAACATTCTCCTCAGGCAACATCCAAGCGGGCGAAACTCTGGTCCATCCCCAGGCTGTTCTCCACGTAGACCTCGTACTTGCCGCTGTCCTCAGCTGTGGCCCGGCGGATGGTCAGCGTAGTGGTAGTGCTGCCGATCTCGTAGAACACCCTGGAAGAGAGCCGAGACGAGGATATCTCTGCTGGCTTTCCCCAGGCCACCTTGATATCTAGGGCCCATCCCCCAGCCGTGCCCGAGGCCCCACCCCTTCATCCCATCCAGAGCCCCATCCTCTGCCCAGAGCCCTGTCTCTCGCCTGTCATCCTCATCAATGTCCTGTCCGTCCTTGGTCCATCCTACGTCAGGAGGTGGCTCGCCTAGGATTTCTGCGGTCAGTGTTACCGTGGTTCCTTTACGTGCCTTGGCATTGTCTGGTCCCTTCTTGATCTTTGCTGGGACTGTAGGGTGTGTAAAGGAGAAAACCGATAATGGGGCAAAGAGATGGATAAAGAAGAGTTCTTTCCTCCCTCCTCCCCCGGGACGTACCCATCACAGGATTTTAGAGCTAACAGGGATGTTAGAGATAATTCAATCTCCACCTTTACTCGTATGTTATAACACTGGACGTGAAGGCAGTGTTACACAAGAACACAGAAGGGATCTGTGTTCAAATCCCAGCCTTGTCACTTGCTGAGTTTAGAGGCTGAGTGCAAGTCAGCAGTTCTCTGTAAAACGGGTATGCATTATAATACTTGCACACCTAATTTACTGAGTTGTGAAGAAAGCACTCTTTAAAACCTTACAGAACTAAAAAAAAAAATGTGTGTGCTCTATATCTACAGACGAAAATAATGCAGAATGGAGAGTTAACACAAAACCTCGGTCCCTGCGGGGAAAGCGAAGTCAGGAAACCGGGGTTCACCTTGGGCAAAGACGGTTATACCGCCGTAGTAATACTAATTGGCCCGCCCCCTTGCCGGCGGGTGGTGAGGATCCAGTATGGTATGCAGGGAAATGAGTTATGTTAAGGGAAAGTCAAAAATTCCCAACAAAACCCCAAATGTAGGATGGATGTGACCAGAAATCTAGAAAGTCCTACCTTCCACGAGTATCCGCGCGGAGTCGGAGCACTCGCCGAAGGGATTGGTAACGTTGATGCTGTACTGACCCAGGTCAGCCAGCTCACCATCGCGCACCACCAAGGCTACCACGTCCGGGTCCTCGAAGACGTAGCGGTACTTGGGCCCATCACGGAGCTCTTTGCCATCTTTGCTCCAGCGGATAAAAGGGTCAGGAAAAGCCGAGATACGACAGGACAGTTTCGCTGCGCTTCCCTCGATCAGTACAACGTCCTGCAGCGGCTGTAGGACTCGGGGTGGCCCCTTCTCCTTCAACTCTTTCCGGGACCTGTTCCCAGTTCGGGGTCAGTGTCAATCCTGCGCCCAGTCCCTTTCAGCTCAACTAAAGACCAAGCCTCCCCCAAAATAGGCGATTCACCTGGCGAGGTTCCCTCCTAGTCTTTCCCCAAACTATTGACCTCTTATTTTAACGGCCCTCTCTTTATTTGACCTCTGGGTTCTAGGCCACGTCCCCAGGAGTGCACTTCTCGTTTCAAACTGTATCAAACAAACTCTCTCTCCCTCCCTCCCTCCCTCCCTCTCTCCCTCCCCCCCCTCTCTCTTTCTCTCTCTCTCTCCCCCATTATTCCTTCCCTCCCCCTCCCTCCCTCCATCCTTCTCTCTCTCTCTCCCCCATTATTCCTTCCCTTCCCCTCCCTCCCTTCCTCCCTCCCTCCCTCCTTCTCTCTCTCTCTCTCTCTCTCTCTCTCTCTCTCTCTCTCTCTCTCTCTCTCTCTCTCTCTCTCTCTCTCTCTCTCTCTCTTCCCTCATTATTCCTCTTTCAGAGATACCCTACTGACCTCTGGAACCCTAAAACTCTCCTGGCCCCTCACCTGTGGCCCCTGTAAGAGGCCTGGATGCGGATGGCCGCACTCTGCACCTGGGGGTCATTGATGTCCAAGGTACAGCCTGGAGGTGGGGCTGCCGGCTTCTTGGCCGGAGCTGCTTTGGACATCTGGGGGAACAGATGGTGACCACAGAATTCAAGGCCTAGGTAGAAACTCGTCCCCAAGTACACCCCACCCCTTCCCTCTCACAGCAGAAACTGAGTGGGATAAGAGGAGATCCAAACTCACCACCGAGCTGGGGCAGAGGGACCAATAGAAGGGGCTGGGGTGGACAGGCTAGGTTAGCTCTGGATGCAGAACCCCCAGGAAAGCACTAGACCGGGCAGGACGGGCAGGTGTCCTCATTGCCCTGCTTTTATATACAGCTCCCCTCCTGGCCTTGTTTGGCGTGGTAGCCCCTGGTCCCCTGGGACCCCAGTCTTTGCCTACCCAGCTCGAGCTGGATCCTTATTTAGCCCGAGGACGCCAGGGATGCTGGCTCAGCCATAGCTGCTGAGCCGTGGGGGAAACCCGAGTGGCACTGGGGCCCTCAAAGCATCACCAGCCTGACAGCTGGACAGCGAGACACTGCCCCACCTCCTCCCCCTCCCAACACCAGAGCACTTGGGGAGGATAAAAGCAGAAAGTCCAATTCTCTAGGTGAAATACCCATTTGGCTAATCATAAGAGGCTATCAGGGCCACTGTGACCAATCAGGCAGAGCCCTCCATGCCCAGACCTGAGTGGGTCTGAACATTTTGCCTACGAGTGTCTAGTTCTGCCTAAACCCCCAATACTAGCCAATGGGCTGATGGGAGGAGGCAGGGAAGAGTAGTGGCTGAGACAGGATCAAATGGTTTCTTGAGGACAGGTGTACTCTCTTCCCACTCCCACAGTCCTGTGTCTCTCCATCCCACCCCCCACCTCTTAGAGAAGCAAGGTACTAGAGTGGAAATAACTACTGGATTTTGGAGTCAGAGAACTTGGGTTCAATTTCCTAAACTGTAAAAATGAAGGTTAGGCTAGATAACCAGAAAGACACCTTCCATTTCTACATTGATATTTCTATGAACCTATGAAGCTTCCTCAACTGATGCCTTGTGTAACCTTGGGCAACTCACTGCTGAAAGTGCAATGGATAGTTCTGGGTCTGTCAGGAAGTCAGGGAGTCAAGAAGACCTCAGTTCAAAGCTGGCCTCAGACACTAAAATGACCCTGATCAAGTCACTTCACCTCTATCTACCTCAGTTTACTCAATGTGGAACTGGGATCTTAATAGCACCTACCTCCTAGGGTTGTTGTAACATTTGAAAGAGATATTTGTAAAGAGCTTAGCACAACATCTGGCACACAGTAGGGACTTAATAATGCTTGCTCCCTTCTTCTTCCTTCCTCCGAGCTATGATTTGGGTTTTGCAGTCTTGGGTCAGACATTTCATGGCTGTGTGACCTTAAGCAAATCATTTAACCCATCTATTTCATCTGGAAATGGGTTGTTGTAAAGAAAATCTTTTATAAATGTAAGTTATGGTTAAGTATAACATCATCTTTTGGTCTTGGTCCTACTTAATCCTGAAGAGAGTGAGGATATTTGGGGAAACAAGAGGCTCAAAAGCCACCTGAGTATGAGTTAGAGAAGCAGAATATTGTAGTGAAAAGAAAGTGAAAAGAGGTGGAAGGACCCATTTCAAATCCTACATGAACCTGGGAAATCTCTAATGAAAGGGTTAGACAAGCTGATGTATATGCTCTCTTCCAGCCTTACATCTGTGACCTTATGGTCATACATCTAGAGCCGAGAGGAACCTGAGACCATCTGGTCCAAACCCTTCATTTTTAGGTGAGGAAACTTAGAGGGAAACTAAGTGGGATTTGAACCCAGGTCCTCTGACTCCATAGTCACTGCTTTCTGTTGACTATGCTGTGGAAGATTCTCCTATCCTCATGGGCTGATGGAGGGGACCCTTTTTCAGTCTAAAATCCTAATCATTTGTAATTCTCTTCATCAAAGTCCAAAGAAGGGTTTATCTGAGGTGGGACAGAAAGCCTGGGAGCTCTTGTGGGGGGAGAAGCTGGATTCAAGTGGCAGAGCAAAAAATTGCCAGTAAATGCCTCTTCCAAGTGATGAATCATTGAGAACATTTCTATGCGGGGTGATTGTTTTTTGTCCTCCTTTACCCAGGGCAGAATGATCAAGGCTGAGGATGAAGCACAGGTAAGAGAAGAGATGTTACTGCATAAGACTATAAGACTGAAGTTCTACTTTACCCAAACCCCAAACTCCAGGGTACTTCCAGATTGGACTAGTCAATATTAGAGTACAGTTCTGGCTGACCAAGCTCAGAGCCAGAAAACTTTTGATAGGTTAGAGAATGAGATGAAATTTAATAGTGATAAATGTTGAGTCCCTAAGCTTACTTTAAAATGTGTATATATGTGTAATGAGCAAAAGATGAAATGATTGAGGAAACGGGGGCAGCTGGGTGGCTCAGTGGATGGAGAGACAGGTCTAGATATGGGAGGTCCTGGATTCAAATGTGGCCTCAGATACTTCCTAGCTGTGTGACCCTGGGCAAGTCACTTAACCCCCATTGCCTAACCCTTACCACTCTTTTGCCTTGGAACTAATACACAGTATTGATTCTAAGATGGAAGGTAAGAGTTTAAAAAAATAAAAGAAAGAAAAAGAAATGACAGAGGAAACAAAGGTTCAGTCCTCCCAGCATTTCAACTAATTGAGCAATGCATGCCAATTACCTAATAAATTGGGACCAAGCCCCTTCCTCAGTTTAGGGCTAGACTCTGAATACGGGGGCATTATACATTATATAGGTATTTATACATTAAACACAATTTGGGACAGCTAGGTGACTAAAGAGTGGAGGTCCTGGTTTCAAATTTGACCTCAGTCACTTGACCTTGGGAAAATCATTTGACCCCAATTGCCTAGGGCTTACTACTCTTCTCCTTTGGTACCAGTACTTAGTTTTGATTCCAAGAGGGTTAAAAAAAACAATTCATCAAATAAGGTCAATTTTTTAATTGATTACATCTTTTTTTAATGTAAAGATATTTTATTTTCCCAAGTACATATAATTTTCAACATACATTTTCCAAAATTATAAGATCCAAACCATCTCCCTCCCTCCCTTCTCTCTCCCCACTCAGAGATGGTAAGCAATTTGATCTGGGCCATACATGTATTAGTATGCAAAGCACACTACCATATTGTTCTTGTTGTAAGAGCACACTTATTCAAATCCCAAATCCCAAAATATAGCCATAAATAAACTGATGTGAAAGATAATCTGCTTTGATCTGCATCCATCCCACTCCAACAGTTCTTTCTCTGAGGTAGATAGCATTCCTCATCATACATATAAGGCCAATTACTTAAAAGGAAGCAATACTACATAAAATAATCCGATTTCCAAATGGATGAAAGCTTAGGGACTTTCCATGTTGGGAGGGGGCGAATGAACAGGTGTCATTCCCTGAATTCAGGAAAAGAGGTGTCCCACTCCTTCCCGAATCTCTGCAAACAAACAAAGGAACATGGAAACCATAGCCAGCTGATTGGTTTGGGGCCAGTTTTCAGAGAAGGCATATGAGCTGCTTCAGATGTACAATTACGAGAAAGTACCTCAAGCTCTGATGGTGTGTCTGGTCCCATAGCCCACATTCTTGGGGAAGGGTCTCTAAACAGCAGGTCCAGGTGGTCTAGCTTCCCAGCCAGGCAGGGCAAGGTTCAAACAATGTGATAAGGTTTTCTCCCAATTTCTACAATTGAATAAACTTTTCTCCCACACAGAATTTGGATCAGACCCATAATTGAATAGAAAGGGAACCGTACTAGCTCCAGAACTGAGTCACAAAATTCACTCATTTCCCACAATTAAGCACTTGCTGTCCTAACCCTCTCGATTCTTTCCATGTCCCCTGTTTTAGTGTGGGGGAGTGCCCAACCCCACCATGGATCTCTTATTGATAAGCCAAATCAGAATCAGAATTACATGTTGGGTTCCAGATTAAACTACACAGAGGACTTTGAATAGACTAATTTTGAGAAGGAGGATCAGCCTTTGTTTCCTTAGTCATTTCATCCTTTGCTCACTCCATATGTGTGGGGGGGGGCGGGTATTGGTGCTACATTTAAGGAAGGACGCCAACAAGGACAAAGACCCTGCATAGACAGGCATGTCTAGAAGGCAACCTGGATGGTGAGAATCTGGAGAAAATGCTTGATGGGAATCAGTGGAAGAATCTGAGGATATTTCACTTGGAAAAGAGATGGCTTAGAGAAGCTGTGCTAGCTATCTTATAGAATTGTTTTTTTTTTTAAATCTTTACCTTCCATCTTAGAATCAATGCTGTGTATTGGTGCTAAGGCAAAAGAATTGTAAAGGCTAAGCCATGGGGGTTAAGTGACTTGCTCAGGGTCACATAGCTAGGAAGTGTCTGAAGCCAGATTTGGACCCAGAGTCTCCTATCTCTGAGCCTGGCTCTCCAACCACTGAGCCATCCAGCTTCCCCCTATCTTCAAGATTTTGAAGGGCCCTTATGTGAAAGAATAAGTAGACTTGGTCAGCTTGCCCCCACCCCCAAAGAGGACAATTGGGTGTAGAAATGTTGGTTTGCTACAAAGGAACATTCCCAAACAATGAAGGCAATCTGAAAATAGAATGGGCTGATGGAGAGATAGTGGGTTCTCTCTCACTAGAATTTTCTGGTAGTGGCTGGCCAGCCACTTCTTAAGGATGCTACAAAAGGTATGCCTGGTCAGGTAGAGGGCTTCCATAAACCCCTGGAATGTGCTGTTTCCTTGTCTGTAGAATGGCCTCTGAGATCCCTTCCCATCGGCAGAATCAAGATGCCCTCCTGAGCAGCAGCTCAGAATAGCCAGCTCTGGGGTATGGAAGGGGGTGGGAGCACAGAACGGATCCCTCCAGGGATCCTGTAGCTGTACAGAACCCAGAGAAACCTTTGGCTCAGCCCTGCTGTATTTCAGGGGACCCTGCAGCTCTCACAAAATGATTCAGTTATTTCAAAAATGAAAGAAAACTACTGTAGCATGCTGATTTGTGGTTAAAGGTAGAATAAGCCTAAGTTCCCTCCAGGCCCAGGAAAATGGTCCTTGACTGGGCCTTGCTACCATAGATGGACCCTTCAACTCTGGTTACATACCCAGCAACAGGGTGCAGTTGCTAATGGGTCAGCTGCTGCCTTCTCGGTATTCTTATGTACAAATGATACATATCTCCCATCTTCTTGTTTGGTGTCTTTTCTCAAGACTTAGTACTCCACAAAGTACAGATGTTGGAACAGTTAGCAGGGAAACAAGATGGCAGAGTCCAAGGAGCACTGGTCTGGATTCAGGAGCCCTTAGATGTTCAGCAAATGACTTAACCTTTCTGAGTTCTAGCTCCTTAGCCCCTCAGCTTTGATGAATTTTTTTCTAGTCTAGAGAAGGTTTATGGCATCCTCCAGGTTCCCATTTTCCATGGGTCGTTGAGGTAATGCTGCCTGGTTGGCTGATGATGATGACATCTCGTTCCCCTTGGCCTCTCTGTCCTCTCCACACAAACCAAGGCTTCTGTAAGTCCTTGGAATGTTCCAAGTTTTCTTATTTGTAAAATGGGTATAATATTTGCATCCCCCACTTCATGGGGTGATTTTAAGAAAACTGCTTTATAAACTATAATTATGCAAATATAAACTGGTTTACAAACTGGACCAAAGATCTTGGTCTGGCTATGCTGAACAGGGGAGAGGGAAGGAAGAAAGGAAGGAAGGAAGGAAGGAAGGAAGGAAGGAAGGAAGGAAGGAAGGAAGGAAGGAAGGAAGGAAGGAAGGAAGGAAGGAAAAAGGAAGAATGGGAAAGGAGGAGGGAGAGAGGGAGGGAGGAAGGAAAGGAGGGAGGAAGGAAGGAAAGGATGAAGGAAGGAAGAAAGAAAGGAAGGAAGGAAAGGATGAAGGAAGGAAGAAAGGAAGGAAGGAAGGAAGGAAGGAAGGAAGGAAGGAAGGAAGGAAGGAAGGAAGGAAGGAAGGAAGGAAGGAAGGAAGGAAAAAGGAAGAATGGGAAAGGAGGAGGGAGAGAAGGAGGGAAGGAAGGATTTACTAAGTATCTACTGTGTGCCAAACACTGTGTCAAGTGGTTTACAAACATTTTATGTATTCTCAAGGTTGAGAAAAGTATTTGTCTGGGAGCTAAAGACTGAAAAGAGCTAAGGATTCTATCTAGCAGAGCTATGGGGAGGTCAGATTGGGCTGAGCAAAATAACTCCAGTGCCCATTCCCCTAGTTTCCTGCCTATTACTAAATTCTACTTTATTACCCTCCCAATGTGCTTCTTGGAGATTAGGGGACAGCTCACTTCCTGGGGTCTCACTTGGTGAGTGATTTTACACCTGAAACATCTAACTCAGAGACTGTTGTGTTTATTAGGACCAAATAAGTCTAGAAAGTAGAAAGAAGAGGAAGGAGGAGATTGGCTCAAGGTGGTGGGGACAGGGAAAGGAAGGCAGGGATCCCAAATAAGGAAGGAAAATAGTGATGGGAGGAAAGCTATTAAACATGAGTAGTCAAAGTCAGGGTTTGGATAGTACAACAGGGCAGTCATTTGCAGAGAAAAGGACTTCATGGATGGAACTAGGGAACAGGGGAAGGGAATACACATTTATTATGTGCTGACTGTGTGCCAGGAACTGTGCTAAGCACTTTACAAACATCTCATTTGATCATCATAACCGCCCTGTGAGGTAGGTGCTGTTATCCTCATTTTTCATGAAACTGAAACAGACAAAGGTTAAATGACTTGCCCAGGGTCATACAGACATACATATGTCTGAGGTCATATTTGAACTCCGCTATTTCTGACTCCAGGCCCAGTACTCTGTACCCTGTGGCACCTCCTAGCTGCCTCAATTGGTCTAGGTTATGCTTTTGTGTCTCATGGAACCATTGGGCAGACTGGTAAAATATCTCTGAATAGTACTTAATTTTGTAAAATTTATAGGATTACAAAGGAAACTAGGGAAGATAGAAGATTGTTTTTGTCCATCCAAGTCCATGGACCTCCTTAAATGTATCCATGGACCCTTCCATAGGTGTCAGGTTAAGAACCCAGCTCTATAGGAAGTAAGAGTGCTCCTTACTTTCCCTCTCCCACCCTCACACCCCAGGAAAGTCCCCAGACAGAACACAAAGATCTCCCTGGTGATTGATTTTATTGGCCCTGGGACAGACAGACAGATGGATGGAGAGAGAGGCAGGGCTCAGGACAACACTGGAGATAGGGGTTGGGTGAAGGACAGATAGAGGAAGGGGAAAATTCACAAAAGTCAATAAATAAATAAATATGAGGGTGGTGAGGGCAAAGGCTGCAAGGGTTGGGGAGAGGGGGGAGGACAGGTGGTGAAATCATTTCAGGCCCAGGGCAAGAAGCCTTGAGCCACAAACTGAGAGAACCGGCAAGACTCCTCCACCCCAATTAGGCAGGGAGAAGAGGGAAAAGGAAGGATGACCTCTTCTCTCACTGATTCCCAACCTCCAGGCTATACCGTCATTGAACTTCCTTGTCTTATAACATACAGTCATGGTGGTTCTGCTGCCCAGTTCCCCTATTCCAACTCCCACAGCCACAGACTGACCCCCCCATCAGTTTCCTAGGCTTCATCACTGCCCCACCTAACAGGACTCTTTGAGGTTCTATTCCTGCTTCTTTTGCCTTTACCCATCCTAGTTTACTGACGGTTCTCATCCCATCGGCCCCACAATGCTGGCTGTCTCATTTCTTACTCCTGCTCTTTCTTCTCTCTGATACTGGTGCCTAGACCCATTATTCCCCTCCATCTCTTCCCCAGAGGGCTCCCTACCCAGCATTATATTCCTTCCAAATCCTCAATTCCCTTTCCCTCTGCCCTCTGCCCTGCCCCAGTCCTCTGACTCTATTTCTCTCCATGTCCCTCATCTCCCCCAGCTCTCAGTCCTTTAGCCTGGTTGAAGCTTGTTGGACCCCAGGCAGGGCTTATGCTATCCCTGGGGCTCCCATTGCCCATGGGTCCATGAGGTAATGCCACCTGGTTGGCTGTTGCTGGTGGTGTCCAGTCCCCTTTGGCCTCTCTGCCTTCCCCCACCCTACCCCAGTGCTGCCATAAGCCTCTGGAATGTCCCGTGTGCAAAGGCTGGGGAGTCCAGGAGCTGGATTGCAGGGACCCCAGAGTCCAGGGCCCAGGAGGCTGGGGGGTCTGAGGTCCAGGAGGCCAGGGATCTGGGATCCAGAAGGCTAAGGGCTGCCAGGGTAGGAGCGTAGCAACACCTTATGGCGGGTGGCAGCCTCTGCCCGTCGTCGTTTCTGTTCTCCCAGGAACTCCTTCAGCCTATTGGTGGTAAAAGTCAGTGTCTGGCGCCGAAGCTTCATCAGGTAGGCATCCTGAAGCCATGGGTGTGCCAGGCAGTCCTGCAGTGAGGGCCGGCTCCTGGAAAACGGATGGATTGGGGAGGGAGAGACAGATCCATCAGAAGCTAGAGGAATGAATTCAGGGCAGGAGGCTGGGGACCTTAAAAGAAAGGGAATAAGAAAGCGGGCAGCCCTGCCACTCACCAGGGGTGGACAGACAGGACCTTGCGCAAAAAGAGGGCAGCACTCTGGGAGGTATTGGGGTACAGCAGGAAGGCATCAAATCGGCCCCCAACAATCCGGGCTTCTGTCTCCCGGGGATCTGGCTCATAAAATGGGGAGCGTCCACTGAGCCTGGAGAAAGACACAGCAAAGAGGTCACTGTTGGGGGCAGGAGAGAGACTGGAGTTAAAAGAATGATTAGAACCATGTTATGTATGAGAAAGCACCCTACCAACACTCCAACTCCTGAAGAAGAATTCTGGGGAAGGAGCTTCAAGGAAATAGGGAAATGGGAGAAAGATCCCAGGGAATGTATAGGGAAAAGATCAAATCAAAGACTTGTTGCTGGAAAGGACCTTAGAGGCCATTGAGTCCTATCCCCCCATTTTATAGATGGGAAACTGGATCTCAGTGATGTTAAGTAACTTGCCCAGGGCCACACAGCAAGATGGTGTCTGAAGTGGGATTTAAACCCAGAGCTTTGTGACTATGTTATCCTACCACTCATATCAAGTCCACAGAGATGGATTTTGAAATGAGCAAAATACTCGTAGGTGGAGGGAGGTGGGTGCCAGAGCTTAGGGAGTACAAATGGGTTCTTCATTGAGCTATAGCATCACTCACATGATGTAGGTGAGCACACCCACACCCCAGATGTCTGTGGCAGAGCCAATGGGTTCACCTTTCACCATCTCAGGAGCTGGTAAGAGACAGAGGCAGAGTTGACCCACCCACCTATGTATGGTGTCCTTGCATGTCATGGAACCAGTGAGTAGCTATGGGAGAGCCAACCCCTACCCACCTCCAATCTTGTCACTCAAAACAATTACAGTTGTAAGTAGTCTCTACTGCTCATTGAGTAAAGTCCAAACTTTAAGACTAGCATCCCAAGACTCGAATCAACCAAATTCCAACCTACTTTTTCTTCTTCTTTCCCGAGTGTTAAATATCCAGAAAAGGTAGCCTACGCCTGATGCCTCTGCTTCTTCACCTTCCATTCGGTCCTTCATCCCTGGTAATCAAGTTTCCTTGCTGCTCCCTCCCCATCCCACCCTGAAACTTCTCTCTCCAAGGTCTTCAGTGACCATCTCATGGCCAAATCCAGTGGCCACTTCACAGTCCTCATCCCCCTTGAGATCTCTGCATCACTGGATGCTTTTACGAATCTTCCTGCAGATACTTTCTCCTTTTGCTTTCATGCCATCATACTTGCCCTCTTTCTGACTACTCCTTCACTCTTATTTGCCATCGATACTTTCTCTTCCCGATGGCCAACTGTAGGCATCCCTCATGGCTCCAAGCTACCCCCTTTCCAGTCCTACTTCCTGATCTCCTTCCTTCCTAACCCTATCTTTGAGAGAAACCAGACAGCTCTTGCTCTAACATATCTTCTAATAACTAGAGAGTGCCTTTACTTGAGTTTTGCCAATACAGAGTATGCGCACCCATGTACTCCAGGGTGCCAGTACGGTGACCCAGGGGCTGCAGGGCCTGGGGACTGTAGGGTTGGGCACTGCCAAAGTCAACAATCTTGAGAGCGTTGTCCTGGGCGAGCAGCAAGTTGTCCGGCTTGATGTCCAAATGCAGCACATGGTGGTCATGGAGGTATTCCAGGCCTTGGAGCAGCTGGACCACATAAGTGGCCACATCGTCCTCAGAGTACCGAAATCTGCAGAGAGGAAATAACAGATATGGCGGGAGAGGTCAGGAGAGTGGGGCACAGCCGCCCTCCAGGGGCCCACCTCCATCTCGGGATGCTAAAAACCACAGGCACCAAGATGTGGCCGGAGCCTTTCATTATCTCCCTCCTTCTCTTCCCCCAAGGCGTCAAGCCAAAAGCCACATTGGCTGTACCGTTCACTGAGTCCACAGAGCAGCTCTCGATTGCCACAGCTTTCAGCGATGAGCACAAGATAACGGGGGGTGATGTACGCCTCGTGCAGTGACATGAGCCGCTCATGGTGTAGAGAGCGCAATACTTCGTATTCCTGAAGGACCCGCTGCTTCCCCTCCGCCGCATAGGGGACAATCTTTGCCACAAATGACCGGCCCGTGGCGTTCTCCCGGCAAGCCCTCACCACACCGAAACGACCCCTGGAGAGGGGCACAGATCGAGGTCAGGGGAAATGAGAGGCAGAGAAACCCCTGAATAAGGGCAGGAAGCCCAGATGGAGAAAGAAAGGAGTTTGGGCATCTGTGTCCCGTCCTGTATCTCAGATCCATCCCTACGTGGTTTGGATGTCAGGATTCCGCATCAGCCTCCCCACTCTCAGTTCCACCTAACCCTCTCCCCCAGCCAGCAAGGATCCACGAAATGTTTGATCTATTTGAGGCAGCTGCCCAACACTGGGGATCCATAGTAAGAGAGCCCCTCTGGGGGCCCCCACCTGCCCCTCGTCCCTCTTCTGGACTTGCCTGGCCTTCTCCTCCAGGAAGGTGTAGGGCTTCTGGGGAGGTCCCTGACGAAGAGTGGTACCCTCGGGGCCAGGAGAGCTGGGGGATCCGCTGGCTGGAGAGCTGACCCGCTCCTTGGCCGGAGTGAGGCTGCGCACAGTCACCTTAGTGGGGCTGGGGGCAGGCTCAGGGCCTTGGGGCTCAGGGATAGCAGGTGCAGACACAAAAGAAGTCACCATGTACATGGGGGCTGGGGAGGAGCTCGGTTTATCCTCAGAGGGACTGGGAGATGGGGGTTTTGTGTTAGAGGCAAGAGGCTCCGACCCACTAGGCGGGGGCTGATCACTGGGGGACGTGAGCTCTGCTTGCCGTGCGGCCAGCAGGCCCCTGTGCTTTCGTGGAGGAGTTGGAGGAGGTGGGCCTACAGCCTTGAGGGGAGACCGGACCTGGTTGAGGGGTGTTGGGGGAGAGGGGGAGCTTGGAGCTGAAGGAGGAGAGTGTGGAGAAGCTGGAACCAAGATAGATGGGAGCCCAGGAGCTGGGGCTGAGGTGTCTGGGGTTGGTGTGGCTGGAGCTGGAGAGGCTGGGGCAGCTGGAGAGCCTGGGGCTGGGGTAGAGAGAGGTGAGGTAGGAGTGGAAGGAATGGGGGTCCCAGCTGGCACTGAGGTAATAGGGATTTCTTGTTGAGTCGATTTCAGAATGGCAGTATCTGGCAGAGAGAAGAGAAAGCATTTGCTATAGGATGCTCTGTGTAGAAGTGAGACCCTGGTGATGAACAGGCAGAAAGGAGAACCTTATATGCTAGGCAGACAGAATGCCAAGGTCCTGAGGGCAGAGTCCTGACTCTATAACCACCAGGTCCTCACGACATCAAGCACAAAAACGGCCCCCCTGTCCCACCCTCCCTACTGACCTGTGACTTTCCCAACAAAGACCTTCTCCGATGCGTTGCTGAAGGGGCCCTGCCCAGCTCGGTTGGCACAGGCCACTCGAAACCTCACCGTCATGCCCGGTGGCAATTGTGTCACGTTGTAGTAGCAGTCGGTGATGCCTGAGCTCACACAGTGCCATGTGGATTCCCCTGGAGGCAGAGAGGAGGTGAGAGTGGGAGGTAAACAGTGGGGGGCTGTCATGAGGCCACGAGAGCACGAGGGAGGTCTAGCCCACACAACATGGTCCCCAGGAGTTCTATAAAGAAACGAGGGAGTGATGAATGGTTTCGAGGGCTGGGGGTGGGAGATAAGGGGAAGGGAGAAGAAAGAGAGGCAGAGGAACAGAGGCCAAATCTAATTTCTCCCTCCTTGTTAGGATTCCCTCATTGCCAATCTCCCTCACCCCCATCTTTTAGACCCTGCCAGCTTTCTCTGAGCTCCCAGAACCCCTCTGCTCCAAGACTCACCATCTACACGGCGCTCTAATGTGTATGTACAAGGGGCTTGACTATCTCCAGGCTTCCACACCACCAATGCTGTATCCTGGTATTTCTGGGGCACTTCAGGGGGAGCCAGCTTTCCTGGAAGACCTAGATGGAAGAAGACCTCATGAGCCCTTCAACCTCCATGCCAATTCTCCATCAATTCTCTCTCTTCTCTCCCCCTCTCCTTCACTCCTACTGAGGTTCTACGGATGCTGCCCCATGGACTCACGGGCCACAGCCAGAGTACAGGAGCTGGTGGTGCTACCCAAGGCATTGCGGGCAGAACACTCATACAGGCCAGCATGGCGCTTCCCAGCCCGAGGGATGGTCAGCAGCTGTCGTCCATCTTTGCAGGATACTATAGTCACCGATGGTTCTGACCGAAGGGACTGTTTGTCTGCAGGGGCCAAGAAAGAGCCACGGGTTCATCAGTCTTATCTACCCCTGAGCTCCCAGAGAGCCCAGGGCCCCCCTCTCTCATTGCTGGACGTTGCTTACCTCCCAAAGACCTAGAAGAGATAGTAGGGAAGGACCTCTCTTCCCTGAATGGAGGGGAAGTTCCAGGGTGAGGAAATGGGACGAGGATTGGAAGTTGCCAGCCCATTTTTTAAATAAGACCCTGACCTTCTGTCTTAGAATGGGTTCTGGGTATTGTTTGCAAGACAGAAGAGCAAGAAAGGCTAGGCAATGAGGGTTAAGTGACTTGCCCAGGGTCATATAGCTTGGAAGGGTCTGAAGTCAAATTTGAACCTAGGATTTCCCGTCCCCAGTCCTGGCTCTCTGCCTGCTAAGCCACCTAACTGCCCCCCCAGTCTATGTTTCTTTACTCAAAGATATTTAATTTTTCCCAATTCTATATAATAATTTTTGACATACATTTTCTGAAATTATAAGATCCAACATGTCCAGCCCACATTTTCCTACAGATCACACAGAATGAGGTGGGGAATCTTGGTGGGGTAGGGTAGGGGGTGGCAGGAGGAGAGACGCATGGCTACCTTTTGTCCAGGATATGTGGGGTGCAGGGCACGCTGCTGGGAGGCACAGGAGGGTGGCTGCCTCCCCCTCCAGCAGCACCTGGTCCTTCAGCTTGATATGAAAGACGGGAGGAAAGTCTAAAGGGAGAATTAGAGGAAAAAAGCACAGCATTAGTCTGAGAAAATGTGAGGGGCAGGAATAACTCCTGGAGAGTGTGTGTTTGTTGTAGAGAGAGGCTCTGAGTGCCCAGCTCCGATTCTAGTCAATAAACATTCATTGAGGGCCTACTTTGTACAAGGAGCTCTGGGAGCTGCAAAAAATAGATTAGATGAGTGCCCTGACCTCAAAAAACTTCCACTGCAGAGGATGAAATGAAGCATATGCCAATGGCAGGAGAGACACAGATAGCACATGATGATGATGATAATAATAGTGAGCATTTCTCTACCATGATTAGGTTTGCAAAGATTTTATCTCGTTTGATCCTTGCGATGAAGATATGAAGTAGGCACTGCGATTATTTCCATTTTGCAGATGACAAAACTGAGACTATCAAATGTCCAAGACTCCACGTCCAAGACCCAGCTCTTTCCAGGTTCCAAATCCAGCACCGTCATCACCCTACCGCATCGCACATGGAGGAAGATTCCAAAGCGGGGTGCCAGCATACGTGAGAGGGACGCTGTGCTATGAATGATGAATGCTCAGAGAAGAGAATGCTCACTGATGGAAAAGAGGAACAATTCCCTGGGATGAGAGGGAGAGCTGAGCTGGTAGGGATCCAACCTTCCCCCTTAAGAGCCAGGCTGGGACCAGTGTTAGGGAGGTTTAATTGGACCCAGCTGGTGCTAGCCTAGCCTGGCCCTGTGAATAGGAAGGGGCTAGAAAAGGCATCAGCCTGGAAACAAAGAGGAGCACAGTGACAGGGAGGGAGAAAAGAGGGGGGAGCAAGCATCTCCCATGTGCCAGGCACTGTGCTAAGCACTTCATAAATATCATCTCATTTGACCCTCAGGACAACCCTGGGAGGTAGGTGCTATTATTTATCCCCACTTTACCACTGAGAAAACTGAGGCAGACTGAGATTCATTGACCTGCCCAGGCTGGGGCTGAGTCTTCCTCCATTAAAGCCCAGATCACATCCAACTAGCTGCTTCCAGGCATCTGCCTCTAAAAGAGAGCCAAGTCTGGGGCCAACACCTGGATTCCACACCCAGCTTTGCCTGGGGGACTTGAGGCAAATCACTTAATCTTCCCTGGGCAAGGCTTTTGGAAGTGAAAGGTGGTGATGGGATTGGAAGATTCTGGAGATCAATAGTTCTTAGCCCTAAACTCCAGGATCCCAGGGCATGATGGGATCTTCCTATGACTCCGATGCTCCAGAATGGGCTAGCAGCAAAGTGGCGCTGCTCGTTGATATCTAAATTCAGGGCCTAGCAGGACAAGTGTTCGATTTTTTGTTTTTGCATCCTTACTTGCTCTCTTAGAATCTATACTAGGAGTTGGTTCCAAGGCAGAAGAGCTTTAAGGGCCAGGCAATGGAGCTTGCTCAACGTCACACAACTAGGAAGTATGTGAGGCAGGATTCATTTTTTTTTAAACTCTTACCTTTTGTTAAAATCAATACTGTGTTTTGGTTCCAAAGCAGAAGAGCTTTAAGGGCTGGGCAATGGGGGTGACGTGACTTGCCCAGGGTCACACAGCTGGGAAGTGTCTGAGGCCACCCATCTCTAGGTCTTTCTCTCAATCCAATGAGCCACCTAGCTGCCCCCAACTATCCTATTTTCCATAAGTCTGGTTTATCTCTTAGTTGCTAGTTAAGTCCTCTTCCTCTGGCCCCCCAAACCCTACCATCTGTCTTTAACAAGATACTGGGAAAGGAAATGGGTATCCATTTCAGGAATGCACTCAAAGCAACCCAGCAGAGGTCAAAGAAATGGCGCATCCAACAGTTTGGATGGGTAAGTGGGAAGGGGTGCTGGGGGAGACAACCACTAACTGTTGAGTGCAATAGAAAAAGAAGCCCCCCAGCTTTCAGAATGGTACCCTCCTGCCCAGAGACCTCTTTGGTCACCTCCACCTATGGAATGACAAGTGAGAAAAGGGTGAGCGGGCTGGGTGGTCACTTCATCATGTGATTTGAGAAGGGCTGGAAAAGTTCACCATCCAAAAATATCTCCTCCCACCTCCCCCTCCCAACCTCGGGGCTGAGACTCTACAAATAGAGACTCATTCTTTTAGCTTAAGCATCACCTTTTCCCTCTTTTAAAAGCAAATGGCCAGGGTGGCCTGAAAGCCCTGACAAAGAGAATTGGGGCTAACCACAACAAAAGGCCTGGCCTGGCAGAAAGAGCCTGGGTGGGGACCAGAAAAGGAGCTGGGGGTGGAGGGAACCTGGGAAAGAGGAGAATGAAGATGGGAGTTTCTCAAAAGGCCAGCCCTGGTGTCTGGGGGGACCCCTGGAAGCCCTGGGATCTCTCCTAGCTTTGCTACCATCACCAAAGAGTTCTCTCAGCTTGAAAACTTTCATTCCATTCCTTAGGAATTTGGCCTAGGGGATCCCTAAAGTCCCAGAATTCCAGCTCCAATTTAGATAATTCTGCTGCCTAGGGCTAGAGGGTAAGGAGAGCAGGAATGTGAACTAGGAATGCTAGGGATCGGTCATTAAAAGGGGTAGGAATGGAGGCTCTAGGGCTAAGAGAGCCAGGAATGTGTTAGAGACCTGGAAAATCTGAGGGTTGCATTCTCTCTAAATTAGGCATAGTTCCCCGAAGTCCTTCAAGTATCTGGAATCCGTCTGGGTGAGAGGGGAGTGACCAGAAACAAATCCAAGCATGGCGCCCCTGGGGCCATATCGAATAAATCAGTTCAACTGTCCAGCCCCAAGCACATGGCCTGCCAAGATGCCCCTCCATCCTCAGTCCCTAGAATGCTTTCCCACCCTCCAAACCAAGGAAGGGAGTGTAGGCTCCATCACTGACCTACCTGACTCACTGCGCACATATTGGTAGCCCAAAGCTGAATCCTCCTGGACGCTGGCTGGGAGATTAGGCTGGGATGACCCTTTGTCCTTCCGAGACCTTGACAGGCCCCAGCGATCCCAGCGGGACCGAGTCCGGCCTTCTCCAGGACCTGCAGAAACTCTAACTCATTGGCACTGAACCTCTGGCCCCGGCCCTAGCCCTGGCCTGTCCTATTTTGACTCTGCAGATGCTCCAGCACAGGGAAGGCTACCGATGGGAAGCCATGGCCTCCCTCGCTGGGTTGCACCCAGATCCCAGTCTTCCAGACTCTTTCTTCCCATTCTACCCCCATTCCCTCTTGCCCCAAGCCTGTCTTGGACATTTTCAGCCCTTGAGATGCCTCCAGGCACGGGGCTGAGCACCTATTCTGTTTTTAGGAGACTTATAGACCTGGTTCTACATTTCCTTGTTTGGGGCTTGGGGAAGGTAGAAGACTAGAGGAAAGTAGAATCATTGGGGATGAGGCTGAAATGGGAGCATTTGAAACCTCCATAAACCCCAGGCAACCAGAAGGCTGAGTGGATGTCAGGGCTGTAGAATGGACCAGTGAATTGGGCGCCAGAGCACTCAGGTGGGCCATTCCCAAATCATGGAGGAAGGGGATGGGGGCGCTCTTCTGGGATGGATGGAAGAAGCCAACATCCTCCAAGGTCAGGAGGGAGCCAGGAGAACATGGGCCTCCCAGCCTAAAAAGCCGTGGACTGGGCATCTCTAGCTGGGTATCTGTACGCTAGTCTAAGGAAGACTCTACACTCGGGCTTCCTCTTCTGAATCTTTGTTGTTGTTGTTGTTTAGTCTTATTTTCCATTCTTGCAATCGGGGCAGTAAGGTCGGTGGAAAAAGATGTCAGGTTGGGGCCTGCCCCTTCCTCTGTGGCTGGAGCAGGAGGGGAGGGACGTGGGGACAGGATGTAGCTGACTGCTGAGCCCAGGAAGTCAGGTGGGCATAAGGACCGGGTTAGGCCAAGAGGATCTCAAGACCGAGGAAGGTCGACGTAGGGCAGAGGCCCCCCAGATGGTCCACCAGTGGGAATCAGAATTTCTCCGAAGTTGACTCACGTCAGCAGGCCTAAGGCCTTTGGCTGCATCCTTTCTCCAGGCCTGGCTGCAGGGGGATTCCCAAGCCCTGGTCCTATGCTACCAGGGCAGTGAGCTGAGGAAAGTGTAGCCAGATCCCTGGTCCCTGCTTGACTCCTGAAAGTGCAGCGGCCCCCAGCTCTCCAGCCCACCCCCCACCCCCACTGCATTCCCAGTCTTTGGCTCAGTCTTGGTCCCCCTTCGTGCTAAGAGGCTGCCCTGAGCCCCAGCCCCACTCCTGTGCCCTCCAAAGAACCTACCTGAAGAGGCAGAAGTAGCACTAGCCTCAGAACCCAGAGACTCGGCCGAGGGCGTAGCAGTGCCCGCTTGGGCCGCCAGCTGGTTGTGGGGCAGGCCAAGGCGTCGCAGGCTCTCGCCCTCGGATGTGGCCCTGCGCAGGCGGCCCAGGAGCGGGGTGCTGCCCCCGGAGCGGCCTCCCGACTCCTCACTGCTACCGCTCCGGTGCAGGCGCCCCGAGAGTCGCTCCAGGGTGGCGCTGAGCTTCCTCCGAACAGCCAGGACTGGGGACCCCTTGGCCGAATCACCCCCCTCCGAGCTCTCGCCGTCCCCAGCCCGGGAAGCCCCCCAGGATGGGTGACGTTGGGAGGGGGGCGTCCGGCGAAGCCGCTGGGAAAGGGACAGCGAGAGGCGTCGTACCAGCCCCATCTCCCCCGGCCCCCCGGCCCCTCGAAGGTCCTGCACAGAGCGAGACCGCTCAGGCCGCTTCACCAGCTCCAGGGGAGTCCCAGCTGGGCTGGGCCGGTACATGCCATCTTCCTCCTCCGAGCCCCGGAAAGGGCCCCGCTCCTCGGACTGAGAACGGCTCAGTATCTTCAGTCTCCGAGCCAGGGGCGACTGGCGGCTCTTCTTGAATTTAGCCTCAAACACTTCCTCTGAGTCCAGATTCTCAATGCTGCTTAAGCTCCTGTTGGAGCCAGTAGGCCTCGAGGGAAGCACCGCCTTCTCCCCAGAAGGAGGTCCGAGCCCCTTGACTCCCAGCCCTGGCTTCCCAGGAGATGCAACCTTGGCAAAGACAGCCTCGTGGGGCGTAGGCTCCGGGGGAGGGCCCAAGACAATCTTTGGAGTGCCAGGCAGCTGGAGAGACTGGATGATCTGGGCATAGGGGGTCAGTGGAGTCTCTGGGGCAGGGGGGGCTGCCTTTGGGGGTTCTGGGGTTCTGGAAGGTCTTGGCTTAGGCACTTGCTCTTCTCGAGCAGTCTTGGGGGGCCCTGGCCGGGGCGAGCCCCTAGAGGAAGCCAAGGGCTGCTTGGTGGGCCCTGGGGAAGCAGGTTTGGTAGGAGATAGCTTGTCAGGGATGGGTTTGGCAGGACTATGTGGTTGGGCCTCACTGAGGGCAGACAGGGAAGGGGACTCCTGTAATCTCCGGGCCCCTAGTCGGGCCACAGGGATCTCCAGGGGGGCCCCAGCCCGGCGGTGCCTACCCCTGGGTTCTGCTTCCCCCTGGGAGAAACTACTGCTTTTCTGTAGGCTTCGGGCCTCAGGGGGCAGTGGATGTCGGGGTGCTGCCTCACTGGAGGCAGCCCGTGCCAGCCGGGGATCACGGGCCCTTCCTCCACCCCCCAGGCTCTCTAACAGAGGTCCACGAAGGCCGCTGACCTTGCCATCTTCAGGACCTACCCGAAGGAGCCTCTGCCGAAGGGCCTGGAGCCTCTGAGCATACTCTCCCTCACCCAGGCCTCCCCTTGCCAGGCGGGCAGCCCCCGGGCTAGGGCTGCGGCGCTGGGGCAGGTCTACAGAGGCTGCCTTCTGCAGCCCCCGGCCCGGCTCCCGCGGCCCTGCCCGGGGCAAGGCACTCTCTGCTGAGCTGCCCCTGCGAAGCTCCCCCCGCCGGGGAGCTGCCATCTCAGGGGCTTGTGGGCCTGGGGAGGGGAGAGCCTGAGAGCTGGGAGCACTATCTCCAGGGGGCGGCCCACCCTGCTCCTGCCAGTCCATGGGGGTAGAATCCCTAGTGTCAGGAACCCCAGGGGCATCGTCCTCAGTGGCGATGTCAGTGAGAGAGACTCTGGAGCCAGAGAACTCGGGCAGCAGCGGGCGAGGCACTGAGGGCAATTCCTCTAGTTCCTCCTCTTCTGAGTCTGAGGAAGATGAAAGACCCCCTGGGGGTGGGCGCCGAGGCACTGCCACCCACACCCGCTCAGGGGGAGCCCGCAGCAATTCTGGGATCGGGCGCAGCACCAGATGGCACTTGTAGCTGATCTGGGAACGCTGGGGAGAAGGGAACATGGGAGTCAGGGGGTGTGGGAGGAATGGGGTTTGGGGGGGAGGACAGGCAGGAAGAGGCTGCTGCAGAGACAGTGTGATCCACCCCACATGGGCCCTGTTTCCAACTTGTCTCCTAGGGTAGGATGGGAAAGGATAAAGAGGAAAGGGGAAAATAGGGATAAAAAAAAGGGTCAGTAAAGGAGGAGGGAGAGAGAAGGTGGGGCAGAGCCAGAGCCAGAGGAGCCAGGGGAGAGAGAGGGAGAGAGGAGGAAGAAAGGCAGAGACAGACAGAGAGAGAGACAGAGACAGAGAAAGGGGAGGAAGAGACAGACAAACACAGAGACTGAGATAGAGAAAGACAAAGCAAGTGAGAGACAGACAGACAGAGATTGAGACAGTCAGAGAAAACGAGAAGGGAGAGGGAAGAGGAGACAGAGATGGAGAAAGATATAGAGACCGACAGACAGACAGTCAGAGACAGAATGGGAAAGGGGAGAGAATGATGTGGGAGAGAGGAAGAGACAGAGACAGAGATAGAGAGAGAGATGGAGAGGAGTGGAGAGGGAGAGAGGGAAAGAGGAGGGAGAAAGACAGACAGACAGAGAGGGAGAAAGAGAGAGATACAGAGAGAAAGAGACAGGCTGAGGAAGAGGCAGAGACAGAAAGACAGAGAAAGAGGAGGGAGGAAGAAACAGAGAAACAGAGAAAGAGAAAGGAGAAAGAACAGAGAGAGATAGAGATAAAGATAGAAGGAAACAGAGAGAAGGGGAGGGAAAAAGAGACAGAAAGGGAAAGGGGGAGAAAGTGATGGGAGACAGAGAAAGAAAGAGGCACAAATGGAGAGAGAGACAGAGACAAAGAGACCAAGTCAGACACAGATAGAGAGACAGACAGAGAGAGAAAAGACAGAGAGCTGGGACAGAGAAGGTATGACAAAATAACCTTTTTCTTATAGCTGGTAAAAAGTCTATTATTACTATGTGCTTAAAGTGTTTGTAACACTCAAAAATGGGGTTGGGGATAAAGGAGTCCCCTGAAGATAGGGAAGGACATCATCAAAAATTAACCTGCATCAGGGAATAAAGTTGGTAACTGCGGACTGGGCTCAAGGTCTGGTAGTCATCCACAAATGAGCTAGAGCTGCTGGTGCCCTGGGAAGTAGCACTTGATGGAAAGGCCAACCAGCCCCATTGCTTTTGGAGAAAAAGTGGTACAATGGGAAACTTACTAGACTTAGGGCCAGACGACCTGGATGTGACTCCTCTCTGTTACTTAGGACTTCTGTGACTTTGAAGGAGCTCTCTGTGTCCCTGAGTGCCCTCATCTATTACATCAGGGAGCTGGACCAGATGACCTCTAAAGTTCCCTCCCAGAGCTAAATCTTATGTTCTCAGGAAAATGAGTCAGTGGGTTTAGGGGTTTCTAACAGGAAATGGTCTTACTCAAGTCAGGACAAGGATACTGGTAGGACTGTGGTGGACCAGGAGGAATGCCTAAGCCAATAACTAGCAATAATAGCCAACATTTAGGGCAGCTAGATGGTGCAAAAAATGGAATGCCAGGCCTGTAGTCAGGAAGACCCAAATTAAAATCTGATCGCAGTCACTCACTACCTGTGTGACTCTGGACAAGTTACATATCTGGGTTTGCCTCAGTTTCCTTATCTGTAAAAATGAGCTGAAGAAGGAAATGACAAACCACTCTAGCATCTCTGCCAAGAAAACCCCAAATGGAGACACAGAGTCAGACATGACTGAAAATTGACTGAACAACCCAAAAACATATTTCAAGGGTCAGATGATGCTGTCCTTGGTGCAGGGACATGCCATCTACCTAATTAGACTGTATGCTAGTAAAGTTAATGAGACAGTCACTTAAATAATGATTAAGTGGAAAGCTATAGAACAACCAGAAAGCCTGCCCACTGGCCAAAAATGAGACTGAGATTGTAAAATGGAAGAAGGTTCTGGTTCAAGGGATGACATTCTCCATTAAGCCAGAGTGTGAGCAGAGTACCAGGCAGGGTATAAACTCCATGCTTAGAGGGGCTCATGCCTTAGCAAGTTTAGGAACCATTCAGCCCAGAGTGAAAAGGATTCCTGTGGGGACAGTTAGATGGCTCAGTGGATTGAGAGCCAGGGCTAGAGATTCCTGATCCTGAACTCAAATCTTACTTCAGACATTTCCTATCTTGTGACCTTAGACAAGCCACTTAACCCCAAGTGCCTACCCTTTCTATTCTTCTTTCTTGGAACCAATACATAGTATTAATTAAGATGGGAGGTAAGGGTTTAGAATAATCTTTAAAAGGATTCTTATATTCATACTTTCATTTATCTACAGCCCATTTTTGTTACAACTGCATACTACTACCTTCTTCCCTTTGGGGTATGAAGTACGTGGGGACAGGTTTAAGAAGGGAAAGAGGTTGTGAGTGTTAGAACAAGGGATAATAGTAGTAATGAAGGGAGAAATGGAATCAGGAAATCAGGTAGAGAGAAGACATGAAAGCTGAGGCCGCCAGGTTCGGAGTCTATTTTCTGGATTCAGGGGGTAAGAGAATAGAAAGGACACAGAAAGAAGGAATCTCTTAGAGGAGGGGGTGGCATCTAGGTGACTCAGTGGAGAGAGGACCAGGCCTAGAGAAGGGAGGTCCTGAGTTCCAATATGACCTCAGACATTTCCTGGCTGTGTGACCCTAGGCAAGCAACTTAACCCCCACTGCCTAGCCCTCACTGCTCTTCTGCCTTGGAAACAAGACACCATATTGATTTTAAGAAGGAAGGAAGAGAGAAAGAAAGGAAGAGAGAAAGGAAGAGAGAGAAAGAGAGAGAGAGAAAGAGAGAAAGAAAGAAAGGAAGAGAGAGAGAGAGAAAGAGAGAAAGAAACAGAGAGAGAAAGGAAGAAAGAAGTTTGAGTCGATCTCTTAGAACAATTAAAAAAAAAAAACAAGAGGGTTGTAGTAGCCAGAAGGACCCACAGACTAGGACAAATGCCTTATAAGGACAGTGGAGTGTCCATGTATATGTGTCAGATTTTGGGTTTGAGTAAGAGGGTGTGTGTTATACAGAGATGTAATGTGAGAAGAACCAATGAGAGTATGGGGAAAAGAAATATCAAGAGGGACAAGGAAAAAAATGATAAGGCAAGTAAATAGTATAATGGACAGAGGGTTGGACTTGGAGTCAGGAAAACCTGTGTTCAAATCATGCCTCAGTCTCTTAATTAGTTGTGTGACCTTGAGTGAGTTACTAAACATCTTTCTGCCTCAGTTTCCTTATTTGTAAAATGGGGATAATAATAGCATTTACCTTCCAGAGTTGCAGTGAGGATTAAGATGATATATGCAAAATGATTTGCAAACCTTAAAGCTATATTATATTTACATATATGTGTATTTACAAATACATACCTATGAGGATGATGAGAGTGAGTGTGTGTGTGTGTGTATTCTATAAGAACAGGAACCTAGTTTTGGCAGGGTGAGCAGATAGTGTATCTTTTGCATCTGGGCAGGATGGAGAAGACCTTCCTGATGGCTGCTCTCACAGCTATTGCAGATTTATTTGAGTTCCCAGGTGGCTGCCCCATTCCCCATCCCTTCCTCCCATCCTCTCTCCAGCCTTTGCTAACACAGACATTTTCTCATAGATGCTCTGGTGCACAGTTTAGGAAACTGGCAAAGATTTGCTAATATGAAAGACTGATGGCTCCAGAACACAGCCCAAAAGTTAGCAGGAGGCCCAGAAGGGGCACCAGCTTTGAAGCGAAGGCAAGCTGGAATTTGGTTGGAGGCACAGCTGGAAGAGCCTTATACATGGGGCTTTCTCCAGAGGCAAGATGGCAGCTAGCCATGCAGTAAAACCAGGCCTACATACCGGTTAGGAGCAGAGATGATTAGTCCAAGAAGCTGGTGCTGGCCTTTAAAATTAGAGGAGAGGCATCCTAGGAGAAGATTCCTGTGCTCTTTAAACCTTCATTTACCCTTCCCCCCTTAAATGATAGGGTTTTTTTTGAAAGCGTTAGCAAAGTCCATCCAAAAGTTCCAACTCCTGAATTCTTAATGAAAAATAAAGCAGATGCTCAGTGGATTGAGAGCCAGGCTTGGAGATCATACATTCTGGGTTCAAATTTGGTCTCAGACACTTCCTAGCTGGTGACCCTGGGCAAGTCATTGGGCAAGACGCCCATTGCCTAGCCCTTACCACTCTTCTGCCTTGGAGCCAATACACAGTATTGATTCTAAGACAGAAGGTGAAGTTTTAAAAATGAATAAAAGGGACAATCACACCAAGGCTAGGTAGAGGCACAGGAGCAATAGATAGAAGATGCAGACAGGTCACTGCTAATAGACTATTGTGTCCTTCCAGAACCTCCAGCATCTCTGGGAAACCAAAGATAAAAGACTGTTTTGCTCACAGAAAAGGCAGAGAAACCCAAGTGGGGCTGGAGAAGGAAATGGCAAATGACTCCAGTATCTTTGCTAAGAAAACCCCAAATGGAATCACAAAGAGTCAGACACAACTGAATGAACAACAACAAATAATCAGCAGCCAATCTCTGTCCCTTCTTGGGACCTGTTTCCTCAGATTAATCCCTAGATGCCTGGTGTGTGATAGACCAAGGAATGATATTTGCTGATATGACACCACAGCTAAGGTTCTAAGATGTCTATGCAAGAAAAAGGAGAGGAGCAGAGAGACAGAGAAGGAAGAGACTAAGAGAGAAGGGGAAGGGAGGGAGAGAAAGAGACAGAAGAGATGAGGAGAGGGGGGAAGAGAGATGGAGAAGAGAAGAGAAGAGAAGAGAAGAGAAGAGAAGAGAAGAGAAGAGAAGAGAAGAGAAGAGAAGAGAAGAGAAGAGAAGAGAAGAGAAGAGAAGAGAAGAGAAGAGAAGAGAAGAGAAGAGAAGAGAAGAGAAGAGAAGAGAAGAGAAGAGAAGAGAAGAGAAGAGAAGAGAAGAGAAGAGAAGAGAAGAGAAGAGGAGTTATGGGAAGGGGAAAGGCAGAACATGAACGGGGCAGAGGTAAGTTCAAATATGGGCAGCAGGATTGATGCTCACCTGCCACCTCCTTCGGGACAGGAAGAGCTTCAAGTGGTCTGTGCTGATATCTGCCCCCTTCGCTGTTGCCTGCAACCCAGAAAAGGATGTTACAGTGAATATTGGTGGTCTTCAGCCTGTCACCTTCTGTGCACCCCCTTTAGCTCCAACCTCCTCCTTCTGCAAAGGAAGGTGCTGCTGACTACAGGAACTGGGGGGGATAATAACAGCTAGTACAAAAGTGGAAATTGAGGCAGGGAGCGTTAAAGAATTATGCAACTAACAAAATGTTTGAGGTCGGATTTGATCTCAGAACTTCCTGACCATTCTGTCCATTTGACCTCTTAGCTCTACAAGATAGGTGTCCTTCACGCCACCACCCACTTCATAGAGAGAGTCTTACCTTAAACCAAGCATGCTCTAAGGTTTCCTCTGCTGTGGGCCTCCTACAAAGAAACAGAGACATAAAGTGGAAACTGATGGAGGAGGGAAATATGTCAAAATGTATCAAAATCTCAGCAAAACAGTCCAACAGAAAAAGCACTGCCTTTGATGTCAGAAGACATGGGTTCAAATCCTGACTTCTATGTGTGTGTCCTTGACTAAATTTTTCCTGTTACGCTTAGCTTCTTTATCTGTAAAATGGGGATAATAATAGCACCTACCTCACATGGTTATCCTAAGAATCAATATATTATTATACATAAAGAGATAATATATCTAAAAGATATGTAGTTAAAGAGAAAGATTATATAACTATGAAAAGATTATATATATATATATATACATATATATAAAGTACTTTGTGAACCTTCAAGTGTGTTATATAAATAAGCTCTAGGAATGTTGGCTATTATTATAAAGCCATCAAAGCAGGGTTTTTGACCTGTTTTGTATCTTGGATCCTTCTGGCAATCTGTGAACTCTTTTTCAGAGTAACATTTTTAAATGCATAAAAGGAAATGCAAAGGATTTCAAAGGAGTCCAATTATGTTGAAATATCATTACCAAAATACTAAAGGAAAAGAATTTGCAGCGATCTCCTGCCCCAAGTGGCTAGAAGGAGGCAATGAGGAAAGGGAGAGGCCACCAGGATGGGTCAGATGGGGATACTCAAGGGGCACTCTGGGACTCACAGCCGGTCTTGAACAAGAACTTTAATGAGGAAGCCTCGGGCCTCTCGACTCAGGCTGAGGAACGTCGTCTCCTCAAAGGCCACATTGTAGTTTCGGATGTTCATCAGGGTCGTGCGGTCGTTCTCCCCAACGAAGGGTGAGATCCCCGTCAGACTGCAGAGCCCAGGAGGGAGAAGGCTGTTATTTGGGGTGTCTGGGGGAGGCAGGAGGGGGCCAAAGCAGAGGGAGCTGAGGGCTTGGGGAGGTGGGAACAGGGATGTATAAACTGGGGTTCTAAGAAAAGGCAGAGCCCAAGTAGCCCCCAGGAGCCTGGACTGGGGCTGGGAGAGGGCCAGCATGGCAGGTCTGGTCCATTTCCTTTCCATCCCTATGGGGTCTCCCCTCCCCAAAGAAGACTGCTGCTTAAGGCAGAGAGAAGAGAAGGAATGCTGGGGCAGCGAGGTGGCTCAGGGGATTGGGAGCCAAGCCTGGAGACAGGAGGTCCTGGGCTCCAAAATGGCCTTAGACACTTCCTAGCTGGGTGACCCAATCGCCTTTGGAACTGACTCAATGATTTTAAGACAGAAGATTAGGATTAAAGGGGGGGGGGGAATAAGAAGAAAAGGGAAGCCACAGAGAAGAATCAGACACCAGAGAGGTCTTTACCAGAGGAAAGCGACGACACCCACAGGCCTATGGGAAAGAAAACAAGCGCCATCAGCAGGGACCTGGATATAGACTCCATCTCTCCCCTCCCATCAGCTGGTCCTTGCTCTTTCCCTGTATTCCCAGCACTTGGCGCCCAGTAGCCCAACCCCAAACTCTCTCCCCACCCCCCACCTACCAGACATCAGTGACCCCAGATACAGGCGTCTGGTTGACAATCTCAGGCCCCACAAATTCAGGGGTGCCATATTGGCAGTACTGGGGCTCCTCGGGGGTCAGTTCCTGGGCGTTGCCGAAGTCACAGATCCGCACCTGTTCGGCACCCCCAGCCCCATCCCATACCAGCAGATTCTCCGGCTGGGGGGGGACACAAGAGGTGAGAGACCCCGACTCCCTCTCCCCAGGCTGCCACCCCACTGCCTTGCCCTCTCCTCACCTTGATATCGAGGTGCAGCACGTGGCTCTGGTGAAGGTAAGAGACCCCCTCCAGCACTTGCTTCACATAGCCCCGGATCTGGAGAGACAGTGCGGCATCCCCAGGTAGAAGGGAGCCAGAGTGGGAAAAACTAGCTAAGCTAAGGAGGGCTCAGCTGGGATGGGAGAAGGAGATGGGGAGAGGGGAGGCAGGCAGTCAGGTAACAAGTCATTTATTCAGTATTTACTGTTTGCTGGGCTACAAATGCATCCAGCAGAAAAAAAGAGGTGCTCCCTGACGTCAGGGTGCTTACATTCCAATGATGGGGGCCCCCAAACAGCAGAACAAAATGGGCAGGGGCTGCCTGTGCTGAGGGGAGCTGATGGTGGGGAGAGATTCTGGCTAAGTTTCAGTGGAGTAAAGAGGAGACTTCTGAGAGGAATGGAGCTCGCCGGGGAATGAATTTTTTTGGTTTTGTTTTTCATATTCAACCATTTTTAATGGTCTCAAAATTCTATGACAGATTTTTGGCCATTTCCATTTAAAAGTTCTTGATTTTTAAAATGAATAACTAGATAGTATTGTTGGGAGAGCCCAGGCACCAGGGATTGACTAAGGGGTCCCTCTGGGCTCTGACCTGCCCCACTCACCTCCACCACCACCACCACCACCATGGACACAACTATCTCCCCAGAGCCTGTCCTAGCCAGCCTAGCCAGAGCAGAGGGTCAGACCCAACGAGGAGCCCCACACCCAATTCCACCCACCCCCTGCCCTCACCTCAGACTCACACACGGTGGGTTTCCTGGCCATTCGTTCTAGAAGCTCTTCTGTGCAGCTGAATCAATGGTCAAGGAGAAAAGGGGCCTGCGTTGACCCTCATCGGCCCCCTGAGTTTCCCCCTTGCACCTCAGAGTGTGTCACCCCCAGAATGCCCCCTCCCTCCTCTGTGCCAGTTTGGGGTTGGGCTGCTGTGTTCCCCACCCATCCCTTCACACACTCTTCCCCCAAGCAGCACTTGGTGGCAGACAGTGACTGTGTCTCCCCACAACCCATTCCCTGGGTACAGCTCAGTGACGATAACGAGGCCCCGTCGCCGCTCAAAGGCTTCATGGAAGTAGATGACACAGTCATGTTGGAGTCTGGACAACAGCCCGGCCTCCCGGCGCGCAGAAGCCTTCGGTTTGGCCTGGCTTGGGATGAACTTGGCAGCAAACTCAAGGCCAGAACTCCGCTCCACCACCCGACGAAGGTAGGAGAAGGCACCTCTGAGACAGGGGGACAGGGGAGAAGGGTGACTTGTCCTCCCACCCTGAGCCCCCGATCCCCCTCAGACCCCATAGACCCAATCTACTGGACCTCAGCCCCTCCAGGAGGGCCGGAATCCACCGTCCTACCTGCCAATCTCCTGGTGGATGTCATAAAAGTCACTGAGCCTCTGTCCCCGCAGCTCTTCTTCTTCCCCAACCCCCTCAATCTCCATGGATGTCTGAGCTGCAACAAAGATGAACAGGTGAGGCTGATGGGATAGGATGCTAAAGGGTAGAAGCAGGAATGGAATGAAGTAGGGAAAAGGACAGGGAAGCAATGGAGAAAGTTGAACGTGGGCCAGGAAGTGGCAGATTGGGCACAGGGAAGGGACTAAATGGCTTAGGGGCAGTCTCTGGGGATTGAGATGTTGGTGACTAAAATGGAGTCTTAGATATGGAGCAAGGAACACCCAAGTTCAAATCAGACCTCAGATACTTTGTGGCTATAGGTGACATTGTACAAATCACTCAACTTCTCTCAGCCTCAGTTTCCACATCTGTAAAATGCACGTTGGACTTAATGACCTCTAAGATCTCTTCTAGTTCTAAATCAGTGATCCTGTAAGTAGGGGAACTAACCTCAGGGAAGTCTAAGCCACAGGGGCTTTTTGGGGGACCAGTTACCTTGGGAGAAGGGGGGTGGGAAGGGTAGGGTCCCTAGAGTGTAGGTATCCCCCAACCTCAACCCAGACGCAAGAGCTTCCCCATCAGCCCAGTCACCTGTTCGAATGGCCAGCTCAGCCTTGCAAGATACCTCCCCTGCCAGGTTGCGGGCTGTGCAGGTGTAGACCCCGCCATCTTGGGGTCCTGTGCTCAGCACCACGAGGGAGCACTCACTCTCCTCATACACGAAGCTCAGGTGGCTGCTCTCCTCCAACAGGGCCTCCTCCTGTAGAGCAGGAGATCACCTCCACCCCCGGTCCCCAATCACACCCAAGGCCCGCATCTCTCCCATCCCAATCCCCGAAGGAGCTTTGGTTTCTTTCTTGATTTTCCTCCCACGGTTGACATTCCCCATTCAGAGTTACCAGCTCTGCCTGGACTGCTCAGCCTCTGTGATGCTCTCTTAGAGGAAGGAAGCTCATACTTTACATCCCTGAGCAATGCCCCAAGGATTCCCCCAGGATCCTTCTCTTCCCTGACCTGAATCTTTCTCTCCTCAGTCCCCCTTAAAACCAACGCCCCATTTGGGCTCCCCATTCCTTCACTCCCCACTCACCTTGTACCACATGATGTCTGGCAGTGGCTTCCCTTCTACCACCACAGCAAAACGAGCCGTCTCTCCAGGCCCAACCTCTACGTCCTCCATGATGGACTCGAACCGCGGAGCCTCTGAAACACAAGGGAGTCGGGGAGGAGGGTCTCAGGAAGCACCCTTTCTTGCTGGAAATCATACAAGCAAGGAAATCATAGTCGTCACTCCTCTGCTCAAAACTCTTCAGGAGTTCACAATCGCCATTAAAAATGTCCTTCGAGGCTCTCTACAGTCGGGTGCCTCCTTACCTTTCTAACATCAGTTCACATAATTCTGCTACATGCCTCACCAAACTAGACTTTTCTTGGCCTCCTAAACCTGTCCTTTGCTCTAAGAGCTCCATGGTTTGCTCACACGGTTCTTCGTGCCTGGAATGTCTTCCCTCCTCTTCACCTGAGAATCCTTTATAACCCAGTCCTGATGCCTTTTCCTCCAGGAAGGCTTCCCTGCCCCCCGAGCTTAGTGGACTAAGACCCTTTTCCTTCAAGCTCCATAGAGCACATTCAGTTGTTCCCGTTTATCGTACGATGTACTTTTCATGGATTATTTCGTGTTGTTCTTGCCAGGGTTCTCCCAGCCTCCTTCTGAGTTCTAAAAGGACAAGCACGATCGAGTTGAACCTCCCCAAAGCTAGCACAGAGCTCCCTATGCAGTAGGCACTCAAACAGATCTCTGTTAAACTTAATTGACATGAACTGAATCAGTTTGGCTAGAGCTTTGCAAATAGGATGGACTCATTAGTGGCTAGAAACGCTGCAGCCCAGAAACTGGTAGGAGGAACCAAAAGGAGCCTCGGTTCTGAATAGGAAGAAGTCGGGGCTGATCGGGGTGCCATGCCAAGTGGAGACAAATATAAACTAGCCCTCACTGGTCAGTGCCAATTAGCAAGTAGTTTGTACCCGTCTATTTGGCTTCGTTGAGGAGATAGGAAGAGATTTCTGTGTGCTTTGAAAATTTCTTTTATTTGATCTGTTGAATAGAATTGAACTGACTTCTATCCCTTAAATGTTGGCAAAGTCACTTTGAAAAAGATAGCAGTTGGGGCAGCTGGGTGGCTCAGTGGATTGAAAGTCAGATCTAGAGAGGGAGGTCCTGGGTTCAAATTTGACCTCAGATACTTCCTAGCTGTGTAACTCTGGGCAAGTCACTTAACCCCCAGTGCCTAAGCCCTTACTACTCTTCTGCCTTGGAACTGTCGATTAGTGCTGCTTCTAAGACAAAAGGAAAGGGTTTAAAAACGGAAGAAAAAAAAGGCAGCCGAGATCAGAAGAGTACTGAAACAAGCCTGGGGCCCCAGGCTCACCTGCGAGTTCCAGGGTGATGGAACAGGCCTGGGTGCCGTGCCGGTTTCGTGCCGTACAGCTGAGGGCCCCCACATCTCGACGATTCACGTGGCAAATGCGCAGGCAGTACTGGTCATCATCCGGTTGGCTCAGCTCATACATGCCCGCACGGGCTTCCAATAATGCCCCTCGACAGCTGTAAAGGGATACAGAAGAGAGGAATGATCACCCTCCCCTGAGGGGGCCCAGGCAGGAGCATCACAGCCTGGAGGGGCTGGGTGCAGGGAGCATGGCTGACATAGGGCTGAGACCCCCGGGGAAGGGTGCCCCTGGTGAAGATGAGCAGAGCCACTCATTAAAAGCACCTCCTCCAGACGACTTGGGCTTCCACGTGGTTGAAGGTGACAGCGACACTGACTGGCTGCCCCTCTACCACATACACCACATCTGGCTTGTCCAGCACCACAGGGGCTTCTTCTAGCACTGGACCTAAAGAGCCAGGAGAAGAGACAGGGTGAGGCGGGGGAAATCACAGGAGTCCATTCAGAGCTAGAGAAGCATAGAAAAGAATCCATCTTAGAAGCACGGAGAGCAAAGAGCTGGAAGAGATCTTAGAATTCATGCAGCTGAATTCCTGAGAAGCTAGCTTAGAGGCAACCAGTTAGGGGCAGAGCTAGGACCTAAACTAAGGTCCCTCAACTCCCTGCCTGGTCCTCTATCGCTCCAGCTCCCACACTAGGTCTGACAATCCCCCTTCAGCCCAGACTGCAAGGGGACACTTCTGGAAAGAAATGACCCTTCAATTGTTGGTATAAATTATATATGCATGGATAGCCTACATCAAATTACTTACCGTTTCAGGGGATGGAGGGAGGGAGAAAATTTTTCCAGGGGATGGAGGGAGGGAGAAAATTTAGAACTCATTTTTTAAAAAAATGAATGTTAAAAATTGTTTTTACATGGAATTGGGGAAAAATAAAATATTATTTTAAAAAATCATATGGGCATATGCCTGTCCAGTGTTGCCTGTGGGTGTTGTAAACTGGTAAATATTTCCCTAATGGAGGGCAATGGAACCATGACTCAGCCAGAGTGGGTAGAGCCTTGCAGATATGGCCACTGGGAGGACTAGCTCTGGAAACTGATGAAAGGAGAGCCAGAAGGGGTGCTAGCCTTGAGGGGAAGAAGGAACTTGTCACTGGCTTTTTTTTCCTATAGGAAAATGATGGGATCACAGGATAATTGGATGGGAAGTGGTGGGTGAAGAAAGGGATTAGCTAGTTAGCCACAAAGCTTATACCAGCCTTTATAACCAGATTAGAAATACCTTATTATTAATAACTCCCATTTATATAAAACTTCATAGTTTATAAAGTGCTTTCTTCCCAATCACGTTACAAGTATTAGATACGGAAATTTTATAGATAAGGAAACTGAGGCTCAGCCATTCAGAATCCTGCCCAAGACTGGAAAGTCAAGTTGAGATTCAGTTTCTGAGTCCAGCCTCTGTGGCACTATAGTATAGGGATTTGTAACCCTTTCTGGGTCATGGTCATGTTTTTAAACTCTCAAAACAAAATACACAAGATTGAAATGCAATGATCAAAACATTAATTATTTTTTAAGCCCTTGCCTTCCATCTTATAATCAATACTGAGCATTGTTTCCAAGGCAGAAGAGCAGTAAGGGCTAGATAATGGGGGTTTAGTGACTTGCCCAGGGTCACACAGCTGGGAAGTGTCTGAGGTCAGATTCAAACCCCAAACCTCCCATCACTAGCTCTGGTTCTCAATCCCCAGAGCCATCTGGCTGCCCCCAAAATATTAAAAAGTTCAGGGACCCCAGGTTAAAAACTCCAACTTAGAATAAGATTCCCAAATAGCTCTACAGTTTTATAACATTTTATTTCACCTTGACTCCCTTGAATTCTAGTAAAGCTTTCTGTAAAAGGTTCCATGTTGGTCCCAGGTAAGCTAAAGGCGGAGGAAATGAGCTATCCCACCTACCCTTAAGTCAGAGAACCTAGGAGAACCATGAGTAGCCTCAGGCCAGGGGCAGCAGGAGACATAGGACACACACCAAGGTGAGTGGGGTGTTGGACAACTCAAGATCATATAAGGAATCAAAGGAGCTTAGAAGTTGGAGGTGCCCAATCCTTGGTGGAACTAGGAAAAATCCATCTCTTTTCTTACCAGGATTTCTGCTTTTGTCACAACACCCTGCCCAGGCCTGTCTCAGCAAATGGGGTTTTTCTTTCAATCCCCGCCTAGGACCACTTTTCCCTCTGTCACTCAACACCATCCACTACAGGTTCTCACTATTGTTTCTACCCCTTTCCCTGTTCACTGGGGAGCTCAAGCATCCCAATCCCACCATTTGGTCATCCACCTACCCCGTTCCAACAGCTGCACAGGTTCAGAGGCTGGGGAAGGCTTGCTGCTGCTCTTGACTGTAGTGCTAAGAACTCGAAAGATGTGCTGTGCCCCCTTACGCAGCCCCATGGCTGCCCAGCTTGGCTCCCGTAGACCCGAGGCCAGAGCCGTCCACTGGCCTGAACCTACCACTTGGTGTTGAACTGTGTAGGTCAGAGTATCTGGATCTGATGGAGGAAAAGCAGATAAGAGAGACTTTTTTTGCAGGAGGGCTTTCCTGCTCCCACTCTAGTCCCAACACTCTTAGATTAAACAAACCCTTTTGATTTCCTGGGGGTAAAGGGCATCCTCCTGTCCCAGGCTTTGAGATTAAGGGGCAGTGAGGACATACATACATCTGGGTTTCCTTCTTCTCAGGGAAGAAGGAAACATGGAATGTCATCATTTTAGAGCCAGAAGGGACTCTAGAGGTTATCTAGTCCAAGTCCTCCTTTTTAAAATAAGATAAAAATCTGGCCTCAGCCACTTCCCAGCTGGGTGATCCTGAGCAAGGCACTTAACCCCATTGCCTAGCCTTTACCACTCTTCTGCCTTAGAACCAATGCATAGTATTGATCATAAGGCACAAGATAAGGGTCTAAAATAAAATAAGCAAACTAGGAGTTAAGTGATTTACCCAGATGCAATGGAAAATCTGTTTCTTAAGCCTTAACTCCCAGCAATGGCTCACGGCTGATATGGGGATAGAAGGGAGGGGTATAAGCCATGGAAGAAGAGCAATGGTCTCACCAACCCAAACCTCCCTCTCTGTTCTCACCAGCTTTTGTCACTACATTCAACAAGCTTTCCTCAGGGCTCTCCTTAAAACTCTGTGCTCCCCTATGGCAAAACATATCTACCTGGATTCCTGGGGTCCCCCTGCAGCCCTGACTCACCAATGGCCATGTCGACGCTTCTGGGAGGATTCCATTTGAGCATAACCATTCTCCCAGTCACATTCACCACCTGTGGGGGCCCATCAGGAGGACCAGGTACTAAATCTGAAAGTCATAATAAGAAGCAATTCCAGTGAGGTAGGAATGGACCCTGTATCTTCCCCAGAAGAAATGCCAGAGTCATGGGGACCCTCAACGTATCCATGAGTAAATCCTAGGCAAAGGGACATCAATATCACGATGCCATCAATCATCTTCATGATCATTGTCCTGGTCATTATCATCATCATCATCACCATCGTCCTCATCATCCTGCCTCAGTAGACAGTATTTGTGAATTTCTGTGGCTAAAAATACCCAATTTCCTGTACCCCAACTATGTTCTTTTTTAAATGTCTAAATTTTAAGGTTTTTTTCAATTAACAAAAAAAATCTATTTTCTCTCCCTTCCACCTCACTCTCATGGAGAAAAGAAAAAAGAAAACCTTTGGAACAAATATACTCAGGCAAACCAAACAATCCCCACGTTGGCCATGCCCAAAAACGTATCTCATTCCGCAGCCGGAGTCTGTTGCCTCTGGCAGGAGGTGGACAGAGCCTGCTTTTTCATCTGCCTTCAGGAATCATGGCGGGTCGTGATCGGAGTTCCGAAGTCTCTCCAAGTTGTTTATCTTTACAATGTTAGTGCTATTATAGAAATTATCCTTCTGGCCCCGTTTGTTTCATTCTGCATTATTTCACCCAAGGCCTGGCGACTTTCTGTCACCAACTCAATGATAAAGATCTCCAAATTGAGCCAAGTTGGTTTTCTGACCCAACTGAGTCTAGGGAACTCCTCTCCATGGATACAGGTTGACCCCTTCTTAATGACTTGGGCTTTTTTTTATTTTAACCCTTATCTTGAGTCTTAGAATCAACACTGTGTATCAGTTAAGGCAGAATAAAGGTAGGGGTAAGGGCTAGGCAATGAAGGGTAAGTGACTTTCAGAGAGTTATCTTAAGAGACCTATCCTGCGTGGGTAGCCAGGTAGCTCAATGGAGCTCAAGGCCTAGAGATGGGAGGTCCTGGGTTCCAATGGGACCTCAGACACTTCCCTAGCTGTGTGACCCTGGGCAAGTCACTTAACCCCCATTGCCTAGCCCTTACCAATCTTCTGTCTTAGAACCAATACGCAGTATTGATCCTAAGATGGAAAATAAGGGTTTTATTGAAGAAAGAGAGAAAGGAGAAAGCTCTCCAGGGCAGCAATGTCAAGCTCAAATAGAAAAAGGGACCACTGAACTGTACATAAAGATTCCAGCAAGTTGTATGTTGACTTAGGTTTTAAATGTAACAGGATTTATGTTTCACTGCATTTTTATTTATTTTGTTAAATATTTCTCAATTCCATTTTAATCTGGTTTGAGGTTCCCCTTAGAAGTGTTGTGGGCCACATGTGGTCCTTGGGTCATATATTTGACATGTCTAGCCCAGAGTATAAGAGATTGGGTGCTTTATCTGCAGTCACCCAGTATCAGAGCCAAGATTTAAGCTAAAGCTTTCTTTCTCTAGACCAAAATATCTTGTCTTAGAATCCTGCCCTTCTTCCCCCAGTGGTTTGTGGATAGATTCCAGGGGGTCCATGAACTTGGATTAAAAAATGCATCTTTATTTTTAATAGCCAAACTAAATTTTAGCATTTACTACTAATTTAAAAATATTCTGAGAAGAGGTCCATAAGTTTCACTAGATTGCCAAAGAGGACCATGACCCAAATAAGGGTCAAATCCCCTGCCCTATGCAATCTCTAGGCCACTAGATAGAACATTATGTGAGATGTATACTGGGATCCCCATCAGCACATTTGTATTGGTTGTTTGATTCTTGGATGGGAATGCCATTAGAGTTCTTTCCCCCAATTACCCCCTTCTAAAAGAGAAGGGAAAGGAGTAGCTAAGTAGCTCAGTAGACAGAGCACCAGGCCTGGTGTTTGGAGGACTTGGGTTCAAATTTGACCTCAGACACTTCCTTAGCTGTATGATCCTGAGCAAGTCACTTAACCCCAATTGCCTATGGATTCTAAGACAGAATGTAAGAGTTTTAAAAAAATAAAAAGTAAAAGGAATGCCCCAGGAAATTTCTGGACAGATGTGCCATTGCCTTGGAGTGGCCGTCCTTTCTGTCCCAGAGATTTTCAGATCTCAGGCTGGAAAGGAACAATCAGAAGATAATTGTCAAGAAGAAAGTCCTCACCTGTGACATAAAGGTGGGCATAACAGGCAGCCTTGCCCAGCTTGTTAGCAATGACACTCTTATAGACACCAGCATGCTGTGGCCCCACCACTGGAAACACCAATCGATGTACATCCCTGTCTGGGGAGGGAAAGAAACACAAAACACACAGAGTGGGAGCTAAGGAGACTCCAAAGGCTGGGGTTCCCAGAGCTCAGGTGATCCCCTGAAACCTAGTAACAGTCAGGCTGGAGAAGGCTCCAGAGTCAAGGGGTTCACATCCCTTCTGCTGGTACCCACCAAAGGGAGAGAGGAATGATGGAGAGAACAAAAGAATAGCTATCCTGGGTTGGACCCTAGTCTAACCTGCCCAAGACTGACTCCCAAGGCTACATCTCTAGCTCTGATTTTAAGAATCATAAGATTTGGGGGCATCTAGGTGACTCCGTGGATAGAGAGCCAGGTCCAAAGATCCTGGGTTCAAATCTGGCCTCAGACACTTCTCAGTTGGGTGACCCTTAGAAAGTTACTTACTCCCCATTATCTAGCCTTTAGCACTCTTCTACTTTAGAACCAATACATAGTAGTGATTCTAAGATAGAATAGTAAGAGTTTTTTAAAAATCATAAGATTTGAAATGGGAAGAAACTTTAGGGATCATCTAATCAAACTACCTTATTTTACATATGAAGACACTGAGACTCAGGAAGGATATGTGCTTTGCCCAAGGTCTCTAAGGTCACACAGGTTGTCTTCCAGTCTACAGTCTCACAACCTTAAATTTCTGCTGAGGCTCTTGGAGGTCTTCACTTCAAATTATATACATCTAAAACTAGAATGATCATCTTTCTATCATGTTCCACCCTCCCCTCCAAAAAACCAAAAGACCAACCTCTCACCCCCTCCAGTTTTTCTATTTCTGTAAGTAGTACCACAAGGCTCCCTGCCACCAAGCTTAGAGTCATTCTTGATCCTTCCCTCTGCCTTTCCCCCTACACCAGTGAATCATGAAATCTCTTTGATTCTTCTTCAAAAAGTCTCTCTCACATTTTCCTTTACATTTTTATCACAGCCATGACCCTACTTCAAACCTGTAGCCTCCCACATCTGAACGAGAAGAGACTAGAAATGCAGAATTGCAAAATGTCAGAGCTGAAAGGATCTTGTTGTGCTTGTTAAGTAATTTTTCAGGTGTGTCCAACTCTTGGTGACCCCATTTCTTGGCAAAGACACTGGAGTGCTTTGCCATTTTCTTCTTCAGCTCATTTTATAGATGATGAAATTGAGGCAAACAGGATAAAGTGACTTGCCCAGCGTCACATAGCTAGTAAGTATCTGAAGCCAGATTTGAACTCATGAAGATGAGTCTTCCTGACTCCAAATCCAGTATTCTCTCCACCGAGCTGCCCCCACTTTTATATATCTAAACACATATATGTATACATATACACATACATATATGTGACTTATTACACTATCTTGTATTATTAGTTCAGTTTTCATAGATTCATGTCCTATTTCCCCAAATAGACTGGAAGCCCCCTGAGGGCAGGTACTATGACTTAAATATTCCCACATTGCAGGAAGAGAAGCTGGTCTTATACATAGCAGATTCTTGGTTATTTGTTGTGGAGGATTTTGTCTCTGACAATGGAACCAAGGGATGTGCAAGGGAAGACAAGTTAACATAGTACCAAGAAGAACCCTAAGCTTGGAACCCTAAGCTGTCTGTTATTTACAACCTATATGAATTTAGGCAAAATCTCTGAGCTTTACATTTCCTAATTTACGAATTGAAGATACAGACTGGATACTGATGACAATAATAACTGTAGCAATGGTTAGCATTTATATAGTGCTTTAAGGTTTTCAAAGCCCTTTACAAATGTTATCTCCTTTGATTCTCACCACAACCCTGAGAAGTAAGTGCTATTATTTATCCCCATTTTACAGATGACTAAACTGAGGCATAAAGTGGTGAAGTAGTATATGAGGCAGGATTCAAAGTCAAGAGTTTCTTACACCATTCCCATGTTCTACTATGCCACCTACTGAATTTATCTAAACTAAGACCCCATAATTTATAGAGGGAAGAAGGAAATACTGTAGCTTCTAACTGCCCCTATCAGAAAGTTTTCTTTCCCTTTAAGACCCTTACCTCTCCTAAAAATCCAAAGATAGGCACTGTGAGAATTAATTTTCATATACAGTATTAAATTTCATATCAGGACCCTGGAGTAGAAAGTTCCCAATTTCTGCATAGTAGGGAGTATTACTGTATATTCCTGTGTCTGTGATCTGGATCAGAGATTCTATCCAATCTATTGTTTTTTGCATTTTCTTTGTCCTTGGGAACCCCAAAAAAGTCTTCCCTTTTAGCAGAATTTGGTTAATAAATGAAGAGGGGCAGGATTCTTTTCCCACAAATGTGACAAACTTCTGTCTACTTGGAGGTATGGGAAAGGCTGAGGGTTTGATGGACTACTTAATTACTACCCAATAAACAAATATAAGTAACAAGCTAGTATTCTTACCCTAAAATCAGTCTCTTGAGATAATTTTAATCTTAACAGTACACAGATAAAAATTCAGGCACAGGGGCAGCTAGGTGGCTCAGCAAATCACTTAACCCTGTTTGCCTAGCCCTTGCCTGTCTATCTTAAAATTGCTACTAGGACAGAATGTAAGAATTTTTTTTAGATTCAGGCCTAGAACCACAGACAAGGTCAAGGGCATGCAAACTGAGCAGAAGGTGAAAGGAGGAAAGGAATGAGTGTTGTGCCCTGTCTATAGTGGTACCAGGCAGGAGGGATGGATGGCATAGGAAGAGGTTGAACAAAGGGTTGTGGGACAGCTAGATGGGAGAGCCAACAAGTAGCTATGAAGGTAGACTCTGGGGCACCCATTCTCATTCTTCTTAAGTTGTTTGCCCAAGGTCCTTTTCTCTCTACCCTACTGGATCTTTGACCCTGGGTGGATAATGTGTGCAAACAGAACAAAGAGAAGGCTTACAGAAACTCTAAGAGTACCACCAGTGGTTCCTCGACTCCTCTAGACTAGGAAGAAAGGGAACTAGGGCCCTGTAATGATCTCAATCCCTCCCCCATTTGCTCCCCTCCTACTTCCCCCCACTGCCACCCAGGTGTCCTCACGACCCCCTCAGCCAGTCACCAGACACCTACACTGTGTCATCCGACGATCATCTGAACTCTGGATGCGCTGACCATTGTGGAACCAACTGATGGTGGGGTAGGGCAGTCCAGTCACCTGGCACTCCAGTACTGCCTCCTTGGCTAGCCCTACCTCCAGGTCCATCAGTGGCCTGAGGAAATCTGGTATGGACAGTCTCTCCAGCTCTCCCTGCTCAGGTTCTTCAGGGATCGATGGCATCTTCTCCAACTTGGAACTAAAATCAATGGCACAATTGCTTGAAGAAATTTAAGGACCCCACCCTACCTTTCTCTGACTTCTCAGAGACCCTTGAACCAGCTTCTCAACCTGCTTCCCACCCACACTTTGGTAGCCAATCTAGCTAACTAAAGCAAGTATTTGTGGGAGGCACGACCCCCAGATACTGTCAAGGGTCCCACAGGAAATACCTGGGGCCTGAGGTGGATGAGCGTGGTTCTTCCACATAAAGCTGAGCAGAGCAGTTGGCATGGCCATGAATATTGGTGGCACTGACTTCATACAGACCTTCATCCTCGCTGCCCACGTGGGCTATGAGCAGGGAATGAAGGCCCCCTTCATGCCGAAGCCTCACATTCTCATTCTCCTCCACAGGGTTCCCTGAGGAGCAGAGGGGATGATAGTGGGAAGGGGGGACAAGGGAACCAAAGGAAGAAGAGGAAAGAAGGAAAGGTCAGAATTGGAAGACTGGGAGGGAGTCTAGTAAAAAAGGCAGCACAGGAAAGTGATGAGTGGAATCATTAAACACCTATGAAGAAGAAAAGAGGGAAGGACCTAGGTGAACAGGGCAATAAGTCTGGAATGGGGGTAGCTGTGTGACCCTGGGCAAGTCTCTTAACCCCCATTGCCTAGCCCTTACCACTTTTCTGCCTTAGAACCCATATTTAGTATTGATTCTAAGATAGAAGGTTAGGGTTTAAAAAAATAAGTATATGAAGGAGACAGTTAGTTGGCTTAATGGATTGAAAACCCAGTCTAGAGGGGAGGACCTGGGTTCAAATGCGGCCTTAAACTGGGCAAGTCAATTAACCCACAGCATTGACTCTAAGATGGAAGGTAAGGGTTAAAAAAACAAAGAATATATGAAATAAAACTAGAAAATTGGGTTGGAGTGAGACTGTGAGCGGCTTAAAATGGCAGGCTGGGGAGTCTGAATTTTATCCTGAAGGCAGAAAACCCCCGAATATTCTTGAACAGGGGTGTGGTAACATCATTCTCCAATCCATTCCCTATATAGCTACCAAAGGGATCTTCCTAGAGCACCTTACCAAAATGAGTCCAGGTGACAGTGGGTGGTGGCAGGCCACTGATCTTGCAATCAAACCGAGCTCCCCGACCCTCCAACACTTCTACGTCCTCCAATATTCTTGTGAACAATGGTGCCAGTGAGGGTCGAACGGTCAGGCGGGCACTGCAGGTCAGTTCATCTGATTGGGGGGGGTAGGAGGAAGGGGAAGAGGTGAGGAGGAAAGAAGGACAAGCATTTACTAAGCACCTGCTAAGTGCCAGGAACTGTTATGTGCTTTATGAATATCTCATTTGATCCTCAAGTAACCCTGGGCGGTAGATGCTCTTATTTCCCCCTTTTTACAGGTGAGAAAACTGAAGCAGACAGAAATTCAATGGGTCATATAGCCAATATCTGAAACTGCATTTGAACTCAGGTCTTCCTAGCTCCAGGCTCAATTCTCTTATTTACCATGTCTCTAGCCATTTCTAGAAAAGAGGTCAACAAAAGCAGGGGCTTCCAGGCATCTCCCTTCCTCCACAAGGAACATGCTGGATAGAGTACCAACCAGAGGTTGGGTGTTATAGGGTATGAATAGGGGGAGAGAGCCCACCACTCTGAAAGGGACCCTGGGCACAGCCTAGCTGGGACAAAGAGAGCCCTTGGGAAGTGATTTCAACTCTCCCCTCCCAAATTCAATTCACAAAATGGTTTTCTAATATGTGCCAGGCTCATCACTCACTTCTGTATGTCACTCTTTCTATCCTTTCTTGGCTGTCTTTATCCAAATGCCCCAATAGACTGTTTCAAACCTTCTTTTCTCTCCTTTAGTCTCCTTTACTTCTCCCTCCATCCTTTCTCTCAGCAGAGAACCATGCCTTCAACTTTACTGAGAAAATCAAGGCCTTCCATCATGAACTGCCCTTCCCCCCTACTCCAAACTTCAGAAGCTCTCTGCATTGTCCTCTGTTTTCTCCTTTGTAACCCTTCTCCTTTCCAAGGTCAATCCCTCTACTTTGGCCCTTGGTCCTGCCTCCTCTAGAAATTTGTGTCATCAGTTTCTCTCCTCTCTCTCTCTCTCTCTCTCTCTCTCTCTCTCTCTCTCTCTCTCTCTCTCTCTCTCTCTCTCTCTCTCTCTCTCTCTCTCTCCCCCCCCTCCCTCTCTCTCTCTCTCTCTCTCTCTCTCCCTCTCTCTCCCTCTCTCTCTCTCTCTCCCTCTCTCTCTCCCTCTCTCTCTCCCTCTCTCTCTCTCTCTCTCTCCCTCTCTCTCTCTCTCTCCCCCCCTCTCTCTCTTTCTTCTCTCTCTCCCTCTCTCTCTCTCCAGTTCAATCCAATCACTAAAAGCCTTCACTTTATGGAGGCAGCTAGGTGGCTCACTGGATTGAAATCTGGAGAGGGGAAGTGCTAGATTCAAATGTGGCCTCACATACTTCCTAGCTGCGGATCCTGGGCAAATCACTTAACACCTTGCCTACCCCTTACTGTCTTCTGCCTTGGAACTGATACATAGTATTGCTTCTAAGACAGAAGGTAACAGTTTTGTTTTTTAAAGCCTTCCCTTCACCCCTGACATCCCCTCAAGTTATCATGCTATACCTCTTTCCCCTCTCAGAGCCAAACTTCTAGAAAAGATTGTTTCTATTTGTTGCATCTACTCACCTCCCTCTTTCTTCTCAGCCATATGTAATCTGGCTTTTAAATCTAGTATTTAACTGATAATGCCTGCCTCAAGGTTACTCATGATCCCTTAATTGCTACATCTAATAGTCTTTTTCTCCTGCTTCTTCCTTTTTGCAGGCAGCTAGATGATGTAGTGGATAGAATGTGGGAATTTAAATCCTATCCCAGACATCAATTAGCTGAGTGATCCTGGGGAAGTCACTTAACCTCCCTCAGCCTCGGTTTCCTCATCTATAAAATGGAAATAATAGCAGCACCTACCTCATAGGGCTGTTGTGAGGCTCAAATGAGATAACCTATGCAAAGTACTTTGAAAACCTTGAAAGTGCTGTCAATGTGAATTTTGGGATGACTCAGTTTACCTTTACTTTTGAGAAAACCCAGTATTAAGCATACCTATTTTGATTTAAATGTTAAGCACCTTTTTGTTACGGAGGCTTCTCTATTGGGTGAAATTTTCCTCTCAGGAAGCCCAGCTCCTGAGTTTGACCTTTATCTTTAATTTGTTACAGATGACCATTTTCTAATGTCATAGCTGTTGAGTGTTTGGAGGCTTATGCACCTGTTTGTAGTTAGACTTTGTAGGCTTCCCAAAGGTATAAAGAGACTCTCAGGTCCAGTATCTCTTTGGCGTCGACATTTAGCATGGTGTTCTCTCCCAAGGAGGAGTTGGCACTAAGCACTGTGTCTTCTCCCAGGGATACGGTTCCCAGAGCCTTTGGTTCTGTATGGAATTTGATTTTCGACTCTGTGTGGTGCCCAGATTAATGAGCCTATCCCTTTATTTTGATTTAAAAGTGAGTTTTCTGAGTCTTTGGAAGTTCTGTATTTATTTCCAAATTAACAGTGTTCTAACAATGTTAGTTATTATTACTTTTATTGCCTTTGAAAACATGGTTGCTCAGATCTCTCTCCTCCTCCCTTGTTCTTTTTTGGTTTTCCATTCATCACTTTAGTTATGTCCAATATCTTCTGCTAAATCACTACCCATTGCTCTGCCCCTCAAACAGGAGGGTTCCAAGAGGATCTTTTCTGGGCCTCCTTCCCTTTTTTGGTGATTTCATTAGCTTCCATGAATTTAATTCTCATTGAATGGATTCAATTCCCAAATCTTTCTATCCTGCCTTAATTTATTTTCTTTAAAAAAAAAAAAAACCCTTACCATCTGCCTTAGAATCAACTCTATATATTGGTTCCAAGACAGAAGAGTGGTAAGAGCTAGGCAATGAGGGTTAAGTGACTTGCCCAGGGTCACACAGCTGGGATGTATCTGAGGCCACATTTGAACCTAGGACCTCCCATCTCTAGGCCTGGCTCTCTATCTACTGAGTCACCTCACTGTCCGCCAGTAACAGCCTCTTAATTGGTCTCCCAGCTTTTAGCCTCTCCTCTCTGCAATCCATCTTCCACACAGTTGTCAAAATAATCTCCCTAAAGCCCTGGGTTCATAGGTCCCTGTCCTGCATTGGAATCTTTTCTATGGCTTATTTTACCTCTGGGATAAATTTAAAGTCCCTCACATCTGGCTCTCATAATAATGAAGGCATTTATACTGTGCAGGTGGAAAATTTGCCACACCTGAGCTACACACCCAGCATCCTTTTAATTTACATCCTCATTTTACATATGGAGGCTTGGAAGATAAATCTGGCTGAGACCCACACTGCAAGCTCCTTAGGAGGTTGGGTTTTCTGATAAAGCGCAGCAGGCGTGGGTCTCTCTGGCTCTGAGCTCTGCTCACTTGGCTGAATTAACCCCTTTCTTACTTTATTATTATTAAATCCCATATAATAAATACTTTGAGTATTTATTCATTTTTAATCTCATAGTACTTTTAGGTTTCCAAAGTCTTTCCCCTATGTTATCCCCTTTGAGCCTCACAACAACCCAAGAAGAAGGTGCTTTCATTATCCCCATTTTGTTGTTGTTCAGTCATTTTTTCAGTTGTGTCCAACTTTTCATGTTCCTATTTGGGGTTTTCTTAGCAAAGATACTGGAGTGGTTTGCCATTTCCCTCTCCAGATCATTTGACTATTGAGAAAACCAAGTCCAAAAGGGTTAAATGACTTGCCCAAGACCACATAGCTAATAAGTGTCTAAGGCTGTATTTGAACTCACGAAGATGAGTCTTCCTAACTCCAGGACTAACACTCTATTCACTGTACCACTTAGCTGCCCTTATCTCCTTTTTATGAAACAGTAAATTAAGGTTGAAAGTTAGTTAAATGACTTTCCCAGGGTCACTCAGTAAATATCTGAGGCAGGATCTGAACTCAGGGCTTTCCAGTTCCAAATCCAATAATCTATCCACCACACTGCTAGCTATTTTTAAAGTCTTTAATGTGTAACTCAGGTCTCCAGCCTATGTTTCCAGCCTACTCTCTTTTACCCAGGCTACATCTCAGCCAAATTAGCCTACTTGCTGTACCCCCAGTTGGCAATCCATCTCCAGCCACTGTGCTTGAGATTCACTTATTCTTCTCCTCCACTTTTTTAGAGCTCTTAACATCCTTCAAGGCTTATGTCAAGCACTCTCTTCTCCATGAGGCCTTACCCCATCCTCCAGGTTGTGAGTGCTCTCTCTCTTCTCAAATTACACTTATTTGGGTGCACAGAGTGGTTTCCAGAAGAATATAAGCTCCTTAAGGGGCCAAGATGATTTCACTTCAGTCTTAGTGGCCCCAGTGCCTAGCACAATGCCTTGGACATCTCTTATTAATTCAGTTGATTTAATAAATGTTTGCTGGATTTAATGGCTCCATAGATAGAATATAAAAGAGTCCCTTCTAGGAAGGAGCTTACATTCTCCTGGATGGAGAATGCATCAAGGGTAGACTGGGGCCTGGGAGGAAGTGAGAGCTGCTAGGAAGCTGAACTGGCCCCGAATATGTGTGTCTGTGTGGATGGAAGAGGCTCCCATCCTATCTCACCCACTTGCTCCACCAGGAAGTGCCTCTTCTGAGACACGACCAATAGTCCCAACAGTCCCTATGAGAGGAACTTGGAGCTGGCATTTGCTGCTCATCAACCTCTCTGCCTCCCTGATCTTAAACCCATCTCTTCCCTACCAGTCAGGTCCCCCTGATCATTTCTATTCATCCATTCCCATCCCCATCCCAGGGATCCACCTCCTTTGTTCCAACTAGCCCTCCCTGACAATGTTGTCTTCAGGAGGAGAAAAGGAGGGAGTTCAGCGTCTCCACTCCCATCGCCAGCAGCATAGTGATGCCAGCTGCCAACACTCACAAAGGAGATGGGGGCACAGCTCCCAGAAAAGCCCAATTTCCTGGGAAGCTCTGGGGTCCAGGCCTCCTAATGCCTGGGCAACTCCAGCCTCAAACACTCCTCAGAAATCCCCATGCTGGCTCCTGTCCCACCGTAGGGGAAGGGGGCATACCTTTGGCTGTACTAAGCTTGCAGGTATAGACACCGCTGTCATCTTCGTGCACAGATGTGAGCAGCAGCTTGGACTTCCTCCCATCAAAGTGCATCTTACATTTGAGTAGGGCAGGCTGCAGCAGCCGGCCCCGACACAGCCAGTCTACCTCCACGTCTGAAGGGCCCGTGACCAGACACTCAAAGAGCGCCATCTCCCCGGCCCCCACGTTCACGTCCTGCAGGGGGGCCACCACCGCCAGGGACCGACTTTCAGGGTGCGCTGGGGGAGCAGAGGCAGGAAAGAGGAGGGACCGGGGTACACGTGGAGCAGAAAGACACACAGAGTGGGAGAGGGGGCATAGAGAGACACAGACAGACACACAGACAAGTAACAGAGAGAAAGAGAGAGAGATGCAATTTGGTCCCTAAAGAAAGGGAAAGTGGGGCCAGGACCCAGGCGGGAGAGAGCCAAGGGGCCTGGTGCCAGCAGAACAGGTCGGAAAGGCTCCAGGAAAGGCACTGGTCCTACTGGGGGCTGACCTAGGCTGGGCCTCAGTGAGGGAAACATAAGAGGGGGGATGGAGGAAGGGAAGGAAGGAGGGAAGAGGGCAAGACCAGATTGTTGGGGGGGGGGGGGGAGGATTTGTGCAGCGGCGGCACAACAAACAACCACACCAGCTGGGTACAAACCAGACTTTATTAGAGCTCAGGACCAGGCATTACCAAGTGCTCCGAGTACCCTCCCACATCACATGCCTGGTGACCCCATCCCCTTTGGCCCCCCAAAACTGAGGCAGAGCTTGTCCTTGCTGGGCAGAGCCAAGGGTAGCTACAGATAGGCAAAATGACCCCCCAATCTGACCTGCAGACCAGAGGGGCCTGAGCCAGCATGGCCATCGCCATCGGGTGCCCATACCTCCCTCCTCATCCTCACCTAGCCCAGGGTCCCAGGAGCCAGAGAGGTGTTTGGCTTTTGGTCACTTGGGGAAATGAAAAGGTTTTTTGTGCCATTTGAAAACTACTTGTGGGATGGTCATGGTCCCTACCCTCCCTCCAGAGCCTGAAGTGGGGGCAGGAGAGGAATATCAACAGAGACCTCGGTCCCTGGCACACTTCCACGTGCCCCCTCCACCACTGACTGTGCTTTTCCCTAGAATGGTCCTTGATGTCAACCAGCAGGGATTCCTCCATCCTGTCCTCCCTGCCCCTCTCTGCCCAGGAGGGATGTTCTCTGTGCCACCCCACCCCAATGGTACGACAGACAGAGACCAACATTTAGACAGTGCCCCGAAGCAGCAGCAAAGGCAGCCCATGCACTTGGTGCTCCCACAACAAGGGGCGGGGGGTTTCAATGCCCCGACTCAGCCCCACTCCCCACCCTACACACGGTCCGACCAGGGGCTTCGGTGCCCGCCCGTCCATGCGTCCACTTGGGGAGGGAAGGGGGGAGCTCCGCTGAGCCCACGGGCAGACCCGGGGCACCCCACGGGGCGGGGAAGCCGGGAGGCCAGGGGTCCGGGCCGGCTCGCCGGTTGGGTCTGTGGGCAGGAGGCAGTGAAACAACGAGGTCCAAGTGGTGCCTGAGCCAGAGGCGTGTGGCACGAAGGGCAGCGGGAGGGAGGGCAGGCGGCCCCCTGAGCTCACTCGCCTGTGTACAGACAAAAACCGCAGTCAGCAAGCGGCAGGTTAGTCTGGCACACACACTCACACGCACACACACCTGGGGGACAGGGGACCCAGGCAAGAGGAACTCCAAGAAGCTGCTTCTAAGGCAACGAGTGGGTTCTACCAGGAGAGGGCATCTTGCCCCCACATCCCGAAGTACAGGCCTCAAAGGAGATGGGTTGGGGGAAGGCAGTGGCCTGGAAAGAGGGTTCTCCTTCACCAAATCTGGGAAAGGGTGGGCATTCAAAGACCTGGAGAGTACCAATCACTGCCTATGAGGCTTAGAGGCCAAGAAAGAACATGTGGGGAGGAGAAAAGCACTCAACACAGGTTAATACAGAAAAGCATGGCAGAGATAGGGGCCACAGCCAGGGGGAGACTGGGAATAGGGCTCCAGGTCTGGGGAGAAAGGCTTGGGCTCCTGGGAGGGGATCACTCAGGAGGAGGGGGCCATTGTAGTGGGGCTGACACAGGGTAGAAAAAGCAAAGAAAGACGCATCTGGTGGAGGCCAGGCAGCAAGGGCCAGTGGCTAGGAAAGCTGGAAATACCTTTCCCCATGGCAAACACCACCATGGTTTCACCAAGCCTAACATGGGTATTCCAGGGGGGCATGAGGCAGCCAGGGGAACAAGAGAGCCAGGACTTAGATGAGCCAGGGACAAGGATGGTCCTTGGGTCACTCAGCCAAAAACTAAGGGGGACCAAGGGAAGAATGAGGAGGAAGACAGGAAGGCAAGAGAAGGAATAGTGTGCCATCATCTCCTCACTTCAGGGTTAAAGATTCAAGCATCAAACTGGGTAGAGGGCAGACCCACAACTCCAGCCAGCTCACCACCCATCAACATTACTTGTATTCCAGTTACCCACATCCTATCATCTCTGACCCCAGAAAGACCCACATGACTAGAGCCACTTCCACTGCCCCTGCCCAGGCTCTAGGCACCAATGCCCCCATTAACCTACTCTCTGCTATGCCTAGAGCCTCTTGTGACCCTGAGATACTTCCTCCCATCCCCACAAGAATCACTACGAACGGGTCCAGTTACCAACCCCCCTGCACAATATACCACAATGATAACATCTGCAAAACACTACAACAGTAAAAATAAAAATGGGGGGTGGAATGGGGAGAGGTGGAAGGAAGGAGAAAGGAAGACTAGGAAATCTGGGTGAAGAGAGAGGAAAAAGAAAACCAGCAGGAGTGTGAGGGTGTAGGGGACAGGAGGAAGGGTGTTCAGGAGAGCTCAGGGGCAGGCCAGCAAAGAGTAGGGGGCAGGGGGCAGAGGGCAGAATCTGAGGTCTTGACTGAGACACAGTATAATTGAAGCAGCATTGGACAGTGAGTCAAAAGGTCTTACTTCTTCTAGTCTTTGCTCTATTACTAATTCACTAGGTAAACCTTCGTGGAATCACTTCACCTCTGCCCATCTCCAATAAGGGTTTAGAACCAAGTGACCACTGGGGTGACCCCCGGCTCTAGCATGTTCTCATTCTAAAATAGTAGCTCTGGAGGAATGAGGCACCCTGAGTAAAAGGCGATGTTGGGTCCCTGGGGCTCCCTATGTCAAACCATTCTTCCTGTCTCTTCTTAGGGGGCTAATGGGCCTGGGGAGAAGAGCCACTGGAACCATGAAGAGAAGAAGCATGCAAGAGGTTTACCTCTGACCTCCAGCCTGGCCTCACATTGCCGGGTGCCATATTCATTCACGGCCTTGCAGGTATAGAAGCCAGCATCTCCGCGTTCTGCTGCCAGGATGCGAAGCCGACACAAGCCACCCTCTGCCTCCTCTGCAAAGCGTCTTTGGTCCGGGCGTACTGGCTGGCGATTCCGAAGCCTGCCATGGGGACAAGTCCTTCAGCCTTGGGATTTGGATTCCCACCTCCTCCCCTACCTCAAGGTGCCCATGACCTGAAGCCCCAAGTGGACCAGGTACCATGCAGACTGCAAACATTTACAAGGTCCTTGAGATATTCATTGTTGAGTTTGTAGCCCCAGGGCCTGGAAAAGTCCTTGGTACTCTGAAAACACTCCATAAATGCTTGTTACTAGACCCTGGGTCTACCAACATGCAAAGCCCTATGATGAGTGGGGGCCCAAGGGGAAGTGAAGTGGATGGACACAAAATGACGCCATCCCCAACTCTACCATTCCAAACCCTACAGGATGAGACCCAGGAGCTCTCCAGCCCACACTAGTTTTGTCTTCCTCTGAAATCCTCTTTCACTTATCACCAGGAACACAAAGCATTTAATTGTCCTATTTCGGAGAGCTTTTGCCTCATTTCCATGAGATCATAAGCTTCTGGAGGGAAGGGACTGTGCCTCAGAGTTCTCTTAGGGTCAGCATGACCTACTAGAAAAGCTCTGGAGGTTCACAACTACAATGCCTGAAGACTCACGATTAAGCACCCTACCCACCCACCTCTAGACAGAGAGCTGAGGAACTCAGACTGCAACTGAGGGAGAGGAAGGTCTAGACAGAGTCACAGAATCCAGACATAGATATACATGCCAACACGTACATCTATGTACATGTCTGTAGCATGCTTCATATATACACATGTCTCTATCTACACTGAGATGCCTTTGTATTCTAGTTCTATATACATATGTATTGTGATGATGTATGCCCATGGGAATACATATGTATTATACTTCTATATAATTATAGCTACATGTGTGTGCATTACATTTATATATCAATGTATATGTGCATGCATACATTTATCTGTACTTACAGGAATACATACAAATGTGTATTATATTTGTATACACCTATAGATATCTACATACATATTTTTATTTACCAATGTATAAACTTATATATGGATGTTATCTAGACTTATAGGTATGTGTATTACGCTTTTATATACACCTATAGGTGCATTCTTTTTTTAGTTTCCAACATGTAAACATATATATGGATGTTATCTAGACTTGCAAGTATGTGTATTATATTTATATATACCTAAAGTTATCTACATATGCACTACCTTTTAATTTACCAATATGTAAACACATATATACATATGTTACATATAGGTATGTGTTTTATTATACTTGAATATGCCTATATATCTATATGTAAAAACAAATGATTTATCACTTGCTTACATGGGTACGATATGAGGTTTGGGTTTTAAAAGATTATTATAAAAATGAATAATATGGAAATAGGTTGTACGTGATAAGACCTGTATAACCCAGTGGAGATGCTTGTCAGCTTTGGGAGGGGGAGGAAAAAGAGGAGAGAGAGAACATGAATCATGTAACCATGGGAAAATATTTTTTAAAAATAAAATTCTATTTTTCAAAAGTTATCTACAAGTGTCATTTTTTTTATTTACCAATACGTAAACATATATAGTATGTTATCTATACTTAAAGGTATGTGTATTACACATATATACACCTATAGATATCTATATGCATATTGCTTTTTATTTACCAATACGTATATGTATATATGTTCTCTATACTTAAAGGTATGTATATTGCATTTATATATACATATAGATATCTACATGTATTACTTTTTTATTTGCCAATACATAAACATACATATTAATCTGTCTACACAATGGGTATATATACACACACATGACATTTTTATATATGTATTACTTTTTAATATACCTATATGTCGTTACATTATCTATACCAATCGGTACTTACACACACGTATTCTATTTCTATATAACTCTCTGTTTACACATATGCATGATGTTTATATATACCTATGTCTCTCTACATATATGTTTGTGTTTATATATGTGTGCATGTATACTTATTTGTATGTGTATGTGTGTGTGTGTGTGTGTGTGTGCTTGTGTGCACAGCCAATGTGGGGATTTATTTTACTTGACTATACATGGGGTTTTCTTCCTCACTTTCTCACTGTTGGTGGGGGGAGTTGGGGAATGGAGGGAGTCAGAAGAGAATGGGAATCTAAAAATAAAGTGGAATTGAATTTAAAAAAAAAAGCATGAGGTTAAGCTCTGACCTTGGCACATATGAGCTGTGCAACTTTAAGCAAATTACTTAACTTTTCAGAGCCCATTTCCGTACTTAACGTCGGGATACTAATATCTACTGTACTGAAATCACAGGGCTGTTGAAGATCCAAATGAGATAATGGGGGGGATGAATAGATTTGGTAGTTTAAGCATTAATTATTAATGCTAAGCAGTAGTTTCATGCCCTTCATTGAAGTCCTACTCTACTGGCTTATGGTAGCAAGAAGAGCTCTACCCCACTGAAGAGGCTTTCAAGATGGCACCAGTAATGGCCTCAGATATATCTAACATCCTAGAACTGGTTTAGCTACATTCAAGGAGACTTACCAGCATTAAATAATAAATTTATTTTTATAATATAATTTTATTTATGCCATGTGGCTACAGCAACTCACAAAATCACAGTATAACTGCAGGGAAGCTGAAATGGGCCACAGAGAAATCAGAAATACTTCTATAAGCATTTATTAAGCATTGACTGCACACAGAGCCCAATGCTAATGGTGATACAAAATTTAGATAAGATGTAGAGAAATAGAAAACAATTTGCTTCAGTAGGGAGGGCCCCATTTCCCCACCCATCCACCCACCAAACAACCTTCTGAATCTTTCAGACATTAAAATGTACTATTCTTATTCATTTTGTTTTAGATTTTCCCATAAACACACGTACACACAATGTCTATCACTGTGCTGAGCAAAGAGCACAATTTGACAAATAGTGTTGGATCAAAGGAAGTGGTATGGAAATAAGGAAAGGGTACAAGAATTTATTAAGTATCTACTATGTGTTAAGCATACTTCAAAAAAGTAACTGATTTCAAGTCAGAGAATCAGGGTTCAAATCCCACATTTGCCAGTTATTACCTCTGAGAGTTTGATCAAATCATTGGAACTCTGGACCTTGTTTTCAAGATGAGAGGATTGGAGTAGAAGCATCATGAAAATGCTAAATTTGGAGTCAAGAAGACATGGGTTCCAATCCTGACATTCTGACATTTACTAGCTATGTGACCATGGACGAGTCACTTCACTTTTTTAGTCCTCAGTTTTCTCCTCAATAAAAAGAGGAGGTTGAACAAGACAGCTGTTAACATTCTTTTTAACATTAAGACTGTCTGATTGATTGGCTCTAAGGCACCTTTTATATGTCCTAGACCCTTTTGGCAGCCTGGAAAGCCTATGGAGAACCTCTTTTCAGAATAATATTCTTAAATGCACAAAATAAAATACATGGGATTACAAAGGAAATGAATTGCATTAAAATAACTATCAATTTTTTTAAAAGTTCATGGACTCCAATTCAAAAATCCCTATTCTACAGAATGGATACCAGCCACTGAGGAAGGAAAATTTCAGAAAGGGGTCCTAAGAAACACTACTAAATGAAGAGAGAAAGTGGGAGAATTTAGGGTTTCTTTATCCACAACTGAAGGAGAGACCTGTTACACTCTCGGTGATGATGGTTGGGTTGGGAGGAGTTGACTGGAGTAGTAAATTAGACTTGGTCGGTTACTACATGGAACTGGCCAGCTAACTACCCCTCTACCAAATGGGTCAGAGTGGAAGCAGAAATGTTTCTATAAATATTTATTAAACAGCTACTGTGTGCATATCACAATGTCAATTTAGATAAGATATGGATAAATATAAAATCCATCTATTTCTTAGGAGAGAACTATATCTAGGAATAAAAAGCTTTTGGAGATCAGAATTTCCTAGAATTCTTAGAAATCAGAATTTCTTCGTCTGACCCCCCACCTCTTATTGGGTTTATCCCAATTCTCTGAGGATGACACGGGAGGGTGAGACAATAAATTATGGGGAAGAACCCTGTGTAGGCTCATGGCAAGTTATATATATAAGTCCACCCCCTGCCATCTTTAACATCCCCAGGATGAATTGTGTTGTCTCTGGTAAGGGTTAAAGAGTTAATAAAGGGGGCAGCTAGGTAGCTTAGTGGATTGAGAGCCAGGCTTAGAGATGGGAGATCCTAGGTTCAAATCTAGTTGTGTGACCCTGAACAAGTCATTTAACCCCCATCACCTAGCCCTTATCACTCTTCCACCTTGGAACCAATGCTTAGTATCGATTCTAAAGCAGAAGGTAAGGTTGTTTTTTTAAGAGTTAGTAGGCCTTGAGTACTTACCAGGAGACAACAGGCTTGGGCTCCCCCTGCACTCGGATGCTCATGGTCACATCCTGGCCCTCCCTTACTGACTGGTCCATGAGTGAAACCTAAAAAGGGGACTTGAGGTGATACGAGGTAAGGATGACCAGGAAAATAGCTTCTGAAGTCAAAGGATGAGTAGAGAAGGGAGGGGATGGGCCATTCTTCTATAGCCAGGGGAAGTCAAGGACTGTGGGGGGAAAGAGTCTAGCTATCCAAGTAAGGACAACTCTATTCTCTAGCTGAGAATAGGCATTGAGGAAGGAACAAACTCTTATGGACAGAGATCTAGGGAAGTGCCAAGGGTATATATAGGAGGGAGGAGGGAGTCCCTTGTCTCTGGGGCTATGCCAAGAACTAGGGCTGACCTACAGGATACAGGAACAAGGGCTCCAGGGGCATTCACTTCAGATCACTCCCAGCTGAACTAGTCAAACTTGCTTTTGGGGATCTAACCTTGAAGATGGGGGGAGCCCTGGAGCTGGTGTCTGGGGTGCTTTGAGCCTGGCTGGGGCTGAGCTTCATGGCAGAAGTTTTGTGCCAGGCTTCCTCTGGTTCTGGAAACTCCTCAGGAGGACTCAGATACTCTTCATCTGATGTGATGGGGCTGCTGAAAGGGGATTTGGCCCCTCCTGGAGAAGATGAAGAGAAGAGGAGAGGGGAATGGAAACATTAGAGGAAGGAAGAGAACAAAACAGAAACTGTAAGAATAGATCAGTCTCAGGGGCAGATGGGTGGCTCAGTGGATAGAATGCCAGGTCTGGAGGTGGGAGGTCCTGGGTTTCAAAATGACCTCAGATACTTCCTAGCTATGTGACCCTGGGCAAGTCATTTAACCCCTATTGCCTAGCCATTACCACTCTTCTGCCTTGGAACCATATACAGTATTAATTCTAGGATGGAAGGCAAGAAAAGGTAAGAGGTTTTTTTTTCAAAAGAAGAGATCAGTCTTGGGGCTGGGGACAAGGGAATCTTAGCTGCCCTGGGTTCAAAACCACAAAACCCAGACCCCCCAGCCTGAAGGAATAGAGACATCACACACACACACACACACACACACACACACACACACACACACACACACACACACATACACACACACCTTACAAGTGCCCAGGGTCACTTTGATCTGGGGTAAAACACTTTGCTCTTTGGCCCCAGCTTCCCTGTATCTCAAATGAGAGAGCTTGAATGGAATCCTTTGGGTTCTTTCCATCTTGAATTCAAAACAAAGCTTAAGAACCCAGGAAACCACCACTAGGAAGAGCTGGGATACATGATTTAGAAGACCAAGGACTCTTCACACTGGGAGGATCAGAGACTCAAAGGAAACTGAGAAGCTGAGGCACCAACTTAACAGGCTTCTCCGTGAAGGGGCTGGACAGAGAGTTAGATGCTGGGAACTAGAGGAGGGCAGAGCGAGAGGCCAAAATGGCAAATCCCAGTCTCCTAAGAGACTCCAGGGGCTCCAAGTGGCTTTGAACCCTGGAATCAGAGGCCCCCTTGAAGGCTGCCGCTCCCTCTCTGGATGGGGGTTCTGGACCTCCTGGGAAGACTAGACACACCAGATATCCCCCCTCCCAATTCAGAAGGCAATGCCAGGGACATTTGTCCTGCTCCTCCCCCCAGCTCAGCTTCCTACCCCAGAGACACCTGCTAGGGGACCCGATCCCAAAGTGGCAAGGGGGCTAGGAAGTGGATGGGGGGACGCCTAGGGAAGGTGAGAGAAAAGGTAAGCTTTCCCAAGGAAGGGGTGCCTCTTAGGGGCCCCAAGCCCAGAGGCCCTCCCCAATAGCTGGCCTGGGGCCCGGGCTGGCCCTGCTTGGCTCTGATCCGACTGCCAAATAGAGACAGGAATCAGCCGCTACCAGCTCCCTCCAGCCCCTCCTCCTGACCTCCCTCCCCATCCCCCCCCCAAGTCCCTCCTGGCCCTGCCTTCTAGTCACCCGGCCCTGGTGCCCCCCAACTCACCCAGGGAGCACATGGGCTCCTGCCTGTGTCCTGCCGCCTCTAGCCTCAGCTTTTGCCCCCTCGTGCCTGGTCCAGAGTGGTCTGCAAGGAGGTGGGCTGCCCACCCCCGTCCCTGCTCCCCTGGGAGGACAGAGCCCAACCCAGCCTAGCCTAGCCGGGGCCCCACCGAGATCCCGTCCCGAGAGCCAGCTCTGTGGGGGGAGAAGGGGAGGGGGGCCAGGGCAGCGTCTGGGCTACAAGGAGGCAGCTGGCCCAGGAGGGTGACGGCAGCAACGACGGTGCCCGAGGAAACCATATGCAGCCAGAGCCGGAGAGAGGAGAAAGGGGAGGGCAGGGAGGGAAGGGAGGGACTGCCGGATTTAGCCACCCCTCTCATTCCCCAGCAGCTGTGTCTGTTCTTTCTCTCCTGACGGGCCCAGGACCCTGACACATATGGGCATCTCCCCTCCTGGCGCTGCAGGGAGAAAGGTCTTGGGAGGAGGCCACCCCCATGCCACACTCTCCGCCTCTTGCACCTCCCTGCGAAGCGCCCCATTCCCTAAAGGCAAGGGGCACCAACAGAGAGCACCACAGACTGCTCTAGCCCAGACTGCATTGGCAGGCAGCCCCACCATGCCAGCCCACTTTCCACTTCCAGAATTCAGTGGATGGAAAGACCGATGGTAGTAGAGCCCTATGACGTGGCTCCTTTGGCTTACAATCTATGGAAGCTGGGGCAAGTCCCTTAAACCCTGGGCCTCAGTTTCCTCATCTGCAAAATAAAAGAACTAGACTGGGCAGGTCCAACCGGAGGGCTCTTCTAGCTCCAAATCCTGATTCAGGACAGCTAGGTGGCTCAGTGGATAGAGCACCAAGCTGGCAATCAGGAGGTTCAAATCTGGTCTCAGATGCTTTCTAGCTGTTCCACTTAACCCCCACTGCCTAATCCTTTCTGTTCTTCTCTCTTGGAACCAATACTGGTATCAATTCTAAGACAAAGGGAAGGATTATTTTTTAATGAAATAAAAATAAATTCCAAGATTCTATGCCATGGGACCCCACTCTCACCACAAAACTTGTTGTCCTGGGGGCAGCTGGGTGGCTCAGTGGATTGAAAGTCAGGTCTAGAGATGGGAGATCCTAGGTTCAAATCTGGCCTCAGACACTTCCCAGCTGTGTGATCCTGGGTAAGTCACTTAACCCCCATTGCCTTGTCCTTACGGCTCTTCTGCCTTGGAACCAATCCTTGGGATCAATTCTAAGATCGAAGATAAGATTTAAAAAAAGAAAAACTCATCTTCCTCCAAGTGCCCTGGTTTATCTAGTAGATGGGACTGGAACAGATGCCCAGGCCTTGTTATTACCCACCCCAAGAAGGAAAGGCAGGAATAACAGGGGAGTCAATATTAGGTTTTATAGTCATCTACATCTTACCTAAACATGGTCTATCCTTTAGCACCATGTCAGGCACAAAACTGGCACTTGAACTTGAAGGTCCAAGGATTAATCTCTTTCTCCCTTCACCAGAACATGGCCCAATTGGCCAGCCCAAGAGCTATCCCCAGCCATTCCATTCCCACAGCTGGGCCAGCGTCCAGCTCCCTCAGGGCTAGCTCTGCCAGGAGCACCTGTTGGCAACTTGTCCCCACCCAACCCATACCAGCCTGGGCCTGGAGCTAGCAGTCTTTGGAAGTCCTCCTCCTTGTACCATGCTAGCATGGCAACCTTCTCCTGTTTGGGAGAATGGGTATGGACCAAAGGAGAGAGGGCAGGACTGGGCTCTCCTCCGCACATGAATGAGCCCCCAGAGTGACACATCCTCAATGGGCCTTGGATTTTTCCAGTGATGATGGCAGGGAGGGAAGAAGTAGGATTGGGAGGGGTAGTAAGAGTAGGGTGATACAAATGGAGAGAAAACTGGTGATGGAAACAGAGGAACCAGGTTTACCTCTCAACTCTGCTCCTTACTAACTGTGATGGGAGGACAAGGAAGGGAGCTATAAGTATAAGGATCTACCACATCCCTCGGTGGATAGACAGCCAGGCATGGTTCCAATCTGGCCTCAGACACTTCCTAGCTATATGACCCTGGGCAAGTCTCTTGTCCCTCATTGCCTAGCCCTTACCACCCCTCTTCTCCCTTAGAACCAATACTTAGTATTTATTCTAAGATAGAAGGTAAAGGTGTAAAAAAAGAGAATCTACCATGTGTCAGGGTGGAGCAGCAAAATGGTGCAGTGGGTAGGGCATTGAGTCAAATCAGGAGGACTCATCTTCCAGAGTTCAAAATTTATCTCAGACATGTACTAGCTATGTGACCCTGGACAAGTCACTTCACCCTGTCTGCCTCAGTTTCTTCAACTGTAAAGTGAGCTGGAGAAGGAAACGGCAAACTATTCCAGCATCTCTGGAATACCAAGAAACCCCTACCAAGAATACCAAGAAAACCCTAACACAAAGAGTCAGGCACTACTGACAACAACAGATCAACAACAAGAAAACTATGTCAGGCATCTTGCTATGCACTTTACAGAAATTATCCTTTTTGATCCTTCCAACCACCCTGAGAATTAGGTGTTATTATTATTCCCATTTTACACTTAAGGAAACTAAGGCAGACAGTGGGGAAGTGACTTGCCCAAGGTCACACCGCTAGTAAATGAGTCTGGATTTTAATTCAGATCTCTCTGACTCCTAAATCCCACACTCCATCTACTACCCTGCCTAGCTGCTTTGTAGGGCACTGGCAACCACCCAAGCTGGAGTTAGAAGATCTCAATCTGAGCACCATTCTGTTACCTATTTGCTACCTATGTGACTATAGGTAAGTCCCTCATCCCTTGCCCTTGGCTTCCTGATCTGCAAAATGAATTGGATGGACTAGATGTGTTCTGAAGTTCCTTTCAGCTTTAGATATTATGGTCCTATGAAAAGGACCCCAAGATTGCTATCCTCCATCTCCTTCCTCAAGGCTGGGAGACAGAAAAGTGCAGAAACCCAGGAAAAAGAGTAAGGAGCCAAGAAATACTCTTGACAACAATTCATACTCTCAGAACTGTGGGGAATCCAGAATAGGATCTAGCTCTCCCTAGAAGGGACCTCAGAGAGCATCTTGGCCAAACCCTCATTTTTACAGATGAGGAAACTGAATTATTTGTACAAAGTCACACAGATAGTAGTAGTCAAAGGACTTGGTCCAAATTTCGCCTCTGATACTCAGGTCCTCTGTTTCACTGTATCAGGCTGCCCCAACACCCCCCCCCCCCACAAAGGAGACACGGTCTTCCTTAGGGAAGCATCCCTGTTTCCAATACCCACAGCCACTGGGGAACATGGAATGGGGACCCAGCCAGCACTGTGCTCTAGAGAGACTTAGAGGGTGGCACAAATATGGCAGCCAGCTCAGAGGCCCCTGGTGGCTCCTTGGGACACTACATAAGCTAGGGTCATTCTCTTGCTCTCTGGCTTCCTGATCCCCACTCCCAAGAGACATTCAAACCAAGTGACTCAGGCAGCTTTGGCCTCTTCCCTTCCTCCTCCTCTCCCCTCCCTCCCCCTCATCTCGTGGCTTCCAGGCACTTGCCAGGTTAGCCTCCTCTTGCGTTCTGAGGGCTAAACAAGGCACTGAGCTCTATGCTTGGAATGTCCCCCCCACCCCACATTTCACTGGCTGAAATCCTACCCATCCTTCAAGGACTAGCTCAAATTCCACCTCCTCCAAGAAGTCTTCCTGCTCCATCCCACATAGAAAAGATTTTTCTCTAACTCAGACCTTAAATAACACTTTGTACTTCTCTTATGTTATTAAAGTCCATTGATTTAACTACCATCTGCCATTCTCCTTAGTGGGCTCTGGATCTGAAGTCAGAATCAGTCCTGAGAGCAAATCTTGCCTCTGCTCCTTTCTCTAGGTCTCAGTTTCCTATCTGTACAATGAAGCAATGAGAATAACTGGCCCCTATGGTCCCTTCCAGCTTCAAAGACATGGTCCCTAGAGGTTCTGTCTTTCTGTATATCATTTCCCTTCTGCTGGATTATATTCTAATTGTCTTTGTAGCTACTGCTGCCCCAGTGTTTTGTAGCTGAAACTTCATAAATGATGAACGAATGAATGACTAGCATATCCTAGCTACCACCACCATTCCCCCTGGCACCACCAGAAAGCAGCCTTTATGATAGATGCTCAGATCAGACCTTAAATTCGGGAAGGCAAAAGAAGTATCGCCCCCCCCATCCCCCACCCCGCAAACAAATTCTATTCTTCAATTTCTCGCCTTCTTATAAATAGATCTTGGGACCTAGACCTCAAAGAGACTTTCGTTGTTGTTCAGTCATGTCTGACTTTTTGTGACCCCATTTGGGGTTTTCTTGGCAGAGATACTAGAGCTATTGGCCATTTCCTTCTCCAGCTCATTTTACAGATGAGGAAATTGAGAGAAACAGAGTTAGTTTTCTTGGCAGAGACATTGGAGTGGTTTGCTATTTCCTTCTCCAAGTCATTTTACAGATGAGAAAACTGAGGCAAACAGAGTTAGTTTTCCTGGCAAAGTTACTGGAGTGGTTTCTTTTTCTTCTCCATATTCTTCTCCAGCTCATTTTACAGATGAGGAAACTGAGACAAACAAGGTTAAGTGACTTGCCCAGGGCCACACAGTTAGTAACTGTCTGCAGCCAGATTTGAACTCAGGAAGATAAATTTTCCTCATTCCAAACTCAGTGCTCTATCCAATAAGCCAACTAGCCACCCCTGAAACAGATCTTACAGGTTATCTAGTCCACCCTCCTCGTTTTTTGAGATGAGGAAACTTGACCAAAAAGCTGAATGGCTTGCTCAGAGGTCAAACAGAAAATAAGCAAAGGAGCTTAGAACCTTTACTCCCATTCTCTAACTACAAAGCCAGTATATTGTCTACTCCATCACACCTTTCCATTCAACCCTTTTCTCATTTTTTCAAATGGGGAAGGGAGAAAGGGAGCTGGTACTCCGGAATCTCTTCTTTTCTCTAAAGGTCCATTCCTTCTCCCTATCTCTTATCTCTCTAGCACCAGACCCTTTAGAAGCAAAATACAAAGCTCACTGGAGATGTTAATGGTTGGTTCAACAAAGAACTCCCATGAGATTAATTTCCATTCCAGAACAAAAAGTCGGGACTATTGTCTGGTATCTTCCCACTTCACTCAAAATTCATTTGAGCTCATTTCCTGACACTAGACAGTAGCCAGATCTCTCCTCCTCTGATAACTATGTCACCAAGGAGATGATTAAGGCCCCAACAAAGATGACGTCAGAACCTACCCCTCCCCAAGCCTTCTTAGCACTTGTTAAGTGAATCTTCATTGGCCCAGTTGCCAAAATTGTCTTCTAGCCTTGTCACTCCGATCACACCAACCTCTGTCCAACACCCCACCCACTACCACAGAGCACAGCCAGTGTGTTAGTGTCTAGACAATGGCTGAGAAGTGAGGGGAAAGAAACAGCAAAGAAGATTTAGGGTTAATATGTAAAGAAGGAGCCCCAAATACCCCCCTGCCCCAGCACACCCTAGAGGATTGCCCTTTTATGGCATCTTTTCTACATCAAGACTTCTCTTAATGATCATTTCCCCTGTATAAAAATGCTTTAAGTCATGGTGACAGAGAAGATTATTTGACTCTGACTCTTACTCCCTAGGGGTGGCCCTAGTCCTATAAATCCTTGGGAACAGTAATGACTGGCAGCCATACATAGTGCCCTATAGTGCCTCCCCTTCAGGGGCAGTTAGGTGGCACAGTGAATAGAGCATAGAGCTTGGAATCAGGAAGATCTGAGTTCAAATCTGACCTCAGACACTATGTGTGTGATCCTGGGCAAGTCACACCCTTTTGCCTCAGTTTCTTCATCATAAAATGAGCTTTAAAAAGAAAAGGCAAATCACTCCAAAATCTTTGCCAAGAAAACCCCATATCCAGTCACGAAGAGTTGGACACGACTGAAACAACTGAATAACAATAAACCACCCCCTTGCAATCAAAATCCTTAGTCATGGATTTAGAGAAGTTGCCTCAAATTATCACCTACTTACACGTCATGTCTATAGTTGGTTTCCATGTTTCAGTCATCTCCTTTGCTTCTTTTGGGCAAATTCTCCCAACATTCCCTTCCTCTATCTTGGATATGCCTTAAAAATTTTCCATGCTGTGATCTGTGATATACTAGGAATGTCCTTTAGGTACCCTGATCTCTCCTCTCCTTCCTAATCTCTCTCTCTCTCTCTCTCTCTCTCTCTGTCTGTCTCTCTCTCTCTCTCTCCCTATTATTTACATAGATTCTTAAATCCAACCTCTTCCAGGATGACCTCCCAGACTTATAAGATTTGCTTCAACTATTCACAGGTCTTAACATAGGACTTTTCACCCCTTCAAAACTGGCCCCCTGAAGGCAGTTTCCACTTACTTAATTCTTTTTCATATAGTTAGAACTGGAAGGAGATTTCAAGGTTATATAGACTAACTTTCTCATTTTATAAATGAAGACCTAGGAAGTTAGGTAAATTGCTCAACATCACAAAGATAGTAAGAATTAGAGGCAGGATTATATCCCAGGTCCCCTTTGATTTATCACTCTTCTAACTCTCCCAGACTTCCTTCCTCCATTTACTTGAAAATAGAACAAATATTTATTATGATCAACATTTTCCCTTTGTCTATCACTCAATTTTCTTGATATTCCTAATATATTATGAATTATAGATGGAAGAGATCTTAAAGGTCACTAAATCTAACCCTATGATTTTATTAAACCCTTACTTTCCTTCTTAGAATGGATACCAGGTATTAATTCCAAGGCAGAAGAGTGGTAAAGGCTAGATTATGAGGGTTAAGTGACTTGTCCAGGGTCACAACCATCTCATTTTGCAAATGAGGCTAAGAGAATGAATAGCTTGCCTAGGGTCACACAACTGGTATATGTCTGAAGGAAGATTTTATTTCAGTTCTTCTTTATTCAAAGTTCAGCACTCTATTCACCATACCACCAAGCTGCCCCTCTGGGTCCAAGTGTTCAGCCTGTAAATTCACAGAAGGCAAATAATGTATACATGAAACTCAGTCTTTCAAGGGTCCAGCCCAGAGATATATTCAGGAAAGTAGTAAATAAAACTACTTTTTGATATGAAGATATGAAAGATAACTAGGGATATCAGTCTCTACTCCTCTGGCAGCCCTGGTTCAATAGCCAGCTTGCTCTCTCCCATCAAGAGCTAACAGTAGATAAGACTACTAGACCTGAGTCAGGAAGATCTGAGTTCAAATTCAGTCTCAGACATCAGCTGTGTGTCCCTAGGAAAGTCTCTTTACCAAAATGTGCCCCAGTCCCCTCAACTATAAAATAGAGGTAATAATAGCATGAATACAAAGTTATACAAGAGACTAGAACAGGGATCAGAGATATGGCTGATAAATTAAGACACTGACCAAAAAATTTCAGCATTGGAAAAAACCCTGAACTGAACCTGAATAGTAATCTCACTCTATAATATACCCGATGGATAGCCCACTCCTTCCTTAAACAGCTCATCCCAATTTTGTATGGTTTTAATATTTTAGAAGTTATTATTAACATTGACCTGAAATCATCCTCTCTGAAAATTCCATCCATTATTCCTGGTTCTGTTCCTGAAGATTAATAACTCTTCTACATGATAATTTTTCAAATACATGAAAGTAGTCATCATTTCCCTTTAAGAGTTTTCATTCCACTAAGAGCTCAAAGCCCTTCTCAGTGTAGTGGTAATAGTCTCTACTCCTCTGGCAGGTTGAAAAACTCCTATCAGGGGGCAGCTAGGTAGTTCAGTTTGAAAGCAAATTCTAGAGTCAGAAGGTCCTGGTTTCAATTTTGGCACCAGACACTTCCTAGTATGTGACCCTGGGCAAGTCACTTGACCCCCACTGCCTAACCCATACCTCTCTTTTGCCCTGTAACCAATACACAATATTGATTCTAAGACAAAAGGGAAAGGAGAGGAGAGGAGAGGAGAGGAGAGGAGAGGAGAGGGGAGGGGAGGAGAGGGGAGGAGAGGAGAGCGGAGGGGAGGAGAGGGGAGGGGAGGGGAGGAGAGGGGAGGAGAGGAGAGGGGAGGGGAGGAGAGGAGAGGAGAGGGGAGGAGAGGAGAGGAGAGGGTAGGGGAGGAGAGGGGAGGGGAGGAGAGGGGAGGGGAGAGGAGGAGAGGAGAGGAGAGGAGAGGAGAGGAGAGGAGAGGAGAGGAGAGGAGAGGAGAGGAGAGGAGAGGAGAGGAGAGGAGAAGAGAGGAAAAAGGAAAGGAAAGAAGAGAAAGGAAAACTCCCAGCCCTGATTCTATAGCTTGTTTTCTCTCATAAAGAGGTAGCAATAGATACAATACTGGACCTGGAGTCAGGAAGACCTGAGTTCAAAGTCAGCCTCAGACACCAGCTGTGCATCCCTGGGCAAGTCGCATTACTAAAATATATCTCAGTTCCCTTGACTGGAAATAATAGTACCTACCTCACAGGGTTTTAAGAGGACCAAATAAAACATCATCTATAAAGCACTTAGCTTGGCATACGGTAGACACTTAAGAGTTTATTTCTTTCCTTCCTTCCAACAATGAGTGTTCTAGGTCCCTTTTTCCAAATCTTCTGAGATCTCAATTGTTATCCTGCTGGGATCTTTGGGGATGGCTCTCCATTCCACTGACCAAATAAGAAAGATTATGTTGCAATAGAGAGTCCTGGGATGGAAGACATGAGTTCAAGTCCAGGTCTTCACAATAAGATTCTAGGTGATAGCTCATATTTGCCATGTTCAGAACACTTTTCCTACAATAGTCTCATGAAGAAGACCATCGGTTATTCCCATTTCTTGGATTAGGAAACTGAGGGTCAGTGGTTAAATTATTTACTCAAGATCAGGGGGACATTAAGTGGCAGAGTTAGGATCTGAACCCAAATCTTCTGACTCCTACACTACTACACCAGATTAATCCCTGGGTAGCAGGGCACTGAATGGCAGAATCTTGTAACTGTAATTTGACCATCACATTTTATAAATGAGGAAACTGAGGTCTAGCAAGGCATTGTGATTTGTCTAAGGTAATTTGCCTAGGTTCATACAACCTAAGAATGTCTATATATGTTGTTCTCATCTGCTCAGAAATTCAAATGATTTTCTATGGCATCTGACTGGGAACTTATCCCCCCATTCCTGTGTCTGTAGGAATAGAACTCAGGTGTTCTAATTCCCAGCTCTTTCTACTGTTATCCTGAGGTTGTTTTCCTGTCTGCTCAATGGGTATAATAGTGCTTACCCTGCCTAACTCCAATAGTGATATGAAAGCACTTTGAAAAGCATAAAACAGGGTGCTAACTTGAGTTCAAATCCAGCCTCAGCCATTTAACTAACTGTGTGATGCTGGGCAAGTCACTAGACCTTGTTTGCCTCAAAAAGAAAAGAAAAGGAAAGAAAAAGAAAAACACAAAACACAAAACACACTGATAGGAAAATCAGTGGCACCTGCTTAGCCAAAGCACCTTGAACCCTTCAGCCCCTTTAGGGAGGAACATGAAAGACCCTGGTCCACTAACCCTCATTCTCCATTTCTTTGTTCCCACATGTATTTCTCCCCTCTCACCATTGCGTCAGGCTCACCACTGACCCTGGCTCCAATCTCTTTGGGTAAACACTCCATAGGGAGTAGAGAAGCTTTCCTTAGCTGCCAGAGCCGGGTGAGAGAGGGAAGAAAAGCGGGAGGGAGGCAAGGATTGTAGGAGAGAGCTGGCTCCCCGTCGGCCTTTTCCCGTAAGGGTCTAGGCTTTTTACAAATCCTGTCCTCCCAAGGAACTACTGCCTCCTTTTAAGAGCTCTTCTAGCCCCAGCCCCAGATCCTGGCCCGGGACACTCTCTCCTACATACTCTCCATCTTTCCATTTACTGGCTCATTCCGTACTCTGCACTCTAGGCGGCTGGCTCCACTCCAGGCCATTTGGCCCAAACAGAGCCTTATAGGGTAAAGAAGTCTGCTTCCTAGAAGGCTGCCAGACCAGAGCTGGACTAGAGCCTGACACAGAAGCCCCTTCTCCTCAGCCTCCACAGGGCTCCGTTATCCCCAATGACAGAACCATAGTCTGTCCGAGCAATTAGGGAGCCCAAGAGATCAGCCAGGCCAACCCCTTCATTTTACAGAGGCTCAGAGAAATGAAATGACTTATCCAAGACATTTAATAACCAAGAAGGGACCAGAACCCGCATCTCCTGTTTCCCAGGCAGGTGCTTCTCCCAGCACCCCAAATATGCTCTTATCTCACTACCATGAAAGGCTGTGGGGGTCTAATAAAGAGATCACTAGCTCTATTATTTACTGGGTGACTCCAGGCAAATCATTCCTGGGCTTTAGTTTCTTCATCTATAAGATGAGGGTTTGGGGAAGACACTGATGAAGTTAAATGTTGAGGGGCACACCCCCAAAATGCAGATCCAAAAGCAGAAGCAAAACCCTGCTATACAGACTACTACTATGGCATTAAAGATAACAAGAAGGGGGCAGCTAGGTGGCTCAATGGATAGAAAGACAGACCTGGAGTTGGAAGGACCTGGTTTGAGATACATTTTAGCTGTGTGCCCCTGGGCAAGTCACTTAACCCCATTTGTCTAGCCTCTGCCTTTGTGTCTTAGAGTTGCTACTAACACAGAAAGCAAGGGTTAAAAAAATCAGTAAGTAGCAGATGTCTGCAGATGTAGGTATGTATAATCCTTGATAAGGTTTGTACCATTTGCTTCATTAGTCTTTCATATTTTCTTTTCTTGCATTTTTGCTTTTTTATTTGAATGGCCATAATTCTCAGCAGAAGTTAAAAATAAAACAAAATATTTGAACTAGAAATCAGGGATTCTTTTGGGGGTCACGGTCCTCTTCTCAAGGAGAATGTTTTAAGATGCACAAAATAAAACGCAGATGATTACAAAGGAAATAATTACATTTAAACACATTTATCTTTTTTTTTAAGTCCACGAACCCCCACGTGAAGGACCCATCAACTAGTTGAACTTTAAGGTCCTTTCCAGCCCCCAATTCTAAGGTTTTTTTTTATTTTATATATTTTAAGTATATATATATATATGTATGTATATATATATATATATAAAGTATATATTTTATATATTCTAAGTATCCTTAGTAGTGCTAAATCTCACTGTTACGCCCCTCTGACTTCCCTGCGTAGAGAAGGCTGGGCTCTCAAGCAGGACAAGAGAGACAAATGGTGCAGACTTCTTGGCTGGACTGGATGTTGGGGTACATACTACAAAGACTTGGCATAGGAAGACACCTGGGAGCCATAGACCTTATAGGAGAGGGTAGAGTAGAATTTCCAGAAAAAAAAAAGTCAGAATATGAAAGGTCTATGACTAGATGAGGGTTTGGGGAGGTACACACTGTTCCCTAATTACTTTCCATATCATTCCTTATCCCAGGCTTTGCCCATTCTGAGTTTCTTACTGCAGTCAACTCCTAGAGTTCACAAGTGTGCCTTAGGAACTGCTAGGAACCTGGATGGAATTCTAGGTCTGGAGTCAGGAGGACCTGGGTTCAAATGTGGCCTCAGACACTTCCTAGTTGTGTGACCCTGAGCAAATCACTTACCCCCAAATGCTTAGCCCTTACCCTTCTGTCTTGGAGTTGTTACTAAGTAAACAAATTTGCCCGACCCATGAAGTGACACCTCTGATGCCATAGGAACCTCCCTGGAATCTCAGTGAACTAGAATCAGCTCCTTAGAGCTGGAGGAGTTCATAGAAATTTCTTAAGAGGAAATGTCCCAGTCAGGAAAGAAGGGAACACCACTGGCTGTTGACCCCTGAATCATTCTACCCAAATTTCCTCAGCCCCCTCTAACAGATAAAAGTACCCCTAGATGACCGCTTGGTTAGGGTGATCTGGAATTTAGCCACAACTATTCTTCCCTCCTCTACAAGGGGGTGTTTCCCCACATAGATATAAATCATGAGAGTGACAATAACAGACATTCGCAGATCCGTTTGTAATAAACTGGCCCCAGCTTGGAAAGGGGCAGTACAAAGAAGGAACCAGGTCCCAGAAGCCCCTCTCTAAGGGTCTCCTCACTGCTTAATATGCACAAACTCTAGCAGTAAAAGGAGTGCTCAAAACAATCCCCCATGAAAGGAAAGAGTAACAACAAATAAAAGAAGGTACCAAAAAAAAATATGAAGGATGGTCAAGTTATAAAGTTGAGTTGCTCCATCATTTAATTTTCTCCAACTGTGCCTCCACTAGAGTAAGGGGTTTTTGCTCCTTTCCTGAGTAAATCCATGAATGAAGAAATTCCTATGAATTCCTATAGCTCTAAGGAGCTGGTTTTTAATCTGATTCCCCTTTCCTGGACCAAGAGACCTGAGGAAAAGCTGAGGAAGCCCAAAGACTAGGAAGGAACTGGTGGCCACTGAGACTGATGTGACAGCACCTTCACAGCCTTTGAGGAATCTTCTGTATTTCCCCAGCATCTAGCCCTGACCAGAGGCTTGCATTTGGGTAGCTCCAGCCAGTAGCTGTTGATTTCTGGACTGCAAAGAATAAAAGTTGAGTTCCAGATCACTTTGTGAATGCTTCCTTCCTCTCTAATAGCCCCAAATCCAGGCACTTCTATGGCTCGTATATAATAGTACTTAATAAAGACTTCTTCAATTCAAATTACAGTTATCCCTTCCACACCAAGCCTTTCCCCTTCTCAGTTTTGAGGTTTCTATATATTGGATCAGCATAAGAAATTAAATGGGAATCTTGAGGAAGCCACAGGCAACATTTGAAGGCCAGAGATGACACAGAAAAAATTTAGAAACTCCCAAATGTGTTCTTAACCCAAGATTTACAACTAGATTCCATAAAAGAAAAAATTCAGACTTCTCTGGAACAAAGGAAGGACCAACAAATTATATGCAGACTTTCCAGATCTCAGGGGTGCTGAGCCCCTAACCCCTGAGATGTGGAAGGGAAAACTGTTTCTAAATGGTCAGTATCTAGTTTGAATTCTTTCCTTCCCACTTTCCATTGACCCACAGTATATGTCTCACGGAGGCAAGAACCAGTGCTTAGAGAAGGACAAAATCAGAGATAATAGTTAAGGAAGAAATTCCATTTTTCACAAAAATGTCTTCCCTACTCAGGTTATTTCCTTCTAAGTCTGTAAAATTCCTTTGTTCTTTGCACATCTAGAAAATAGCAAAAAAATAAAATAAAATGTAAAATATATGTATTACCGAGTGGAATTGCTTGTCAACTCCAAGAGGAGGGAGGGAAGAGGGGAGGAAGACAACAAGAATCATATAACCATGGGAAAAAATTTTTAAATAAAAAAAATTGAAAATAGCAGCATATATAAGGAGAAGAAATGTTGACCAGAAACAATTACATTGGGTATAGATGGGAGAAAAGAAGCTGTATTTTCAAGGGAAATGAAGTCCATGCAGTGAGGCCAGAAGATCTACATTTGAATCCAGGAGCCTCTAGGTGGCTCAGTGGATAGAGAATCAAATCTGAAGAAGGGAGGCCCTGGGTTCAAATCAGCTTTAGACACTTCCTAGCTGTGTGACTCTAGCCTCTCTTTTGCCTTGGAACCAATACTTAGTATTGATTCTAAGACAAAAGTAAGGTGTTTGGTTTGTGTTTTCTTTTAGGGCTATATGAACTTTTTGAATAAGTCTGAGCCTGCTTCCTCATTTACAAAATGGGAATAATATCTGCCACAAAAACATGTTGCAAACTCTAAAGCGATAGAAATATGCATAGAATTGTGATAATTATAGTTATTATACTTTTTTGCATTTGACAAATTTGGAGGATTTCAGAAAGAAGTCCACCCAGTGGGAGACAGCCACATAGGGCTTGTTTCCCTGTCTTCAGTTCAGAAAGTCCTGGGGTCAAGGTGAGACCCACAACTAACCAAGGGCATGAAGAATCGAGAGAGAAGTCAAAAGAGTCAGAGAAGTAACAGAAAGACTGAAAAATTAAAGAGCTAAGACTAGGCAGCCTTAAGGGAAAAAGAATAATTTGGGGGATTGAAATTGGAGCTTCAAATCCTGGAAAGATTTGTCTTAATATGAAAGATTAAGAACAAACATTTTTCTGTCTCACCAAGGACAAGCTCAGAGGACTGGGATGAGACAAGAGCAGGAAAGGTTCTATTTGGATTGTGACCAACAAAACAAGAAGCATTTGGGAAAAGTAGACACCCTGGGAGAGGCTGTGATGAGTCCTCTCTTTCGAAGCTTATTAAATGCAGTAGAGCATCTCCCTTATCCTGCCTCTCCTCCATGAAATACCCTCCGTCGATCCTTCTCCGCCAAACAAATCCTAAAAACCTCTGATAGCTCCAGCCCTTTCTGCCCTATATTTTTCTATTGTCCATCTCCCCAAGCAGACTGTGAGGGTCCTTGGAGGCAGGGACAATTCTGGCAAGTCCTTCTGTATCACTTTATGGAGCTGGTCCTGGAGTAGGCTCTCTGAATTCAATACTGGCTTAATTGAATTGCCTGGGCCACACAAATTAGTATGGACCTGGTGTTTTCACCTCACTAGAAAGAAATTGGGCTAGGCCCCAAAGAAGTTGGGCAGAGGCCAAGTAAGGATTTTTAATAAAAAAAGAAAACAAGGTGACCTCTGATGATCACTATTCCATTTTTCTCTAAGCTCTTGTCCCATTCCTAGGGCTATGGATTGGGTAGGAGGCCTGAGGCTAGAAGATTCAGAGACTGGCCCCCAATGGGCAAAAGTAACCATTTTTTGTAGAAAAAGCCATTCTGAATAGAGGCAGGGAGAGAGAAGAAATGGCTTTGGAAGGGTCTGTCTGAATAGCATAAGCAATTCTTAAATTAGAGGTTGGGATGAGAGAGAAACCCTTCTTCTAATTTCTACCCCATCCCACCCAGGTCCAAATGCATCCATCTCATCCTTTAGGAAGCCCCCTCTCCCAGGTCTAGGGGATATTCAGAAGACTTATAAACCCCCCTAAACTCCAAATGTAGCCCCCCTTATTTGGTATAGTGAAAAGCGGTAGGGTGTCATAGAAAGAAACCAGGATTTATTGGGTCCCCACTCTGATACCCAGAAAGAGAAGACTAGATGATGGAGGTTTCCAAGAATGGAACTGCTGTCACATGGAAAGGGATTAGATTTATCCTGTGTTGGCCTCAAAGGCAAAATTCAGGGTACCAAATGGGAACTGCAGAAGGGAAGATTTGGGTTTGATTTGAGGAAGCTTGAAGCTTCTTGAAGATCTTCCAAAAGGAATGGGCTGCCATAGGATTATAGGATATAAAGCTGCTGGAAGGGACCTTAGAGGTTATTCAGTTGAGTACTAAATCTCTCTTACTATTTTCTAAAGACTGCATAGTCCAAATTTTAAGGAGGCAACACTTCCAAAGCTCTCCATTTAACTGATGAAGAAACTGAGTCATGGAGATATTAAATGAATTGTCCAAGGTCATACTGATTATATATATGATCAAGCCAGGACTTGAAAGCCAGGTCCTCTGTGTCACAATCCAGTCTTAATTCCACTAAAACAAACTTTAGACAAGGTCTGGATGATCTTTTGCCAGGAATGCCATGGGGATTATTCTGGTCCCAGTATAGGTCAGACTAGATGACCCTAGAGGTTCCTTCCAATTCTAAGATTCTACAATTCCAATTAAGGTTCACAGTACAATTCTAAAGTAGTTATATAGCTATGGGAAAGTCAAGACATTCCTGGAGTACTTAAAGGTTTATAAGAATCAACAGGGATTTATGTGTGAGGGGGTTGTCACCTTTTTTTTTAACCCTTATCCTCTGTCTTAGTATCAGTTCTAAGACAGGAAAGGGGTCAGGGATAGGCATTTGGGGTTAAGTGACTTGCCCAGGATCACACAGCTAGGAAGTGTCTGGCACCATATTTGAACCCAGTCCCCCCCCCCCACTCCAGGTCTGACTGCTGCCCCTCAAAGAAATCATTTTTAACTTAAATCCTGTAAGTTATGATGACTAAAAAACACCTAATAAGGTTGCTTACCTAGTATGATTTGAAGAACTCCCATTAACCCTCTAAGAAAATCTCTGTGAAAATGTGTTTTGTATGATGGCACATATATATAAATAAAACCAACAGCAAATTGTTTACCATCTCAGAGACTGGGAGAGAGAGAGAGGAGAGGAGAAAGAATATGGAACTCAAAATGTCAGAAAATGAAAAACAAAAATGGTTTTTACATGTAAATGGGAAAAAACAAAACATTACTATAAAGAAAGGGGATGGAGAAAATGTTAACCATGCAGATTAAATTTTAAAAGTGTAAAAAAAATCTCCATTAGTAATAGCAACTACAGGGGTTTCCTCCTACTTAAACAAAACACTCCAACTTCTGGGGCCAACACCCCTGAGGAAACAGAGGGGCAGCAACTTGCCTAAGGTCACACAGGTAATGAGTAGCAGAGGCTAGAAAAAGAAAAAGCTCTTGGAGATCATCTAGAGAAACCTTTTTTCCACAAATGAGGAAACTTCAGCCCATTGAGGGGAAGAGATGTAGAAAATCAGGGCCAGAAAGAAAAATGAATCCTTAGAGACTTGTCGAGGCCAAATGCTCAGTTTACAGATGAGTAAACTCAGTCCCCGAGAAAGGAAGTTATTTACCCAAGGTCACAGGGATAGTGCATTTCTTGGAAACAGGATAATGGATCTAAATCTAGAAGGGACCTCAGAAACAAGGTAGTCCAACCCTCTTATTTTGTAGATGAGAAAACTGAGGCCAAGGGAATGACTGACCCAATATCACACAAGTAAGCAGCAAAACCTAGAAAGAAACAAAAGTTTATGTCCCTCACTTGGGCAAAGAGAGCTAAAGGAATCTGAGGGTCTCAAAGGATTAAAGAGAAATGATGGTACCAAAAGCTGAAACAATGGATGGAATACCAAATCTGGAGTCGGGGGGACCTGGGTTCTAGTCTCACCTCAGAAAGTTCCTAGCTGTGTGACCCTGGACAATGCACTTAACCTCATTTGCCTAGTCCTTGTCCTTCTGTCTTTGAGCTATCACTAAAGCAGAAAGTAAGTGTTTAAAAAAAAAGAAAAAGAAAAAAGCTGATACAAGGAATTCAGTCCTATAAATAAAAAGAAACTCACATAGAGGACTCTTGAAGTTCAACTGGTATACTATGTCCCTTCTCACATTTCTTTATAAAACCTAAAACTCAAGCAAAATTCCTTGGGATTAAGTAGAGCCCTGTCCCCAAATACTCTTCTGAGATGTGTGGAGATAGTGATTCTAATGGATTATAACCTAGTATGAATGACCTTCCCTGATCTATTCCTATTTTTGAGAGGAGAAAATTCTAAAGAAGTAAGCCCTGAGGACCTGGGGATAATAAAAATCAGGGATAGAAGAATTCAGGAAAGGGAGGTAGAAAGCCCTAAGGATAAACTTCAAAGACTTTACAGCCTCATATCTATCCTGGGTACTGTTATATAGGATCATAGATTTAATGTTGAAAGGGACCTTACGGCCATGGAATACAATCTCATCTTTTTAGAGAAGGAAGAATAGGCCAGAAAAGTTAAGTGATTTACCCAAAGTCACACAGCTAGTAAGTGGTTAAGGTGGGATCTGAACTCAAGTCTTCCTGGTTCCAAGTGTAGGGCTGAATCTATAACACAAAGTACCTCTCCCAGATTTAGAACCCAAAGGGACATTAGGGACCATCTGGTCCAGATCCCTCACTTTGTAGGAACTGAGGTCTAGAGAATTTAAGTGATTTGTCCAAAATCACACAGAGAACAAGGACCTGAACAGAGGCCCACTCTGTTCAAAACTTGCATTCTTCTCCCTGTATTGCAAGGACACTTAAAAATGTTTTTTTTTAATTGATCCACTGGCATATGAAATTAAATTAAATTATATTAATATTAATAAATTAAATTAAATTCTTACCTATATACATACATAATTAAATTAAATACATTTTTAAAAAGCTTCAATTCTAGGTTGAAAATAAAATGCAGGCAGAGTTAGCTAGGTCTAGTCAAAAGATCATTGAGGCCTTTGTCAAGCATATCTGACTCGGGAAAAGCGCCATTCCATTCCTCTCTACCCCCAACCCGTTCGCATCTGTCTTCCCAATCAGATCCCTACCTACCAGGTTCAACAGAGAGTGAGGCATTGCAGGTGGCCTGGCCCAACTCATTGGTGGCGGTGATGGTATAGAGACCGGAATCAGCTAGCCGGGCTTCCTGCAGCAACAGAGTGTGTCTCTCCCCTTCGTCCCGGACGAGGATCCGCTCACTGCTCCGGAGGGGTATGCCATCTTTTTGCCAAGACACTGCAAGGAAATCATCAGGGATGGGTCATTCTAGGACCTCATATCCCTCCTTCCTTCTTCTCCCAGAGATCTCTAGAGGGATTGAAAAAAGGAGGAAAATACCCATCCCCAATAACCGGGGATTCCTCCTCTTATTCCCATTCATAGTCCAGGACCCCATGCCAAAACTCACCTTGGGGTGGGGGGTTGGCTGTGACAATACATTTGAGCATGGCATCGAACCCTGGAGCCACCACCACACTCTGCAATGGGATCTCAAAGACAGGAGCCTCCAAGGGTTCCTCTCCAGCTGAGACATAGGAATCGTCCGAGGACTCTATTTGGGGGCACCGAAGGATTCACAAAATCAACAAATATGTACAAAGTGTGGACTGTATCTGATACATTGTACTCTGCGGGACTCCAGGAGGGATATAAGGTATCAACTATAGTTCCTACCCTCAAGGAGTTTACAACTTAACTGGGGAGAAGTGCCATGAACACATGAAAAATTAAAAATCAATACAAGTGAGACAGGAGGTCTTGGGTTCAAATTTGACCTCAGACACTTCCTAGCTGGGTGACCCTGGACAAGTCACTTAACCCCCATTGCCTAGCCTTTACAGCTATTCTGCCTTGGTACCAATAGTCACTATTGATTCTAACGCAGAAGATAAGAGTTAAAAAAAGAAATTGAATCCTGCCTCACATTCTTCCTAGTTGTGTGACCTGGGTAAGTCATTTAACCCCCACTGCCTAGCTCTTCTGCCTTGGAACTGATACACAGCATTGATTCTAAGACAGAAGACAAGGGTTTTTATAAAAGTAAAAAAATAATATTTTCTATTACTAATTTAATGTCTTTTGAAGACATTAAGATAACGAAAGGACACTTGTTTTTTCTTTCCCGATTAGAATGCTGCTAGTAGTCCCTCCCAATTCCTCAAATAAATGTACCTTTATAGGTTTTTCTTTAAAAAATAAAAATAAATAAAAGTAAAAAAGAAGTTATCAGCCGCCCATGACTTGTTGCCAGACAAAAGGCAATAGGTAGCCTGTGTGCCTGGTTGGGAAAGTTTCATGAAGAAAGAGGGAATTCAGAGAGGGAATTGCTTTCCACACGGAGAGAAGAGCGTGTCTTCTCAACAGCCTTGCCCACTATGGTGCCCAATAAATAATCAGTGACTGCTTGGCCGATGGGGACTTCGTCTAACTATAATCTTTCATCTATCTCATAGCGCTCAGCTCCAGGCTCTACCCAGTGACCCCTTGGCCAACCCTGAACCACTGCCATATGGTGGTCCCATAACGGAGCCCAAAGAATGAAAAGATGAAGCGACGATCTGAATGGCCTGGCCTGCCCCTTGGTTCTGGCCCACTTCTTCCCTCCAACCACCCCCACCAGACAATCACTTCTACCAAAGACAAGTGGGGATGCTCATGGGATCGGAAGGAGAGATTCTGCCAGGTCCAGAGAAAATGGAAAGGACGCTGGCGTGGGTGTGCCGCTCTTTCTGGGCCTTCCTAGCTCGGTGCCAATGGCCAGCATTGGGCAGGAAACCCTAGAAAGCGTTCACTGGGAGGGTCCTCTTTCTCCGACACAACCCCAACAGGCTCTAGTTTGCCTCCCCCTTTGGGAAGTTCATCAGGAGGTGAAGACGCCCTCAAACGAGAACACCTCTGCAGATTCTCCCCAGGCCCCCACGCTCCCTCGCCTGCCACTGTGGGACCGTACCGAGGTCAGGTGAGGTAGGCCGTGCCCGATGATGACCTTTGCCCTTGCTACGCGGTGCTCGCCGGTCCCAGGCTCCCCAAGGTCCATCTTCCTCTGGGCCTCTCCGTAGTCTCTTCTCTGCCTCGGGCCCAGGCTGGTTCTTTTCCAGGGTTGGGGGTACGGCAGACCCCTCTGGCTCAGGCGTGGCCCAGGGTAAGAAGCGTACAGCTTGCGTGGGGGGATCCCGCTTCCGGCCTAGATGTGCTTTTGTCCTGGGCTCGGGGGGCTCGGGGCTCCTGGATTCCTGAATAGCCCTTCCCCGAGTAAGTGGGAACTGTTCTCTCCGACGAACCTCTTGCTGGTGGCCTTCCCCGAGGTCTGTCCGGCCTGCCTGCCCTCGGCCTCGGGCTGCGCCGGCCCCCTTGCCTGCTGCCTCATCTCCAACCCTCCCCACGCTGCTCAGGGCCAGCTGCTGGACGGTGGAGGTGCTCTCTGGCGGGGGAGTCTTTGGGGTTGAGGGGCTAGAGAACAAGGGAGGCTCCCCCGGGTCCCGAGGAGATGGGGCCTTCTGCAGCGTGGCCTGGAGAGACTCGTGAGAGCGGACCAATTCCTCCCTGGAAGCCGAGCGACGGATGCGGCCCAGCTCCTGAGCAAAGCGGAGCTCCAGGTCAGTGGCGGGGCTGGGGCTGCGCTGCCGGACCCGATCGTCCAGGGAGGCCGCCTTCTGCCGAAATAACCAGCGCCTCTCTGCCACGGTGCCTAGCTCCCCTCGTGACCCCTCCCGCAACTCTTCCCTGGAGGTCCCCGGCGTGCCCCACTGCCCGCCTTCGGCCTTGGGCTGATCCAGGGAGCGTGCCTTCCGCAAGGGAACCCACGCCCTCAGAGGAACCGGGGAGTCACTCTTCTCCAGGCTGCGCCGACGTTCCTCGAAGAACTGCAGCTTGTCCAAGATCCGGGAGCCAGCTCGCACCAGCCGTGGGGAGCAGCGCACCCCAGACAGGCGGCCCGAAGCTTCACTCAGGGGGGTCTGGGAGCGAGACTCCAGGGTGCCCGCCAGCGAGGGCCCTGACGACTTGGGCTTCTTCCCTCTCTTCTCTTCCAGCTCCTCCAGGGCCCCCGGCTCCTGAGGCTTCCTTTGGGGCACGGTGGAAGGGGCAGGGGGCTGCGTGCCAGGCACAGAAGGAGGTCGTTTCCCCACCCTTGGAGAAGGTGGGGGGAGCAGAGCCGATTTGGAGGGAGGCGGTTGGGCAGGACGTCTTGGAGCTTCACTGGCAGGCTGGGGCTGAGGGTCAGGGTCCTCTCTCCGAAGCCCAGCCTGCGGCACGCTGCTATAAATCAAGTCAGAAAAAGAGTGAGCTGGAGTGAGGGACAGCTTCCACACACAGAGGCTGGGAGAGCCTCACAGGGCAGGAGCCCAAAGGGAAGGAAGGTGGGACATCCTACGGTCCAACAAGCATCCCTCCCCCCCAGACCCCATGGGTGGCTGTGTGCAGGCTGCAGCCAGAGCTGGAACTTGGGTCTGGTGGGGTCCTTGGGAGACAGAGGCTGGCTCTGAGAAGTAGGGGTCAGGCTGGAGGAAGAAAGGCATAAACTCCAGGCACAAAAGACACTTGACCCCAGTCACCCTGGCCAGCCTCCTTTCCCCAATCACCAAAGCTGGCAAGCAGCAGAGACAGAACTGAACAAGAAGGAAAGAAAAGAATGAGGCTGAGGATCTGAAGGATGAAGCGAGGGGAGGAAAGGAGAGAAGAAGGCTGGGGTTAGTGGAAGACCTGAAGAGAATGCAACCCTTTCAGACCTGCCACCAGGCACTCCCAGGTTCAACCATCATACTCTCCCCTCAACTGCAGCTCCTAAGAAGAGTGCCGTCTCCTCGAACTTACCTCACTAACCTTAGGCACAGTCCTTTCCAAGAACATGGAGCAGGAGCTACTCAGCTCTTGGGGGCAGTGCACACAGCTGGTATGGGGGCTCCCAGGGCCCATCCCCAATATCTCAATCACTAGTACTCATGGACGTTGGAATTCGTACTGTGGAAATTCCTTGTCAACATGGGTTATACCTACATGGGTTTCTTCTAGGGCTCTGCACTTGACCTCTGTTCTCTCAGAGTCCCCACATAGTCAAGATTCTCCCAAATGGAGATGAGTTCAGGAAACATCTAATGGAAAGAGGCTAAGGGATAGCAATAAAGGAACCAGTGAAGACCTCTGGCCAACAGGATCTTGATGGTTCAAGGTCCTTGATTTATAAATCAAGCTCTTATGTCTCAAGCCTCCACTGGACTTGAAGGGCTCAAATCCACCCCACAGGTCAAGGAAGGGGTCTTTGTTAAAACACCTCCTTATCCCTAAATAATAAAGGGAAAATGAGACTAAAGAAAATGGAAAAAGGAGGCATGCTTCTTAAAAGAAGAAGGCCAGTGCATATTTTGGGGGGCAGTATCCTTCCTTGGTCATGTCACCCCCAATCCAGGTCCAGTACAGGCCACAAAGTAGGAGCCTTAATATGTACAGGCACCCTGTCACCTAGCATCAAGCCTCAGGATGATGGGATAATGGGAGAGGGTTACAAGGTGCCTTGAGAAAGGTAAGACTAGAAATAGCATCAACTGGGATACAGAGCATTCTGGGGAGAAGATGAGGGAGGGGTAGTTCCTCTCAGAGAAAGATGTATTTTTGTAGTAAGGAATCCCATTGAGTTAGCCCAGGAAATGGAATATGGCATAGGGAGACAAGGGGCCAGAGTTGAGAAGGCCTCTTTACTGACAACTCTCAGCTCCAGGCCCAGCTCCAGTCTGGTCTCTGTGCCACAGACATCACTAAGGAAATGGGTGCCTGGGAGGTTACCATGGCAACTCCAGGCTCTGACTGGGGCCTTGCTAGGGGAGGAGGCCACTAAAGGAGGCAGCATGTCCAAGCAGAGGGGCCACCTAGCTGATGCTTTTAGAGCAAGTCTCCCCTAAATCAGAAGGATCCCCTCATCACCTCATCCCTACCCCACCAACCACTTTATCCATCTCCAAAACAATCCTTCTGCCCCTTCCCTTTGCCATCAATGACTACTCTCCTCCCTTATCCTCCCAACCCATTCCTAGATCCCAACAAAAACCTTCTGGATCACTAGATCCCCCACCCCAACCCATGTCCCAAAAGGCTCCCCCCAATCCCAGCATCAGCCACTCCCCACCACCTTCCACAGTACCCCCATTCTGTCACTTTGTGCTCCTTTCCCAAAATAGCTTCCCATGCCAAGCCACCCCACCTCAGTCCCTTCCTGTTCTGGTCTCAAAGAAGAGTCGCATGCCAATGCCTCTTCATCCCCAGGGCCATTCGGTTCCCTTCAGCACAGGAGGAAGAACGTTCCTCTCACCTCACCTCAATCGACCTGCCTCTTCTCTCACCCCACCACCACCACTTCCTCTCTCCCTTTGCCCCTCATGCCCTCCCTCCTTCCCTTTCTGTCTGCCCTACCACCTTGCTCTCTTCTCTCTCCCAGCAGCTGTCTTGCTCTCTTCCCTTTCTCTCTCCCACTCTCCTGGGACTGCAGGTTCTGTTTCTCACAGAAAAGGGCCAAATGGGAACATGGATATGAAGGAAGAATGAAAAAAAGCAGCATCTGCTAAGACAGCAGGAGCGGAGGGGGGCCAATGTTGGGGGGGAGAGGAGGGAGGAGACATGGGAATGATGTGGGAGCTAGAATGGGGGATGGGGTTCGGGGATCCTGAGGGCCATGGAAATGAGAGGGAGGTACAGAGGAAAAGATGGCGGAATCCAAGAGGCAATAGGGGCAGAACAATGAGGACAGGGCAGGTGGGGGCAGAAGGGATTTGGGGAATGAGAGACCAGGTGATGGGGCAGGTATGAAGAGGAAGACATGGTGTGGTGGGATGGGGTGAAAATGGTGTAGAGGTGGGATAGACAAAGGGGAGATCGGGCAATGGAGGGGAAATGGGTCAGTCACAGAGAGATGGAGCAGTGAGGGAGAAAATGGGCCAGTGATGGGGGCAGTGCAGGGGAGTGTGGACACGTGGAGGTGCAGTAGGACCAACCAAGGCCATTACTTACACGTGTATGGAGAGGGCTCGTCCTCTGTACAGGCTGAATGCGCTGCCGTACAGGTCACTGGCCACCGAAAGGCTATCCTCTGACCCCCAGCTTGTGCCCACCAGATTAGCACGAGATGCCCGCACCAGCGGCTCCACCCCCAGGTGCCGCGGCCCGGCCCCGGCCCCGGCTGCCTGTGCTTGCCTTGGGCTGCCTGGGAGCCGGCGGGAACTACCGCCACCACCGCTGCTGCCCGCCTCCTGCTCCAACACCGTCTGCCCGCTGCCCCACCAGCTCGCCTGCTCCTCAGAGGTCCCCGTCACGGAGGTCGGAGGGGTGTCAAGAGAGGTGCCCACCAGGGTGTCTGAACCCCCTAGGAAGAGAAAGGGCCATGAGCTCTGAGGCCCCAAGGACTTGACTCTCTCTTCCTGGAAGTATTCCTCCTGGCCCAGGACTCTGAGGCAGACAGACCTGTGGGAGTGCTGAAGGCCCCATCTTCTTGCAGTTCCAGGCGCTGTGTCCCTTGAGCATCACTGATATCATCTTCACCAGTCTCCGAGTCTAGGGGGAAAAGGGACCTTCATGGACGAAGCCCCTATCTGCCACACACAATCACCAGCTCCTCAGCTTTTCCTTGAATGTTTCTCTTTTCCTGACCCTGACCCTAAGCTGATTCCATTCCATGATCAGCTGGGCCTCCCTCTCTCCCCATTCCTCACCTGGTCCTCTCTGTTTTTCCATTCCCCAAGGGCTACTCTAGCTTACTTCTCCCCATCAGCCCTTTGGGTTCCTAGTTCCTCCTCAGTCCTACCACCCACATCACCTCCACAGCACTGCCTTTGCTCCCAACCACCCAAAGGAACCCCGCCAAAGCACTGGCTGCTATTCTCCAGGTCCCTCTCTATAGCACCAACATGGTCCCAGCTTTGGAGGAACTCGGATTCAGGAGTGGAAGGGAACTTCATCCCAAGGTAAAATGGCAGTCACTGTCACACCTTACGGTCAGAGAAAGCCAACTTGCAGGGCTAGCCCTATCCTCCACCCCAGACCAGCAAATGGTGTTGGGGCCAGACCATGAGGCCAGGAACCCTCGGGAGGGACCGAGGAGCAGAAGGGCAGGGCAGGGATCCGTTTCCTACCGTAACTTTGCTTTCTGCAGGAGCGGAAAACTTCGCTTCCATAGGAGCAGCAGGAGAGAGACATCGACAGACTGTTATCAGAGCGTCTGTGGGGCAGGGTATGATGGGGCAGATGGGATAGAGGGGGAAATTGGGCTTCCCAGTTCCCAGAGATGTTCTGCAGGGACTGAGTAAGGGAACCTGGGTGCAGAGTCCCACACTACTGACAACTAGTTTCTTCTCCTGAATTTATCTAAAGATTCCTATTATACATAGAATAAAAAGTTTCAGGTATGTAAGCCTTTTTTCTCTCCATTAACCCCTTCCTCCACAGCCATACTCTGTCCATGGCCTATACACATACAAATATACCCCAGTGCTCACACTTAAGGTCTGAACAACTAGATGCATACACACTTATTGCCACACCAGACACATACCCAAGATACTGGTCTGGGGCCCTTCAAATCCATTGGTGTACATCTGGCATGCTTACTCCTCAAACTACACAAATACACACATTCTCTCTCTCTCTCTCTCTCTCTCTCTCTCTCTCTCTCTCTCTGTCTGTCTGTCTGTCTGACTACCTGTCATACACACACACACACACACACACACACATCTTCCCCCTAAAAAGTCAATGGTTAGCCTGAAAGTCAGTACTAGGTTTTATTCCAAGTTCCCTCAAATCCTGCTGAATTCTGAGCCCATTCTCCCTTCTTTGCCTCAGTTTCTCCATCATTGCAATGGGGAAGTTAATCCCATTTAGATTTGAACAAAGTGGGGGTGTCTACCTTTTCACATCTAAACCATGAGGGGGACAGAGAGTCAAACAGAAGTCCCAGAGATGAGGAATAGAGGGCCTGGGCCCTTTCTTTGGACTTTACTATAGTCCTTGCAGACTTCTGTCCCTCTCCTGGCTGTGTACATTCAAGTAGAAGGGATATGTAAAACCCTATGCAATAAAGCATCATCATGGCTCTGGTCCCTTATCCAGGAGTTTGGGGAGAATATAGCCAAGTGAGCCTGGGAGAGGGGACCACTGGGAAGAAGAGCATAAGGTAGGGACAGCCACAGTCCCACGCACCATGGGTGAATCGACCAAAGGCCCGTCGTGAGTGGCCAGTTTTCTGAAAAAGAAAAATCAAATTGAGTGGTTAAGGAAATTCGATCCCAATTTAACAACACTACTACTCTTATTGACCTGTAGCATGGAGTGGGACCAGAGGGAAGCAAGGGCAATATATAATCCTAAAAGAGAGCATTTTGGGGAAAGGATTCCCTGTCCAAAACCCAACCTTTCCCCAAAAGTATTCCCATTGAATTCTCTGGGATCCCTACATCTACAGCAACCTTACTATTAAGCATCTGGCCCTCCCTAACTTCAGAGTGCAAAGGTCATGTATGTGTTTGTGCCAGGCAAAAAGAAAAATGGTGGTCAATGTCATACTTTACTGGGGGTTGGGACCATGGGCACTCAAGGGACAGAAGTTGGGAGTAGGGAGATCTCTGACCAAGCTATAGTCCCCAGGGGAGAGACACAAGGAACACTAAGCCCAGGAACATGGAGACCCTCCATATGAGGTGATGATAGAGTAGCAGACCAAGGGGAGGACCCTGAGGTCCAGAGATGAGGGAGGGCACATGGAGAAGGGAATATGAAGGAAGGAAGGGAGGATTGAGGAAAGCAAAACAAAGGGGTCCAGAAGAACTTGGGGAAGGAAGGTTCTACATAAGAAGAGGTGCAGGAGCATGGGGAGACACAGGGCCATGGGGGGAGGGGGCACTGAGAGGAGAGCCTGGACAGTGGAATATGGGCAGGGACCAAGAGGAAGGGATATATGGGTCAGGGACATAGGTGGGGGCATCAGACATGGAAACCTAAAGGGATTAGAGTCTCAGAAATAGAGTAAGGAGTTAGGAGAAGCTCCAGGGTCACCAGGGACAAGGAGGATGTAAACATTGAGATGGAGGTCCCTACGGGCAACTCTTAGCCAGGGAGTGCCAAGTCAGCAGTTAGAAATCCAATAAAACAAGAAAGCACGAAGGTGGTGAGAATCACCCCACGGAAAAGGAAGGTGTCGGAATGGAGGTACCGGGCAGCGGTTTAAGGGTGAGTCCAATGAAGGGAAAGGGGGAGAGATGGAGGCTGATGACAATAATGGACATAAAGGCATCTGGGGTACCGGGATGTGGTCCTGGAGAAGGGGGGTGGAGGATGGGCCTTGCTAGCGCAGCGCGGGGAGGGGGCATCGGGGGCCCCTGCGGGAAGCCAATCTGCAGACTGTACCAGGGCCTGGGGCAGGGGGATGCCTAGGCGAGGCCGCGGCGCCCAGGGAAGGGCCCGGGCCGATGCCCACCTATCGCTCCCTGGGGCCCCCGCCTCCGCCCCGCCCTCTCGGCGCCCCAGCCCTCGGCCCCCCCAGCCCACCCACGCGCGGCCGGGAGAGCCCTTACCTGGAACCGCTTCTTCACCCACAGCTTCTTCATGGCAGGGGGGGGAGGGCCGGGCCGGGCGGCCGGAGCCAGGAGGGGACTAGGCGGGGGCGGGGGCGGAGTCGGAGGAGGAGCCGGGGGCGACCGCGGGAGCCGAGCACGAACGGGAGCCGCCTCTGCAGCCAGTCTGGGAGCCCCCGGAGCCTCCCGGGACGGGAATCGCGAGCGGAATCCGGAGCGGAATCCGGAGCGGAGAGAGCGGGCTGGCGGCCGGAGCCTACTCCTGCTCCTCCCCTGCCCCCAATCTCACCTGCTGCCCTTCTCCTCCTCCCCTCCAGGATAGTCTCCCCACTCCGGTCCCACCCTTGGCCACTCAGGACACTTGCGCAACCCCCCACCCACCCACCCTTCTGGGGCACTAAAACCCCTCCCAGTCCGAGGGGAAAGGCTTCTTTGTCCCTTGGGGAGCAGATGGGGAAACTGAGGCACGGGAAAGCGAAGACACTGGCTCAGGGTCACCAAGATGTGGCATTTGAAACTATGTAGCCTGAACCTCACCCTCTAGTTCCAAACCTTGGTAGTTACACACAGGTAGGGCCCCCAGCTCACCTGGCCTTTATATAACCCTTCAGACCAAATAGCCATATAAAGAGGAAACATTCTCCTGCTGGTCCAGGGTCTAAGCAGCTACGAGCTGGGGCAAACATGGGAAATAGTCCTTGCACTCCCTACCTCCTAGGATAAAGCATTTTGCAAACCTCAAATGCTGAAAGTTTGGGATTTATAAATTTTATGATCGTCCTTACTCAAGCCAGGCTGGAGAAGTGCATCTGGCCCGAGGCTCTGCATCTCTGGGTCTTAAGCCATCTTCCTAGAATTCCCCAGCAGAAAAAGTGATCAGGTCAGGCCAAGTCTATCTAGAAGCCCCAGAATGGTTCTCCAAGCACAAGAGAACCCTGGGCTAAGGTTTCAGGGGCCAGGTAGAGAAGCAAAGCCGAAAAACTATCCCAGGAACTGCCCAAGGTACTTGAATGAATAGCAAAAATGTGAGGGCTCCCATTAATCTAATGTCCCCTGCAAGCACAGTCATCTCCTGCCATACAATCTTCTAGAGTACATCTACTTGTCCTCTTACACAGACAATGTACACACACACACACACACACACACACACACACACACACACACTGCCAGTACAGCTATAAAAATAAGAAGTGTGGTTTAGAAAATAGCAAGAACAATTTCACAAGCTCCCCTTGGAAACCAGTCTTCTCATTTTCTTCGTGCATGCCCCTACATTCTTCCCAGACACTCAGAGATGGATGTTGCCCAGAAACAAGCACTGGGGTGTGAGTTCATAGGATTATAGACTTAGAGAGAAGAGATGCCTTTGAGAGCATCTAGTCCAACCCTTTTATTTAACAGATGAGGAAACTGAGGCTCATGGAGGTTGGCTAACTTGCCTAATGTCATGCACATTAATAAAGATTAATATTAATAAATAAATAAACAACATTTATTTAAATAAGACTACTGGTAAACTACAGAATGGGAATTTGAACTCGGGTTTTCTGGTTCCAAAAGTACATGTTCCACAGTCTATATGATAGGTCCAAAGAGGGTACAACTGCCCACACCAGTACCTATCAAAGGCTCATGGAAGTATAAGCATTGGTACACACCCACCTAGACACACACACACACCCTCCCACAGATAGAGGAGTAAAGTGGGGAGAGAGGTAACCTGAGCCTCTGTGCCTCAGGAGAATCCGAGGGGCTGGCACATTCCATGTCAAAAATAGCTATTGGGTAGCAGGTGTGAGTGGCAGGACAGCTGGGGCCCACAGAGCCCCAGAGATGCCTCACCCCACTAGGCTGTGCCCCTGCCTCCTTCCCTAGAAGCTGCCCCTCACTTTAGCCTTCTGTCCCATCCTAACTCTGCTCTGTACCATGCTCTCAAGTTGGGACCTCCTCCAAATGGGTCTTTACCAGCAACAGCTGTCTTCCCTAATGACAGTTCTCACTACTAAGTGGAGCCCTAGTAGCTATTCCCATTCTACTCCCAGCCTGACAATTTGGACGTTCATGGGGTTCCTCTGAACCCAGAATCTAGAGGGCTACAACAATGTATTCTCCTATGCCTCATCTCCCAACCTACCCCCCCACACACACACACACACAACTCCTTTCCTTCTTCTCTCAGAAGGTAACTTCTCTTTTTATTTTCTTCCCTTCCCACTTTCCCCCTGTCTTTCTCTCTTGGTTCCACCCCCATTAGATCTCTGACTTTTTCTTCTTCCAGCCTCTTTCCTTTATAGTCCCTTTATCCCTGAGGTTTCTTTGTGAAGGTTATGGGGACTTTTTATACAGTTTCACCATCCATATCTTCATTCTCTTTTCTTTTCCCATCCAATACCTTTTCCTGAAGAGGACTGAGGGAATAGGAGGCTGGGGAATGAGACTCTTGGGCCTGGCATCTCCTCACTCCCTTTAGAATCCTTTCTGATCCATGGTGCTCCAATATGCCCAAAACTTGTCCCTAGACTATTCCCACTATAAGCACAGAAAGGAAGACATTCTTTGAATGGGCACTTTGGCTCTCCTGCCTGGCAATCCTCCCTGGCCCAGCTTTGCCTATGAGCTAACTTAGGGACTTTTCTGTTCCTGTCTCCTTAGGTTCTGAAGCAGCTCCCTTCATCCAGGGCTCTTCACAACTCTGTTTCTGCCCTTCTCCTCCTCCTCTTCTCACCTCTGCCTAGCACCTGGTATGTTGATGGGCACTCAGGGCATTGAATGAATAAGTGAATGAATATTTACTCACCAACCCCCTGCTCAGGCCATTTTAGCTTCATGCCTTGATGGCAAAAAATGAAGATTCTCCATTCAGATCCTGAATATTTCCCCATTTATTCTCCAGGCCTAGAACTCCCCATTTCTGATTTCTGCTCATCACATCCCCATCTCTATCTCTTACCTCGTCCTTCTATTGCCTCTTCCTACAGGCCTTTCTACCTCTCAAATTTCTCTTTCTAGTTGTCTCTGTAAAACCTTAGACCTAATATAAATCTAGTAAGTTCTCCTACTTGCTCCTTTCCACTCTTGTCTCTTTTCTTGTCCCTCACCTTTCATTTTAGTCCCCATCTATGCAGCCCAAATTTGGGGAATTTCATCAGATTCCAAGCCAGACCACAGGGACTACCTCCAGGGAATTTGTTAGGCTCTACCCAGCAGGACAGTATCATGTTTACTCATTTTAATAAACTGTTTAATAAAATTATCTTGAAGAAGAAAAGATTTTTACCTGGGCCAGAAGGTTGAATTAGTTTACCTCTATCTAGCGTCTCTTCCAACTCTAAGACTCAGACTCCAGAATTCCACAGAGGAAAAAACTGGTGACATGGCCCTTTACTTCCTTCCCTCCACAGTACTCTTCCCACCATAGCCCTTCTCGCCTCATTAGAAAGTTGCCTCCTCTTTTTCTTGCTTCTCACTCTCTCCTAAACCCAAAATTCTCCCAGATTTTTCTGAATTACACTCTAGTTCCCCCCTCCCCACAACACACACACTACATCTCTAAGCAAATTCCTCATTTATTGGAATGACAAGCACCTTAGCCATCTGCCATTTAGAGCCAGAGAAGTGTTCCTGGCTAGAAAAATTGCCTTCTTTCTTAAGCCAAGAGTTAGGACTTGGACCCTGAATTCCCTCCAGTGTCCCTGAAGTCCTGTTGTTCATACCAACCTATAATGTTTTCCATGATCGAGAGTGAGAAATGTCAGTGTAGAAGGATCACAGATGGAACTTTTCTTTCTTTCCCTCTTCCTTCCTTCCTTCCTTCCTTCCTTCCTTCCTTCCTTCCTTCCTTCCTTCCTTCCTTCCTTCCTTCCTTCCTTCCTTCCTTCCTTCTCTCTCTCTCTCTCTCTCTCTCTCTCTCTCTCTCTCTCTCTCTCTCTCAAAACCCTTACCTTTCATCTTAAAATCAATACTGAGGATCAATTCCAAAGCAGAAAAGTGCTAAGTGCTAAGCAATGTGGGTTAAGCAACTTGCCCAAGGCCACACAACCAGGAACTATTATTTCAGCAGAGATTCTGATAGCCAGTAAGACACAGTTCTAGGTGGTACTAAAAATGCCTGGAGGTTCATATATATACAATCATCCCAAACCAATCCTATTCCACCCACATACCTATTTGGTAACTAAACCCACATCTTTTTTTTTCTATCCTAGGTTCATCAGCCATTGAGCTGAAAGGGGCTTTAGAGATAATCTATTCATATTTAAAAGCATAAGGAATTTAGAGCTCATCTAATCCATCTTCTTTATTTTACAGGTAAGGAAACTGATCCCCAGAATGTGGAGGTGACATGCCAAGGTCACACAGGCAGAAATTATTATGATGAGATCCAATTTCCTTGTCTTACAAATGAAGAAATAGAAACTCAAATAAATTGAAAGGACCAAGATTACAAAAACAAGTTAGTTACTGAGCCAAGTAGACATTCGAACCCAGGTCTCTTTCCTCTAATTCTTTCAGATCCTCTAAACCTCTAAACCTCTAAACCAAGCCTAGCCCAGAAGGCTGAAATTGCTCTTCTAAATATATTAGAGATATAAGGCATCTTAGAAATTACATAGCCTAGCCCTTTCATTTTACAGATGAAGAAACTGAGGCAGAAATCCTAAAACCTGTGTGTTTTTCCAGGACCCTAGCTATGACTTGAAAGTGACTTTCCAAAGCTAGATATTGTTGAGGGAGAGAGAGAGAGAGAGAGAGAGAGAGAGAGAGAGAACTTTCTAAATCAATCTGTCAGTCAAGTATTCACTGAGGACTGCACCAGACATCTCCTTTGAGGCTGCCCTTGGTGTTCATTTTCATGTGACTTTACCCAGATACACAGTTAAAGCTAGAGGGAGTAGACTCCCTCCCCTGCCTCCCCCCCCCTCCCCCAACCAATCCCTGGTCACAAAGGCAGAGTAATTCTTTGAACATTCAAATGTATAGAAAACTGCTCATCCTCTGCCTGCCTCCTCACAAAGCTCCAGACTGTTCCTTTCCCTCAAGACTTCTCAGGCTCGGCTCTGTCTGTCCTTGAGGACCAGCCCCAATTAAGAATGGTCTTCACTGCTGCCTTTTCAAGTGTATACAGTTCCTTACTAACCTTAATTACACTCTGGAGTGGGGGAAGTGAGCTGTATGTTTGGGAGGATGGAAGACCGAGATGAAAGGTAGGGAGGTAACCTTCGTTCCCAGCTTATCTCTCCAAGCCCATCACCCCACTCTGAGCTAATCTTAGAGATCCCAATCAAGGAATACTGTAATTTCTTCCTATACAATCTGAATCTCTTTCCCTCTAACTCCTTTCCTCAGTCCCTTCCCTAAACCCAAAGCTACTCTCCCCTCATATTACTTTCCCCAAGTGGTTCCTGTGCTTATCTTCTCCCCACTCCTTCCTCCATTATCTACTTCCCTCAACTTCTTTCTACCCTACTACTACTTCCTACTACTTCTTAAACATCTATGCTATTAGCTCATTTGATCCTCACTACAGCTCTTAAGCTATTATTATCCCCATTTTACAGCTGAGGAAACCCAGGCAGAGGTTAAATAACTTGTCCAGGGTCACACAGCTAATAAGTGTCTGCCAATGTTCTAGACTTAGAGATCTTTTACACTCAAGGGAAATTATGCCAATGGAAGTTAAATGACTCGACTATGGTCTTACCAGAAGCAAGTAGTAAAGTCAATATTCAAACATTGGTCCTCAGCCTACAGAGCCAGGGTACAGTTTTTATTATACCATATCCTGAAGGAAAGAGACTGGTTTTTATCCCCTTCCTCTCTCCACTCAGCACAAAGATTTGCCCTTGTTAAGTGATAGCTTATTGAATTGAAATTATAAGAGCCTATTTTCCTCTTTCCCAAGTAATTAAAGAGGAAGTAAGTGAGACCTGAACACCACTTCCCATATAATTCTTTCCACAAATTCTCGTTAGCCATTATTTTCCTTCCCTTCCTAAATATTCCTCTTCCTTCATTTAATGATCTCCCTTCTTCCAATCCTTTCCCCCATAGATTCCTCTTTTCCTAATGCTCCCTTAAATGTGCCATTTCCCTCCCCTAAGTTCCCCATTTCAAGGGGCCCCAATATTCTCTTTCCTTCCATAATAGTCCTCTCTCTATCTCTTTTTCTGCACGTAGATATAAGCCTAGATTTTGTCTTCTGCAGTCCTGGTACCTAGCTCTGTCCCTATATATAATATTTGAGGGTCTAGACTAAACTGGGGATTACAAATCCATCTGAAGGATGACCCCAGATGGGGGTATAGAGTAGGATGATGAAAGGAGGAGAATGACCCAACCCTATTTCCAGGTATTCAGAGGAAATTCTGGCCCTGGCACCCCAAGCAGACTCTATCCCAACCTGATTGGCTTAGAGCAAGTAGGCACCCATAAGGTATGGAGCTGCCTTAGTGTCTTAAGGAGCATAGGCAGAGAGGTGGGTACCAACCAGCAGAGACTGATCCTGCAGCACCTGTCTCAGTCCCAGTCTGACTCAGTGCCACCCACCCCAGGATGACCTTTCTAATCACTGTGATCCTCCTGTCCTCTTTGTTTCCTCTCCACAAGCTTCCCCCTACCCAACCCCCATCACACCCCTAATCACACTCCCTAGGAACCACACCAACACCCAGCCAGTGGTCTTCCTTTTCTGGAAAATCTCTTTTCAACACCTTCTGCTTAGGCATGCCCTTTCTGAGTCTTCCAGGACCCTGAGGTGGCACAAGAATGACTTTGGGGAATCAGACTCTCCAGCTATAGTACTCCCACCCCTAACTACCTTGAAATCTTCTTCCCAGGGTGCAATCTGCTTTTCTGTCTTTTTCCTCACCTCTCTCTGTTTCTCAGGCTTAGACAATAATCACTATGAGGTATTCAGAGCCTAGAAGTGTGGAAAAGATGAATCGAAGAACCAACCCTATGGAATTGCTGCTCCCTTCTCAACTCTTCCTGTAGCCCCATCACATCTCCTTAGCCCTCCTAGCCCACACTCCCTGGGGACAGGCTCAGGACTGACAGCCCCCAGGCATCACACAACATTCTCTTCCCACAGACTTTTACTCATCCCTTCACACACACAGAGTAACACCCAGCTGGAACTCTAGACAGCAGGCTTCCGTGCCTCCCCAGCACCCCATCCTCATGCTCCTTAGCTTCTTTGCCCTCTCCCAGAAGCATCAGACCAGGGACTCTATCGATGGCTGGCCTCTGGTACCATCTCCCAGAAATCTCCCTCCTGCTTCTGGCCTTACTCCTATTTGTCCCTCTCCCTCCAGCCCCTTCCCCTCTCACATCCCCTCATTTTTATTCACCTTCCTTATGGATGCACATCCCCAAATGTCCTCAGTCCCCTCATTAGTACCTAACAAACCAAATTTCAGCATTTACCCATATACCTTTTCTTGAACTGAATCTCATCAGCCTCCCACACTCTCTCCATCCCCACCACCTGGCTGCTAGGCTCTGGCCACACTAACACCCATAAACTGTGAGGCATAAATGCCCCTTCACCCCCATTACCTCTCCCCTACCCACTCACACACACACTGCCCGGGCTGAGTCTCTGCATGGGGCTAACAACTTACCCTAACTCTATGTTGGGTCAGTGAGACCCTGGCCCTGAGATTCCTGCACTCAGACAGGCTCCCTCTCCAGGGATCCACGTGGAGCCCCAAGAGAAGCCACTAAGGATGTCCCCTTGGCTCCTTGGACATTGAACGGGGAATATGAATCAGACATGAAAGGGGCTTTCTTTATCTGCTCAGAAGTGCTCATTCTGAGATCCAGAGAGATGAACACCTAGCCTGCTTCTAGCTGGAAGTGGATCTGAGTCCAGCTCCTTTATTTTGCTGATAAGGAAACTGAGGCCTAGAGACTGGCTTGACCAAGCTGTTACAGCTAGTTAGTGCCTGGGCCAGATTAAAACCCAGGTTTTCAAAGGCCCCAGCCCTAACTTTCTCCCTAGGCTTCTGACTGACTCAGAAATAAGGAGGGACCTCTCTTCCCCTCTATTTCCCATACTGCCCTTCCCTGTCAGACCCCTGGCTCAATGGGAGGTAAAGGGGAAGGAAAAAAGGAGAAGGGAACTTGGGGGGAGCAATAAAGGCTGGGGGTTGCCTTTTTCTGATGCCCGCCCGCAGCTCCCCATCTCTGCTCCTGCAGCCTCCCTTTCTTCCAGACTCATGCTGCTTAACTATTCACCAATCGATTCCTCCCTGGCTGCCTCCCCCATCCCCACCATTACCTTCCACCTCGAGAACAGTCAGCACCCCAGTAGTGGAGGCCTCTCCTCGCTCATTCCTCGCGATACAGGTGTATGCTCCCGCATCCTGGGCCCCACAGCCCCGGAGCCAGAGGCAGCTGGGCTCTGGGGAGGGCTGGGGAAGGGGCTTCTCATCTCGGAGCCAGCTGAGGACAGGCTGGGGTGTCCCACTCACCACCACCTGCAGCCTCACATCCCGGCCAGAGAAAACCGCCGTGTTCTTCAGCTGCCGATGGAAGACGGGGGCCCCTGCGGCTGTTCCCCGGGCCCCCGTCCCGGCCCCGCTCCCCACCTTGGCTCTCTTTGGGGGCACACCTGGGCTGGGGGGTGCCCTTGGGCTGACAGATTCTCCCCGGGTCCCCCGGGCTTTCTGCATGGCTGCTGCAGGGGGACAAGGGGTGGGAGACCCTGGAGCCCACAGGAGCACCTGGGCACAATAGAGCCCTGAAGGAGGAGTCCCCAGTGGGCCTGAGCAGCCCTGTCTTCTGCCGGCCTGTGCCACCCAGAAGGTCACCGGGGCGGCGGGTGGCTACGCCTCGCCTGGGGGCTATTTTTAGGCCCCCAGCTCGGGTTGCCTGTGTAACAGCAAAGGGAGGGGGCAGCAGAAGGGGGAATATGGACAGGGCCCCTTCTCCTAGCCTCCCTCCAGCCTTCATTCACCCCCACTCACACCCTCCCTCCCTCCCAAGCCTGGGACTTTATGCCAATCATTAACTCTGCTGTTTAGGAGGCCGCCCCCATTCTAACCCCCCACCCCCAGCCCAGCCTACATCCTCAGAGAAGAGGATTATCATCTGAGTCCCATTCTATCCTCCTCCCCTAAGCCTCATGTAAACTGTAGAAAGAAAAGGAAAGGAATGTGGGGGGGAGAGGGGGCAAGGAGAGTGGGGAAAAGGAAATGAAGAACTCAGCAGTCAAATCCCAAGAATCCCAGAATCAGAAGGGGTCCCAGGGACCACCTAGCCCAGCTTTCACCCAAATCCAGAATCCTCTGGACTCCCTTCCCAACCAGGGGTCATCTCAACTCTACTTGAAGACCCCTCCTGACAGGGAGCTCACTACCTCTAGAGAGCTCCTATTTCACAAGTTGGTGGTGAAAAGTAAATGAGAGATTGTATATAAAATGCTTTGGGGGCCTTCTAAGTTCTCTGTAGCAGTTGGGGCAAAGAGGAGGAGGAGGAGGAGGAGGAGGAGGAGGAGGAGGAGGAGGAGGAGGATAATGACAAGAGTTGTCGACTCCAACTGCCACCCCACAAGAAAGTCCATTTTATGGATGGGCAGCTCCAACTGCCGGGAAGTTTTTCCTTATATAGAGCAAAGATCTAACTCTGTGAAACTTCCTGGGGTTAATCCTGATTCTGCATGTCATGTCCAAACATAACAAATCTCATCCCTCTTCTTCATAACAATCCTTTAAACACTCAAAGACAAGTTATCAAGTTCTCCCTGAGTCAACATCCCCAGTTCTTCCCAGCTGGTCTTTGGGTGGTGATGGGCTCAGGGGGACCCCTCACCACATCTGTGTCTTTGCTCTGGTTCATTTCTAGTTAGTCAATGTCATTAGTAAAATTGTAAAAAAGAAAACAAATTTAAACTCTTACTTTACATCTTAGAATAGATACTGTAATTTGGATCCAAGGCAGAAAAGTGGTAAGGGTTGGGCAATGGAGGTTAAGTGACTTGTCCAGGGTCATCCAACTAAGTCCTGTCTGAGGGCAGATTTGAACCCAGGATCTTCCATCACTGGACCTGACTATCAATCCACAGAGCCACCCAGCTGCCCCATTACTAAAATTATTGAATATAATATTCTAGCTAAGGTCTGCCCAATGCAGAAAACCATGGAACCTCCTTGTCTCCCTCACCTCCTTCCTGAAGCCCATTTATCCCTCTCCCTGGTCCTAAATCTCCAACCCAGGTAACCTTCTTGCTTCATTTTCCTCCCCCATATACCCAAGCTTGGCCTCTTTCCTCCCTATTTCCCCTCAGCAGGATAAGGGATCCCAGTCTCTCCCCCCAAATCCTTCCATATTCCAACTTTCCTCTTCCTACTCCCTGTATATATACTATGGAACAAAAATCTTAGCAGACTGACTAAAGTTGTTGGCTTTATGGAATGAGAAGAAACTCAAGGAAAGTGGAGGCTATAATATTCCCAAGGGCTAGGCGATGAATGCCCTGGTTCACCAGAAGGAAGGCAGCGTTTATTCAATATCTACCTATGATGTGCTAGGCATTTTACAATTATTATCTCATTCAATCTTACAACAACCCTGGGATGTGAGCACTATTATCCTCACTTTAGAGTTGAGGAGGAAACTGAGGCAAACAGAGGTTAAGTGACTTGTCCAGGGTCACACAAGCTATTGTCTGAGGCTAGATTTGAACTTATGTGCTGCTGACCCCAGGCCCAGCACTGTCTGTACTATATTGTACCCCTAGCTGCCTCTAAGCAGTAAAAATCAATGGGAAAGGGACTTGAAGTGGTGGTGGTATTCAGTAGTATCAGACCCTTCTCAACCCCCCATGTAGGGTTTTCTTGGCAGAAATACTGGAGTGGTTTGCCATTTCCTTCTCCAGCTCATTTTACAGATGAGGAAACTGAGGCAAACAGATTTAAATGACTTGCCCAGGATCATACAGTTAGTAAGTGGCTGAGATAGGATTTGAACTCAGGAGTTCCATTTTTCCTAATTCTAAGTCCAAGCCATCACACCACCCAGCTGCCCAGAAAGGAGAGAGAACCATTATATGAAGGTAGCAAGGGACTTAGTCTGAACAAAAGAGGTCACAACATACTCAGGGAGTAACTCTGGGCTACCCAGTTAACCTCTGTTTTCTCATCAGTAAAATGGGCATAATACTATCTACCTTACCAATTTAATGGCTCGTTCATTCATATTCATTGAATCACTTATTCAACAAATACTTATTGGAACCAGAGGAATATAAAGGTGACACTCATGCCCTCATGATGCATTTAAGGAGTAGAATTTACCATATCAAGTAGAATACAAGCTCCTAGAGTTCAGGAACAAGTTCATTTCTGTGCTTATGGCTTTATTACATAATGCCATGCCTAGCACACAGTAGGTTTTTTTTTAATTCTTACTGTTTGTCTTAGAATCCATATTAAGTATCAGACCCAGGGCAAAGGCAGGTAAGGACTAGGCAGTTAGATTAAGTGACTTGCCCAGAATCACACAGCTAGAAAGTGTCTGAGGCCAGATTTGAACCCTGATTATCCCAACTCTAGGTTTGGCACTCTACCCACTGAGCTGCCTAGTTGCTCTACATAGTAGATTCTTGGTAAATACTAATTGAATGAATTATTATGACTATCCAATGAGAAAAATGTACTGTATGTAGTAGTTAATCTACAAACTAGAAAACCCTGTATGAATATCAATTGCTACAGTTATGTTGTTGCCTTTGTGATTCTTAAAAAACCTTTATCTTCCATCTTAGAATCAATACTATGCGTTGGTTCCAATGTAGAAGAGCCATAAGGGCTAGGCAATGGGGGTTAAGTGACTTGTCCAGGGTCACACATCTATGAAGATGAATTTTCCTATGGGTGAAAAAGAGATGAAACCAAACCTATTGGGCTCCAGAGAGCAGAGCTAGTAACCATAGGAAAATTCTAGTTCAAAAACTTCCTAACAATTAAAGCTACCCAGAAAAGGAAGAGCTTCCTCCACACCAGAAGCCTTCATTTAGAAACATGACTATTTCCATGCAAAACATTTATTAATCTCCTACTATGTGCCAGGAAAGGCAATAGTTCCAAGCCTAGAGTCTTCCTGACTTCAACTCCAGCCTCAAATACTTCCTAATGGCGTGACCCTAGACAAGTCACCTAAACCTGTTTGCTTCAGTTTCCTCATCTGTAAAATGATGAAGAAGGAAATGTCAAACCACTCCAGTATCCCTGAGATAGAGAAGAGACAGATAGAAAAAGAGAAAGAGAGAGAGACTGGAAAGGAGAGAAAGAGCTACTAGTCCTAGAAAAACCATCCAAAGAGTGAGCCTTATGAATGGTGTATCCAGAATGCTAGCTGGCATAAAAAGGGCACACAGATTGTGAGGAAGGAAAGAGGAGAGGAACTCCTCTGCCAGTTGGTATACAGGTGGGCATCCCTTTCTCCATGTGCCTAGGTGTCCTGGGGTAGCTAGTGTATCTATGCCTTATTGCTCGAGCCCCTATGCATCGATGAGTTTCTTCGCAGCTGGCACCCTCTGCTGGAGTGATCATTCTCCCATCTGTGGCTGAACAAGAGAAGACACTCCAGGAATGGCGCTCTGGCTGCTCTCCCTCAGGACAGGCTGTTCTGTGCAGCCTAATAAAGATTCCCTCATGTGTACCTCTGCCTAGAACCCTTGGTGTTCTTGGGCCAGCTGCCTGAGCTGGGAGAGTACAGACTGACGCTCCTCCCTGCCTTGGGGGTGAGGGATAGGCATGTAGACTTTGTCCTAAGCTAAATCTCAGGAAAAGAGGCTGCTGGGTGGCCCCTGGGAATTCCTTGGAGGGGAGGAGAATTTATTGGTAGGGGAGGGTGTGGATCTCCAGGGCAGACTTTATTTGGGCAATTAGGGTTAGGATATGATGATGGCTCTAAGAGTGGGAGGCAGGAAGTTCCAGAGTCACCAGTAAGGAGGTAGTCCACTTCCTTTACAGGAGAGTTAGACCTCTTGGGGGGAATCTTTTGAGGGGTGTTGGAGGACTGTGATGGGAGTTTCCAGTGATTAAAAAGTGGGAAAGGGAGAATGTAGAGGGAGAGAAGATCATAAAAAATTTGAGTTCTCTGAAAATAAATCAAACTGCCTTATTAGATGATGAGCTCCCTGTTGCTGGAAGAGTTTAAGTAGAGACTTGAATGGGTTTGTATTTGACTTCACATACTTCCTAGCTATGTGACCCTGGGCAAGTCACTTAACCCCTATTGTCTAGTCATTATCACTCTTCTGCTTTGGAACCAACACACAGTATTGATTCTAAGATGGAAGGTAAGAGTTTGTTGTTTTTTGTTTGTTTGTTTTAAAGAGAAACTTGAGTGGATGAGCACACTTTGAAGATGGGAGGTAGAATCTTGTTCAAGTAGGGAATTTTATTGGATGACTCTCAGTGGCATACAAATAGAATGCAAGTTCAAATGAATATCAGGGGCATCTAGGTACACAGTGGATAGAATACTAGATCTGTAATCAGGAAGACCTGGGTTCACATCTGGCCTCCCACACTTCCTAGCTGTGTGACCCTGGGCAAGTCACTTAACCCCCATTGCCTAGCCCTTACTGCTTTTCTGCCTTAGAACCCATACTTAGCATAGATTCTAAAACAGAAGATATGGATTTAGGGGAGGAAAAAGGAATATCAAAAGTTTCCTATGTGGGAGAGGGAGGATACCAAAAGGGTAAAGGTTTTATATCTGGGTGGAACATCTTCCCCAGCCCCCTCATTTATAGATGGGCTTTGACTTGAGGATAGTATGGAGTTGACTGGATGACAACTTCAAATTTTAAAAAATCATCTAGTAAGCTACTTTCTTCCCTGACAGCTTCCTTTTCAAGTCTTTATCTAGGTGCCAAGAAGGCATGAGGAGAGGCAAATTAAGGGGCATGGGCCCTGATAGTCTTTGGAGCCTCTGCTCCCACTTCATTGTGGGTTCCCCAGAACCAATATATAGGACTGGGCTCTCCCTCACACTCCCTTTCCCAAATACAGACACCTTAAATGGTCCCTCCTCCATATTTTCTATTGAAGGTACTACCACCTTTTCCAGTTACCAAGACTTGGAATCCTCAAGATCATGCTGGAATCTTCCTCTCCTAGCACTCACAGCCAACAATTGCTGAATCTCCTTAATTTGAGGTCCAGTGTACTCTAACCCAGTGGCACTGAGCTCATTGCTGTTCCTCAAACTGGACTCTCCATTTGCCAGCTCCAGGTATTTTCCCTTACCCGGCTCCCATTCAGAGAATTCTCTCCTTCCTTACTCTGGCTCCTTCCTGCCTTTGCTGTTAGTCTCAGCTAAAATTCCACCTTTCCTGGGCCCCTTTAATGCTGACCTTCCTTCTGCTGGCTTATCTCCAGTTTATCCTGTATATATTTTATTTTTCCATGCATGTTGCTCCACTTGCCCCTCCATTGCACTGAGCTCCTTGAGAGAAGGGGCCTGTCTTTTCCCTTTCTCTGTATTCTGAGTTCTTATCACAGGACCTGAAACGTGTTGCTGTGGTTCAGTCATTTCAAACTTCTACAACTCTGTGACCTTTTTGTAGGTTTTCTTAGCAAAGATACTGCAATGGTTTGCCATTTCTTATATTTCTTTTGTCTTTAATATTATTTTTTAATTTAATAAATTAAATTTTAAATTAATTAATTTAATAAGTTAAATTAATAAATTAAATTTTAAAATATTTTTCTGTGGTTATAAGATTCATGTTCTCTCCTTCCCCCCTCCTGGAGTTGACAAGCAATTCCATTGGGTTCATTTCCTCTATTTCTGAGGAACTGAGATCAACAGGTTTTAAGTGTCTTGCCCAAGGTCACTAAGTGTCTAAGGCTGGATTTGAATTTGGGAAGATGAGTCCTCCTGATTAGTGCTCTATCCCTCTGCCACCTAGCTACCCTGCCCCCTAGTAATAAATGTTCTTTAAATGATCTATTATTGACTTGTCTATGCAGCGGAGGACAAACAATTTATTCAGTAGACTGTAAGGTCCTCAAGGGTAGGCACTGTTCTTCACTTTGTCTTTGTATCTCTGAAGGCTTTGCATATGGAAGATGGGTAATAAAGTTTCCTTTAGCTGAACCGATCTCTAGCTTCAGGCTTATTTAGTATCACTGTACTAAAAAGAAACCCTTTTCCTCAATATTATTCTTTCTGAGGAAGGAAGAAGCTAAGGTCCCACCTGATCAAAAACCCCAGAGACTCCTGAAATCACACACACACACACACACACACACACACACACACACACACACACACACACACACACAATGCTGACTCTCTTAATTGTGATGATCATCTTTATACAGATGATTCTCAGACATGCTTGTTCAGCCCTAAATTCTCTCATCACCTCTGGTTTCCCATCTCCAACTGTATTTCATATATCTCAAATTGGAAGTCCCAAGAACATCTTTCTCTTTTTTTTAACATTACCTTCTGTCTTAGAATCAATACCAAGTTTGGTTTCTAAAGCAGAAGAGTGGTAAGGGGGGCTAGGCAGTTGGGATTAAGAGACTTGTCTATGGTCACACAGCTGGGAAATATTTGAGGTCACATTTGAACTCAGGACCTCCTAACTCTAGGTCTGGTGCTTTGTCCACTGTATTATCCAGCTGCCTCTCCCATGACCATCTTAAACTCAGCATGTCCAAAATTAACTCATGACCTTTGTCCCCAAACATTCCCCACTTCCTTACTTCCCTGTTACTGTCAATGGTCACATCATGTTTCCGATCACCCAGGCTCACAACATAGACTTCATCCCCATCTCCTCCCTCTTTCTCGCCCCCATAGCCAATCTGTTGCCAATGCCTATTACTTCTACGTTCGTAACATCTGATAGACACCTCCTTCTCTCCTCTGACTCAATAAATGCCAGTTGACTGACCAGCGTGGTCAAAGTGAACGTTTTCCTCTAGCCCCAGATTTCAATTCCATGGAAGCAAAGAAATGGAAGAAGCAGTTATTAAGCACCCGCTAAGTGCCTGGCTCTGTGCTGAGTGCTTTACAAATATAATCTCATTTGATCTAAGTAGACTTGTGTCCATTCTGGTATCCAGACTCCTTTTCTCTTCATCAAATTCCTTTTCTCCACCCAAGTATGAAAGCTAGTGTTTGGTGAATAAGAAACATTCTTCTCCCCTACTCAGAGAGTGCTCCTTCTTGAGGCGCAATTAAGTGGCACAGTGGAGAGAGTCTGGCCAGGATTGAAATTTGGTTTGAGACATCCTAGCTATATGACCTTGGGCAAGTCATTTAATTCCAATTGCCTCACCTTACTGCACTTCTGCCTTGGAACAGATTAAGTATCAACTTTAAAACAAAAGGTAAGGGGGGGGGGAGAGAAAGAGAGAGAGAGAGGGAGAGAAAGAGAGAGAGAGAGAGAGAGGGAGAGAAAGAGAGAGAGAGAGAGAGAGAGAGAGAGAGAGAGAGAGAGAGAGAGAATGGGAAGGGAAGGAGGGAGGAATGAAGGGAGGAATGAAAGAATTATGTCTTGAGAAAACCCCTTGTGGAGACTTTCCTTGGCCAACCCTAACCATTCTCCTGCAGGTAGTCAGTCTTCTCTCCAACTGGTGAAAAGCATCCTGGATGGTAGGAAGGGGATGAATCACAAGGAGGGCCTGAAGGGAAAGTATGTGGAAATGTCCTGAGAAGTCCAAACAGAGGTCAGGATGGGAGCAAGCTAATGCTCAGAGCCTAAAGAAAATGCCGAATTGGGGGCTTTGGAAAAGTTTGGGGAATGCTGCAGGTATCATTCATATACCAGGGGATACCAGAGGAAAGATAGTGAGGAAAAAAAAAAGCTAAAAGGTAGGCTGTGTTAGGTATGTGCTCTATTTTTATTGTTATTGCCCAGGAGGCGCCCCAGGCAGGGGATGGAGGAGGGAGTGATGGGCTCCTCCCCTGCCCACCAGCCCAGGACTACTCTCTGACTCTCTCTTCTCTCCTCTTCAGCATCTCCCACATCCTCTCTCACTCTATATCTCCTGCTCCCACATCCAGCACCTTCAGGGTTCCCTCTTGCAGCCCCTACTCTCCCCAGGTCCACCTTAGGGCAGGAGTGGGAGAATAAGGAAAGGAGCTGTTCCACCCCACCCAGCAGGAGTCCACCCCCCAGTTCTAGCGCTGGCTTCCTGGGGGTACTCTATCTCCTAACCATGGGTTAATGAGAGAAGAGTCAAAGGACATTTCTTGGGTGGGGGTGGATTGTTCCAAGCCTGAGTGTTCTACACTAAAAACGTGAACTTGGCTAGGAAGGCAGGTAGGAGAATCAAGGAAGCAGAAGGAAAGGGTGAAAAGGGCTCTCTGCCCTCTCCCAACTCCAGTCCCGTTCCAGGGCACTAACTGAGACAGGACACACTCCTGGGTCAGAGGGGCAGGTAGTGCCTCTGCTGCCTCCCTCCACAGAAGTGGGAGTGGGAGGATGTAGGGCAGGGATCCAAAGTAAGGCAAATATCTCACTGTGGGTTCCAACATGTCTAAGACTTGAGGTCAACAGAAAGGGCTGCAGACAATCAGGGCTGGGCAGGGGGCTGTGGGAGCGCCTGGCAGGGGCCTGGCTGTGAGGGAGGAATGGCTAGTGAGGAGGACTGGACGGTGGCAGTGAGGAGAAAGCCTTCAGTTGGGTAGGGTGGTCTCAGAATTGGTGGAGGCTGGTTTCAAGGTGTAGTGATGGGAGGCAGTCTCGGGCTGTGGGGGGTGCCTCCGGCTGTGTCTCTGCCTTTAGAGCACCTCATGTTGCTGTTGCGTAGCCTCACTGACCACCTGTGGAGAGAAACTCACTCATTCAACTCATCTCCTGCTGCTCCTCCTCCCCAGTCCCTCTAATTGGGTTCAAGCATAGCTTGGCACCTCTAAACCCTCAGTAAGGAGACCCCAAGAATGGGCCAGCTACAACCTAAGTCACATAACATTTGGAATATGTCCCATTTCTGTGAAGCCCAGCTGGCCCCCGATAAAACAAACTCAACCCTCCCTCCATTGTCCAAGGCTGAAAGGGATCCAAGGAATCCAGTACTTACTTCCCCATCCCGGGTCTCAATGGTCTTAATCATCACTGTCTTCTTGGTATGCACCTCAGAGCCCCTCTGCTCAGGACTTGTCTCTGCAATATCATATATAAAATCAACTTGGTTCCAGTCCCCAAGATTTGATACTTCCAGTGTCCTCTCCATTCTCTTCATCCCTGCCTCCTCCTTTATCTTCTTCCTCCTCCTACTACTCCTCTTCCTTCTCCTATCCCTCCTTCTCCTCTTTCTCTTCCTCTTCCTCCTCTTTTTCTTCTTCCTCCTCCTCCTCTTTATCTTCCTCCTCCTCTTCCTTGTCTCCTCCTCCTCTTTGGTAAACAGTTTCTATCAAACCCCACTTGACCCTGTCAGCACCCAGCCTAGATCTGAACCAATCCATCAGGAAAATGAACCCTAATCCTAAATATTTGCTACACTTGGATGAGCCTCAGACCCTCTGACCCAGAGTTGTGCCCAAGGGGTAGCTCCAAGCTTGGGCAGGTCCTCAAATTCAAGAGAATCTTGAGGGAATGAGTCAGATCTAGATATCCCCTCTCACTCCATCCTGTCTGTAGGTCCTATCCAAATTTGAACTCTTGGGATCCCCCTCTCCCCCATCCAAGGAGCCCCGTCCTTCCATACTCCCTTGGGGAGCCTATAGATTTGCCTCTTAGAGGGAGCTAGCTTGCTATCTGAGGAAGATAATTGAGCCATGGGGGAGGGATCACTACTTAGTAGTGTTACCTATGCAAGTTACTTAGGCTCCATGTACCTCAGTCTTCTCATCTCTCAAGGGGATAAAACTATATCTTCCCTGCCTACTTCACAGGGTTATTGAGTGACTCTAATAGAACATCATAGGTGAAAGAAATGCTCAAGGTACAAAGTGCTTTACAAAGATGAAGTGTTATTCATTTTCTATTACTCATGGGCCTGCCTTAATCCAATCATTTTAGGGCAACAAGCTCTAAAATGATTAGATCACTGAAGGGGGACTAGAAAACTAGTGTAACATGGAATCAAGCCCATATGTACTCCATAGCATAGCACACCTCCCTCTGATCTTATTTGCTACCATACCCCAAGAATCTCCGGTTCTTCACTTTGGCTCCTCCCTACACAGTTCCCTCCTGCTCTGTCTGAGTCCCCACAGCTCCATTCTACTTCTTCCCATTGCCATCTTTTTCACATGGCCCTATCATCCTCTCACCATACCCCATGCCCCAGTATGGCCATTCCACCCAGCCTGCTCCCCTGATGAACTCAAACACACTCACCTCTGAAGTTGAGGGCAGAGAAGCTCTGGATGGGGAGGTTAATCCTGAGGAAGAGATACCAAATGTCCAAGATAGAATAGGAAACTCCCTTTCTTCTGTCTCTCCCTTAATACTAGCCCTCTCTCCTCCCCAAATAACTCCTCTCTTCTTCCATGAAGCCCTAAAAGAGATCTCAGAGACCATATGGGTCAACCTCTTCATTTTACAAATGAAGAAACTTGAGGTCTAGGAAGTGATCTAAATGTACTTTCCACAATGCCCCCAACTAGCTCTCTGGGCCCATATGTCCCTCTGCCTGTCATGACATTACTCAAGAGATGGCCTTCAGATGCCAGTCCCAAGGTATAAGTAAGAGCAGCCATAGATCTATAGGGTAGATTGAATTGGACAAATACTCTAGGGAACTGTCACCTCCAGAAGAATTCATTCAACCCATCACCAAATCAGCAAATACCCCCAACATGGCAACCAGATATTTCTATACATGCATTTAAATATAATGGGGATCCTTAGGCTAAAGTGAGGAACCTCCAGCCTATGAAACCATTCTCAGGTTATTTTTTTCTATTTCGTGGTACTAAGAGGTTATTGGCCATTTGGGTTATAGTCATAAAACTATTACATGACTTCAATTGTTTTATTTTTTATTGGAAATTTCTGTATATGTGTGTTTCTTTCTTCTTTCCTTTCTTCCTTTCTCTCTTTCTTTCTGTCTTGATATCTCTTTTTGTCTCTGTGTGGCTACCTGCCTCACTAGTAGACTTTTGTTCCATTTCTGAATGTGTACCCCATCCTCCTGTGTCTTCCAGCAACCACCTCAGACTATTAATTTCACATTTCTCTCTCCTCTCTGTTTCTATCCCTTAACTGGTCCTAATTTTATAAAATAATTTCTTGATTAGAAAATTTTATTCTTATTTCTTAATTTTGAAAGCTGATTACTGATTTCTCTCTTTAAAAACAGATGTAAAACAAAACAACACAGACTTAAGGCAGCTAGGCAGCACAGTAGATAGAGTGTTGGTCCTGGAATCAGAAAGATCTTAGCTCAGATTTGACCTCAAGCATTTACTAGTTGTGTGACCTTGGGCAGGTTACATCACCTCAGTTTACCTCATTTTTTAAATGAGGATAATAATAGCACTTACCTCCCAGGATTGTTGTTAGGAGCAAATCAAATAACACATGTAAAGTATTTTGTACAGTACCTGATGCCAAATAAATGCTAAATATTACTATTATTATTATTAAGTTATTTTAAATTTTATTTTTGTGGTCCTCAGCTGTTGTTTTCAGTGATTTAATCAATGGATCTTGACAGAAAAGGTTTCCAAAGAGATCATAAGGATACACAGAAACAAATAAGACATAGCTATTATTAGAGAGGTTCATATATGCATCTATACATACTCCTTTTAAAAAACTAAATATGTTGGACTTTATAATTTTATATATCATTTTACCATGAAAAAATATTTCTTAAGTTCTCTACTTCTCCATTAGACTGTCAATAATTAATCCCAAAGCCCCATTACTACGATGAGAAGCACCCATAAAAGGTCTTTGCACTGAGCTAATTCCTCCTATGAGAAAGATTGTTAGTTGCCGTAGACTTGGGCTTTTCCCTCTTTGCAGTATTTTCCTGACCTTGTATCATGCAGAACAGTCTCCACTCTCAGCCTCTTACTTTCAGATTCAGTTCCTGCCTTCCCCACTCTCCTCTCTGAAATGGCTATCTTTGTGAATGCTTGCTTGTGACCCTGGTCTGGCTTTATGTCTATTTACTGGCTTGGATCTTGTTCCTTCTCCCTCCTCCTCCCAAACCTTGTAGTCTCCCTTGGAGTTTTGGCTTCCTCCTCTGTAGAATTAGAGTAGTTGCTTCCAGCTCTGACAGTTTCTGATTGGATCTGTTTGCTGCTCTTCACCTCCTTACCTCACCTCACCACTTTAGCTGATCACTATCTCAATAGCCCTACTATATCACAGGTGACAAAGACTGATAATCAGGAGAAGAAATAGGTCTCTTCATGATTGCATTTAGTCCACACCCCAGTACTATCCTTGGGCAAACCTCCATATTCCTTAGGCTCAGTGAATAGTCTCAGATCCTCAACCCCAAGGGCAGGCCCTGGTCTACCCCACCTGCTCTCCTCGCCCTCCAATAGCTTCCGGTAGGTGGCAATTTCCACATCCAATGCCATCTTGACGTTGAGCAAGTCTTGATACTCTCGTAGATGCCTGGCCATCTCATCCTTTAGGTGCCGGATCTCCTCCTCAAGCCGAGCAATGTTGTCCTGGTAGCCGTTGGCCTCGCTGGCAAATCGATCCTCTAACTCCCGCATCTGTCTCATCAGTGAATCATTCTGGGGGCAGAGGACCAGGGAAGAAAAGGGATGGAACATAGATAGGTCAGACCCCAAGCTGTGATCCTTAATGGTCTAATAAAAAGAAAAGAACCTCAGAGTTTAGAGGGGATGGCATGGAGAGGACATAGGAGGGGCAGGGAATCATAATCACTATAAGTCACATATCTATAGTCGTTTAAGGCTTTCAAAACACTTTTCCATGAGATGGGTTGGGAAAGTATTATGTTCATTTTGCAGATAAGGAAATTGAAGGCCAATGGGAGCAAAGAGGCTTGGTCAAAGTCACCCAGCCAGTTAGTGTGATGGAGGGCTGGTTCCTAATACTCACAGTGCCTTTGAGTGCATCAATCTCACAGGTATAGGATTGGATCTGGTGTCGATATTCCATCATCTCCTGCTTGGCTTGTCTTAATGCGTCATTGTTCTTGTTGGCTGCTTGGGTCAGGTCCGATACCTGTGGGTCATGAGGGAATAGCCATCAACCTCCAAGAAGATGGAGGAGAGGAATTCAAGGCTATGAACTATAAAGACCAGGGAAGAGACAAAAGAAGGTGCCTCCTCCTTGAATGAAAACCACTGTCCACCCTCTTCACTCAGAAGCTTTGCAGAAAGGGCTTAGTTGGATATAATGGTTATCATGGCTCAAACCAACCCACCTTGGACTTGTACCATTCCTCAGCTTCAGAGATATTCTTGGCAGCAATGGTCTCATACTGGGCCCGGATGTCTCTGAGTGCGGCTGTCAGGTCTGGCTTAGAAACATCCATTTCCACCTGGACCTGCTGCTCCTGAAGTTGAGCTTGGAGTTCACGGATCTCCTGCAGGAGTTGGAAGGTGGGTTATGGGTCAGGCTAATAACTCCACTCAATCCTCTTTCCCCAAACTCTGTTTTACCCCCAGCTTTGCAGTCTCTCCTTGATCCAATGCTCCTGAGATACTCTGGGCATGTGGTTCCTTGGGAAAGAGGAGGCTGAGGGAAGGAGAGGAGATCTTACCTCTTCATGGACTTTCTTAAGGAAGGCGATCTCCTCATTCAGAGATTCAATCCTGCGCTCCAGGTCAATTCGTGCCAGGGTGGCTGCATCTACATCCTGGCCAAGGGGATGGAAGGAGAAAGAAAACAACAGCTTGAGCCATAGTGACACACTAAGGTCAACCTGAAAACAGACAAGACCATGGGGATAGGCCAGGGATAGGAGGGTCTCAGGGGAATTCAACTCACCGCCCTGAATGCAGCCAGATTATTCTCAGCTTCTTCCTTCAGCTGGATCTCCTCCTGCAATCTGGATGGAACACATAGATAGTCAAGTGAATGATGGATGGGTAGAAAGGGCGGGGCTAGAGCCTCAAGTCCTCAGCAGCCTGGCTCAGGGGGCACAGGGACACAGAGACAGACAGCCTAAAAATAACTAGCATTTATGTGACATTTTAAGGTTTATAAAGAGCTTTCCTCACAACTCTATAGAAAACATCAATATTTTTTTTCTGTTTTACAGATGAGGAAACTCAGACTCAATAGTTAAATAGCCAGCCCAAGAACAAATATAGATAGCAGAGCCAACAATAAAGGCATTCTAAAAACCAATCCGCTTCTACTCCCCACTGCTTTATATTACCATTTCCTATTTCTTTAGTGCTTCTCTTCTGCAAGGTACTTTCTTCACAAGTGTGATATAGATTATACAAGCATTTCCCTCATTTTTAGGTTAGGAAACAGGATCTGGGATGTTTTTACCCAAGGTCAAAAGTTAATGGGTGTGAGGGCCAGGAACATCTTGATTCTAATATAGTGTTCTTATTATTGTCTCCTTAAGGATGAGTTTTAGGAGCTGGCATTGGCAAAGACAGGGGGTGAGAGTGCCAGGTGCTCTTTCTACTTCCTGAATGGGGTCTTTGACATGGGAGGGTACAAGGAGTGACCCTACTATTGGATATGAACCCTGCTGAAAAAGATGGGACTGAATTGAGTGAAGATTTAACCAGATTGCAAAAAAGGTTAGAGACAGGACCAGTGGGAAACTGAGGAGTCAGAGTTCCAAATACCTCTCTTTTTTTGTTTTATAACCTTGACAAGCCCATCTTCCTATATTCCCCCAAACCATTCCTTAGGCCACATCTTCCTCTTTATTTCTCCCTTCTTACCCTGGAAATCTCTGTCCCATGTACCTGGTAACAACTCTTGCATCCAATATATTCCTTGCATCCCAATATATCCCTTTGGGCTCAGGAAACTAACAGTTTGGCTCAGGGGTTGAAGAATTTAGAGCAGTAAATAGCCTTTAAGATCATATGCCCCAAATTCCTCATTTTACAAATGAGAAAACTGAGGCCTACAGAGATAAGATGATTCTAGAAATTATCTCACACCAAATTCAATGCTTGCTTTACTACTGGGACACCCAGGGCTTCCCCAAAGGGAGGAGGAGAGAGGAATTTCTGGGGCTTGAAGATCTCCTACTGGATGCCTGGGATAGGATAGGGGAAATATAGATTCTTAGGACTTAGTACAGCTGTTTGCATCCCCCAGGGAGTTGCTCAGAGAATCACAGAATGCTAGATCTGAAAGGAGAAGTGTTACTGAGGTCCCTCCTAGCTCTAAATATATGATCATATAGCCTATGAGATTCTGACTGGCAGCTGCCCACGGTCTCCCTGACTAAGCCTATGAGACATAGGGAAAAAGAACAGGTTGGCATAGGGTTCCCCAAGGGATGAAATAACTCAATAATAGGCTTGAGGATTCCTGCAGCAATTCCAAATGGTGTCTCACATACATGGGTTGGTATCATAGAATCACAGATTTAGAATTGTAAGGGATCTTAAAGGTCATCTAGTCTAACCCTCTAATTTTATAGATGTGGAACTGAGGTCCAAAGAGGTTAAACAATTTGCCCAGTGTTTCACACCTACCAAGTGGTAGAACTAGGATTTGAACCTTGATTCCAACTGTGTTTTATATATATATATATATCCCATTATACCAAGCTGCCAAAGAAGGGAATCCCATCCCTGCAGTCATAGACTAACTATTTAAGGCCAAGAACAGCAAGGGAGTCAGTTGAGGAAACTCCTTATTTATTTTTTATTTTTATATCTATTTTTATATTTATTAGTCCAATCCCAAGGTGATTCACTGGTAACCAGTTGGATACGTAAAAAAAAATAATAACCCCTACCTTCTGTCTCAGAATCAATCATGTGGTTTGGTTCCAAGGCAGAAGAGCAATAAGAGCTAGGCAATGGGGGTTAAATGACCTGCCACACAGCCCAAATTTGAACCCAGGTCTCTAGACCTGGCTCTCAGTCCACTGAGCCATCCAGCGGCCCACCAGTCAGATACTTTTGACTAACACTGTATTTGACAATGGCCTCACTTTAAAGGGCTGAAGTGGTTGGGGCAAGGCTCTGCCCAGGAGGCTCCTCCCTCCCCCTGGTAACAGGAATTGGGATTTAGGGTGTGATTAGGTAATAAGAGCCTCTAGGACTAAGAGAAACCATTCCCCAACCCCATCTCCAATCCCCCACTGCCCATACCTCTGTGAGACCCTTTTTCTGAAACCAGATCCCTTCCTAGGGATAGAACTGACAAGGAGACTGATTCTTAAGTGTCTTCCATCCTCAGTCTAACTGTCCTCAACCTGCCCATTCTACCCCCTCCCTTCCCTTCTCACCTCCTGTTCATCATGCCCAACTATCAACATGGATCTCTCCTGTCCTTCTAGCTCTGAAAATGTGTCTTTGAAAATGCTTCAAATATTTCCCTATGCAGTGTTGGGTGTAGGAGAGGGCTCGAATTACCCGAGCATAAGTTTCTCTTGCCTTCCCCCACTCCCCTTCCCTGCCCTCCATCATTTTCTACAGTGAACTGGAGTGGATGAGACATTCTCCCTGCCAAGTCCAGACAGCCTGGGGCAGGTGTCCCAGGAGCCTAGCTAGCACAATGTTGGACAGAGACAAAAGACTTGACAATTGAAAACGGACTGGATTTAGAGTGGAAACAACGGGTTCCAAACTAACTTCATGGCACTGTGACTTCAAACAAGTCACTTCATCCCTTTGTAAATCAGGGTTCCTCATTTATAAAATGAAAGGGTAGGAATAGATGATCTTCGAGGTCCCCCTCCAGCTCTCCATCTAGAATTCTATGACTCACGTGGCCCTTTCTCTCTTAGGGACTCCTCTCCAAAAAATAAGCCACCTCCCAAGTTGCCCTGATAGCTCGAATGTTTGATGACTCTCCTTAGGGGAGAGGGTCCATACCCATTCCACCCGTCATCCCCTCCCGCCCATCTCCCGTCTCCTCCCTCCCTGTTAGAGGGTTTAACGTGCCCTCTGGGGCTCCGTCACCTGGCCTTGAGTCGCTGAAGATCGTCCAGCAGGTTGTCACGCTCCACGTCCACTCGGGCGCGTTGGTTGGTGAGCACTTCCACCTGGCGCCGCAGCTCCCGCAGCTCCTCCTCGTAGAGTTCGGCGATGCGCGTGGGTTCCCGACCCTTGAGCCGGTTTACCTCCGCGGCCAGCACAGAGTTCTGCTGCTCCAGGAAGCGCACCTTCTCGATGTAGTTGGCGAAGCGGTCATTGAGCTCCTGCAGCTCGACCTTCTCATTGGTGCGGGTGGTCAGGAACTCCTGGTTCACGGCGTCAGCCAAGTTGAAGTCCAGCAATTCGCCCGCCCCATAGGAAGAGGAGGCGGCAGCGCGGGGGAACCCCACACGGCTGCTGCGGAAAGATCCCAAGCCCCCGGCTCCCCCGGAGGTGCGGGACACCTGGTACACTCGGGAGGACACAGAGCTGGAGGAGCCCTTGGAGCCAAAGGCCGCCCGAGACAAGGAGGGCGAGCCCAGAGGAGAGCCTAGAGAGAAGCTGGGCCCCCCCCCAAAGGTGCGCCGGTAGGAGGACACGCGCTGGCTGGAGGAGTAGGACTGGCTCATGGTGGCTGTCAGAAGGGCTGGACAGACAGCTGCAGGGAGGATATGGTGAGGGGGAGACAGGGCCCCTCGAAGAGCCGGCTATTTGTATCCCTCCTGACATCAGCCCCCTCCCCGCCCCTCCTCCTGACAGCTGCTGGATCCTACTGTCCTGCCAGAAAAGTGCCTGGCCCCTAAGAGGGGGAAGGGAAGGCAAGGCAAGGCAGAGGGGGAAGGGAATCTACAAACTCAACTCCTCCCCTTCGAGGCCCTGACTCCAGGCTGGAGAGAGGGGCAAGGCATGGAAGGGGGGTCCTGATAGAGGAAACCAAAGTGTAACACCTCTGCTAAGCATGGTCTCCCATTAGCTAGGGAAACTAGCCTTTTCCATTACAAAGAGGAAAAAAAAGAGTAGAGATATGGAGTTAGTGAGCCTCCCATCATTGTTTGAGACTTATGGAGACACCCCACTTGTGGATCTGAGCTTCATCACAGGCCAGTTCTCTCCCCACTATGATACCTGACCTATTAAACCCCTTCCTTAAAGGAAGGAGAATAGAAGGAAGGCCTACTGATCCATGCATGATGGTGAGGGGAATACACACCCCAGCCCTAGTTCTGGGCTTCATCAGAACCAGCACCTCCCTCCTCAGAAGGCCAACCCCTAATTCCAGCTTCTCCCTCTTTGGGGACTAAGTTAAGGACCACTTGCTGGGAAATAGTCTGTGATCCTTGGGGATATATCCCTTCATCCCCCAGAAAACTGAACAGCTGTTATTTCCATGACCCCCTCCCCCCTCCAGAATAAAAAAGACTAGAAGGGTTAATAATAATAGCTACCATTTACATAGCATTTTTTCAAAAATCCTTATCTTCTGTCCTAGAAACAACTCTGAGACAGAAGGGCAGGGGCTATGCAAATGAACTTTAGTGACTTGCCCAGGGTCACACAGATAGGAAGTATCTGAAGTTTGAAAAGTACTTTATACATATGATTTCATATTCATATCTTCATAACCCTACTGAGGGGTAGAGGCTATTTTCATTCCCATTTTACAAATAAGGAAACTGAGACTAGGAGAGTGTTAAGTGACTTATCCAAGTTCATCAAAGGTATAGGTCTCTTTCCTTTGCTGCTGATCTGAGGACTTATTTGCATCAGAGACCTCTCTTCTACCAGGCAAGGAATCACAGAGCAAAAGGGAAGCCTAAAGCAGTGGTTACCACAATGGATACAACCCAAGTTCTGTGGTCAATTGTGTTATAGCATTGTAGCACAGTTTCACTTCAGTTTCCTACTATTCTCCCTGGACTTCATTCCCTCATTCCCTGTCCAAACCCTAGATTGGACTGTTTATACCCTGAGTGGTGTAAACAACAGAGTGATTTCTCTGAGCGATTACCTTATAGCCTTCCAATCCCCTCCCTCAGTAATGGCTCCTGTCTCCTTCCCCAGGATGGTTCCACCCTCTTACCCACCTCCCCAAGCCTATTTCTCTGATTCAGAATTCTTCCCCATCTTCTCCCTCCCCCTACCCCAGCACCACCCTGACACACACATCCCAGGGGTTTGTGTATCCCATCAGGAGCCTGCCTGTCAGACACAGCCTTTTCCTGGCAGCAACAGCTGCCAACCCCAAATACCAGAGTTGGGCCACAAGGTATTTATAGAGAAGAGCCTGGAACACAGGAGCCTGGACATAGGAAACAGGAGAACAGTAAGAGGCTAGTTAGGGAGTGTAGGGAACTTACGGGCACCAGGGTGGTGGTGACTGAGAAATCAGTGAGGATGTAAAAGTCAAGTCATGACTTGGTATGACAAAGTCCAATCCACTCTATTCCCAAGGTGATAATATTCTTGAAGAGATGGGACTTTCCAAAAAGTTCAGTTATATTCAACCAACTTCTCCCCCTTCACTCCTCTCAGGTCCCATTAATATAAATCTGTCATGATTGCCATTTCCTCCAATAAACATTCCTGAAATTGCTAACTGGATCTGAGCATCTCTAGATGTGTCCTTTGAGTATGGACATCTTTCATACCCTCATACATTTAGAGATTAAATTCCTAGCATCAAGAATGCTAACACTGATGGATAAATCAATGATATCAAGGTAAGCACTCCCTAAACTAGTACACATTACTAACCATCCATTTCCATCTTATACTGTGCTAGTCTTCTCTCTAGCCTCTCATAAATTCCCCTTGAGAATCTTCCTGGCACACTGGAGGGCTTTCCCTACATAATTTTTCATTTGGTGGGTACAAATGCAGACCTCAGTTGTCCATTTATTAGATCTCAATCTAATGACATCACTTGTCCGACTCCTTTTCTGATTATACCCTGATTGTATCTTTTATGTCTTTTCTTGCATACAAGCCTGGCAGTTCTCTGCTTCCTACTTGTCCCTGCGATGTATGTATCTCTCTAGTGTCCTTTAGCTCTTGCTCATGATGTTCCATGATTCCCAGCCTAGAACCTCACCAGGAAAATACTGGGTCTTAAAAAAATTGTGTGTGTGTGTGTATGAGAGAGACAGAGAGACAGACAGACAGAGAAAGACAGAGAGAAGGAGGAGGAGGAAAAGGAGGAGTTGAAGTTAATTAAAAACACTGAACACTTTCTCAAATGCAGTCCCCAGGCCCTTCTACTGCTCAGTTCTGGTCCTAATGCTTGTTCACCGACTGTCACTGTCCAAAACTTAGCCCAATGATGAACATCCCATCCAGCTGCATGCCATAATCTTGAAGAATTTTTGGCTTTCACTAATTTGTCTTTATTTCACTTTGCTTTAATTGCTAGGCCAAACTCTTTTGGGTAGCCATGGAATTCACTGAGGGGGTATCTGGGATATGCAGAGCCTGATGTAATCCATGCCTTCCAAAAACATTGGAATTCCTTGAAATCTATATAAAATCTGTTCTAGTAGTTCTAGGCATGGAACATCTTCTCTAACAATGATAAGCATATTTCCCCCCTTTTAGGCCTCGATTAATATGGATAATCACAGGAGTATTGAACCAACTTATTTCTATGATTATGTCTATTGAGAAATTTTGTATCATATTAACATTTATATAATAGGCAACTTTTGGAAAGCCATGAAAAAAATCATTGACACATTTAGTTTTAATACAACAGACACCCAACAAACTCCCTGCAAAATGCTTCTGAAAAAGTTAAAATATAATTCACAAAAAATATATATTCTTTAGCTTTTAACATTGATAATAATGTACTAACATAAACTACTGCATTTGACCAAAGTTCTGTTATTTCTCAATATGGACATAATTCACACCATGGTATTATATGTAATTACAAATTACAATTATGTAGTAATTACAAATATGTAAATATTCTATAATACATAATATAATATAACTGCTTTTATGCTGTTTTCATCCCTCTGCATCACTTCACATAAGTCTTTCCATTTTGCATCAAGTTCTTCACATTCATCATTGCTTATGGTGCAATGACAGTCTATTACATTTATATACCACATTTGTTGATCCATTCCTCAATTATTGAATATATTTAGTTTCCAGGGTTTTTTATTGCAAATAAAGCTACTATTAACATTTTTGTGCATTAGGATCTTTTCTTGCTGCCACTGACATCCTTGGGATACAGTCCCAGTAATGGAATCTCTGGGTCAAAGGGTATGGAGAATTTAATAATTGTGCAATTCAAAATTGTTTTCCAGAACCACTAAACCAATTTAAGACTCCAACAGTGATCAGAATAATAATAACTGACATTTACATAGTACATAAGTATTTGCAAAGGGATTTTCATTAATACTCCTTTGATCTTCTTAACAGCCCTCTGAGATAAGTACTACAAATGCAATTTCTCTCCTTTTATAGATGTGGAAACTGAGGCTCTGAAAGGCTAAAGGACTTTCTCAGGATTGAACAATAAACATCTAAAGCAAGATTTTAAGGCAAGTCTTCCTGGCTCCAAGTCCAGCATTCTCTCAACTATGCCAGGTTGACTCATAAGTATGATTATCTCCCACAAATAATAAGTTTTTCTATTTTTTACCATCTTTGTTAACTTCATGGATGGGAGGTAATACTACGGGGGTGTTTTCTCCGATTAGTAGTGATTTCAAACATTTTTCACACAGTTGCTAATAGTTGTTTTTTTTTTTCTTTTGAAAACTGTTCAAATAGGTTTTGATCAAGGATACATGTAAAACCCAGTGGAATTGTGTGTCAGCTACTGGAAGGGGTGAGGGGAGGGGAGGGAAAGAATATGATTCTTGTAACCAAGGAAAAATGTTCTAAATTGACTAATTAAATAAAATTTTAAAAAACAGAAAGAAAATTTCATATCAAACTTGGTTACTCTCAGCAATGCACTGATCTGGGTCAACCCTGAAAGACTTATGATGGGGAATGCTATCTACTTCCAGAGAAAGAACCATTGGAGTCATCGTTCACATCAGTGTATCTTGGATTTTATTTGGGGGTTTTAGTTATGTATGACTTTGCTCTCACAACAATAACCAACATGGAATTGTGTTTTGCATGGCAATAAAAAAGAAAAAAACTGTTTTATATCCTTTGACCACTCATCTATTGGGAAATAATTGATATAAATCTTATAGACTTAAAACAATTCACTACAGACTTTCAATGTCAGAAGTTTACCAAGGGAATTAAATGGAAGTATTGTTTTCCCAGTCTTTATATTTCTTGATTCTATTTGTTCATAGACTTGAATTTTATATATTTGAAATTGCCTCTTTTGTCCTCTCTGATCTCTCTATGCCATGTCTGTTTCTGAGAATTTTCTTTAGAATAATCAGTGTTGGTGGAGCTGTGTAAAGACAAGCATATTAATGAATATTTGGTGATATGAAATGGTTCAACCATTCTGGAAAGAAATTTGGAATTATTCAAAGAAAGTGACTTAAAATATCCATACGTTTTCACTCAGAGATTCTACTGCTAGGAGTATGGCCCAAAGACTTCTATGATTATAAAGAAAGGTCTTATAAACACTAAAAATATTTATAGCAGCCTTTTCCGTAGTAGTAACAAAGAAATGAAACAAAATCAGATGTCCACTGATTGAGGATTAAATAAACAAATTGATAAATGTAATGGAATATCACAGTGCTGGAGGAATGATAAATATGAAGAATACAGAGAAGCACCAAATGATTTAACTGATGTAAAATGAATTAAGCAGAACCAGGAAAACAGTCTGCACAATGACTACAACAATGCAAATTTTAAAAAAAACCACAAAGCAAATAAAATGGGATATTGTGAAATTATAATGACCAAACTTGGTCCCAAAGAAGAGATAAAAATGCCCCCCCTTCTTTGTAGAGGTGGGAAAATAGGAATGGATCACAAAAGATAATGTTAAATTTTTTAACGTATTGGCTAACTTGGCTGATCTCTTTTTTTTTCTATTTTCTATTCTTTGCAATAAGGCAATACCTTTTGAGATAGGAAGAATAATATACTGGGAAATACAGGTGCTGAAAAAGGTAAGTGATCAATAATTTTTAAAAGAATTTCCCCCTAGCCAAAACTGTAAATGATAAAACATTGCTTTCTGAGGGAGAATTCTTTTTTTTTTTTTGAAAATTTTATTTAGTCAATTTAGAACATTATTCCTTGATTACAAGAATCATATTCTTTCCCTCACTTCCCTCCCCCCACCCTTCCAAGCGCAATTCCACTGGGTATTACATGTGACCTTGATCAGAACCCATTTCCATGTTGTTGATGTTTGCACTAGGATGTTCATTTAGAGTCTACATCCCCAATCATATCCCCCTCGACCCATGTAATCAAGCAGTTGTTTTCTTCCATGTTTCTACTCCTGAGGGAGAACTCTTTTTTTTTTAATTAATATGTTTTATTTGATCATTTCCAAGCATTATTCGTTAAAGACATAGATCATTTTCTTTTCCTCCCCCCCACCCCCCATAGCCGACGCGTAAGTCCACTGGGCATTAGATGTTTTCTTGATTTGAACCCATTGCTTTGTTGATAGTATTTGCATTAGAGTGTTCATTTAGAGTCTATCCTCTGTCATGTCCCCTCAACCTCTGTATTCAGGCAGTTGCTTTTTCTCGGTGTTTCCACTCCCATAGTTTATCCTTTGCTTATGAATGGTGTTTTTTTCTCCTGGATCCCTGCAAGTTGTTCAGGGACATTACACCGCCACTAATGGAGAAGTCCATTACGTTCGATTATACCACAGTGTATTAGTCTCTGTGTACAATGTTCTCCTGGTTCTGCTCCTCTCGCTCTGCATCACTTCCTGGAGGTTGTTCCAGTCTCCATGGAACTTCTCCACTTTATTATTCCTTTTAGCACAATAGTACTCCATCACCAACATATACCACAGTTTGTTCAGCCATTCCCCAATTGATGGACATCCCTGAGGGAGAACTCTTAAGAATACTTTTTTAAAAACCTTTTCTTTCTGTCTTGGAATCCATACAAAATATCAGTTCCAAGGCAAAAGAGCAGTAATGATTAGGCAACTAGGGTTAAGTGACTTGCCCAAAGTCACACCTATAGAATGTCTGAAGCCAGATTTGAGCCCAGGACCTCCTGGATCCAGACCTGACTCTCTCTAGCCACTGAGCCACCTAGCTGCCCCTTTAAGACCACCTAGTACATTATTGCATAAAATTAAAATTTTTTTAACCCTTACCTTCCATCTTGTAATCAATACTGTATATTGGTTCTAAGCAAGAAGAGCAGTAAGGGCTAGGCAATGGGGGTCAAGTAACTAGCCCAGGGTCACACAGCTGGGAAGTGTCTGAGGCCAGATTTGAACCTAGGACCTCCCATCTCTAAGGCCTGGCTCTCAATCCACTGAGCTACCCAGCTGCCCCCATAAAATATTTTTTTTAATTTTGCCTTTCAAAAAATTGGAAAATGAGGGGATGCCCTCCAATTGGGGAATGACTGAACAAATTATGGTATCTAGTGGTGATGGAATACTGTTGTGCTCAAAGGAATAATGAACTGGAGGAATTCCATGGGAACTGGAAAGATCTCCAGGAAGTGATGCAGAGTGAGAGGAGCAGAACCAGGAGAACAATGTACACAGAGACTGATACACTGTGGTACAATCAAATGTAATGGACCTCTCTACGAGTAGCAATGCAGTGATCCAGGACAATTCTGAGGGACTTATGAGAAAGAATGCTATCCACATCCAGAGGAAGAACTGTAGGAATAGAAACACAGGGGAAAAAACCAACTGCTTTGATCACATGGTCGATGGAAATATGATTGGGGAGGTAGACTCTAAGTGATCATCCTAGTGCAATTATCAATAATATGGAAATGTTTTGATCAAGGATACATGTAAAACTGCGGAATCAGCTATGGGAAGGGATGGGGGGAGGGGAGGAAAAGAATATGATTCTTGTAACCAAGGAATAATGTTCTGAATTGACTAATTAAATCAAATTTTCAAAAAAATAAAAATAACAAATTTTGCCTTTGCATATTTTGACCTGGATGTCCAGTAAACATCTTAAATTCAGTGTATACAAAACAGAACTCATTATCTTCCCCCCTAAAATCTCTTCCCCTTCCACCTTCCCTATTATAGTAAAGGACAACACCATTCTCCCAGTCTCTCAGGTTTATAACCAAAGGGTCATCCTGGACTTCTCACTACTTCTCAACCCCATCACTAAGCTGTTGACAAAGCCTATCTATTTCACTTTTTCAGCATCTCTCACATACACCTCCTTCTCTCCTCTGACTCTGCCACAACTCTAATACAGAACCTTGTCATCTCATGCCTGAGCTATTGCAATAACCTGCTGATGGGTCTGCCTGCCTCAAGTCTCTCTTCACTGCTATCCAGCCAGCCACCAAAATAATTTTCTTAAAGTATATGCCTCACTCCCAACTCAATAAACTCCAGTGGCTCCTTGTCATCATCTGGATCAAATACAAAATGCTCTCTTTGGCTTTGAAAACCCTTTATAACCTGGTGCCTTCCTACTTTTCTAGTCTTCTAATACCTTACACTCCTCCATATACCCTTTGATCCAGTGAAATTGGCTACCTGTCTTTTCCACAAACAAATCTCTCCACTCCTGGTATTTTCTCTGGCTGTCCCCCATTCCTGGAATGTTCCCACTCCTCTTCCCCACCTTCTGACTTCCCTGGATTCCTTTAATCCTAACTAAAATCCCATCCTCTACACCCCCTCTTACTCCTAGTGCCTTTCCTCTCTTAATTATTTCTTATTCATCCTTTTTGAGGCTTATTTATCCTGAATATATCCCGAATATAATTTGTATGAATTTGTTTGTTTGTTATCTCTCCCATTAGATTATGAACTCTTTGAGGGAGAGTTCTATCTTTACCTCTTTTTATACCCGCAATGCTTAGCACAATGCTTGGCACAAAGTATATACTGAATAAATACTTATAGACCCTCTGATTAATCAAATAAAGGATATTATTATAATCTTCCACAAAAGTCTTAATCTATTGCCTCGATGTGATGTGAAGGTGATCATATATCCTTGAACACTCATCCAACAAAAAGCAAGTTCTGGTCATCTCTACAAAATTGGAAACGCTTCAAGTATGATCCTGGCAAAAGTCTTCACCAGCTATCTGAAGATTAGATTAACTCAATAGGAAGACATTCATTATCATAGTGATGAATTTCTTTCTTATGGCAATCCAAGAAACAAATACAAGATGTCTCTCAGACTTCACAGATTCCTTAGTGATGGTGGCAGAGTGATGGGAAATTGAACAGAGGATGGGAAGACTCATAGGTCTTTAAACTCTCTATAAACGTTCATTTAACTTTTGGTACTCTACATGCAGGTTCTTTGTGTAGTGATGAAGCATTTGCTATACTTCTGGAAGACCTGAATTATATCAATATTGTCATTCTCATGATAAATGAAACCAGAAGACATTAAGAAGTTGCACATGTGTAAAAAGATGGCTCACAGATTCATCCAAAAAAGACAAATTAAAAAGATGATAGAGTTGGCTTCATGGCGTGCCCAAAGGCAGCAAGAAACATTGCTTCATAAAATGCTTAGTCATATTGCTCTGGAGGATTCACTATGAGTATGTTCAAAAAAGGCCACCATGAAAATAATTGTCATTTCCATGCCAGCATCTGTTACCGAGGATGAAGTTATACAAAACTGCTCTAAGGCATTTGGCAAAATCATTCAAATGAAATTAATATGTGGAACAACTAGGTGGCTCAGTGGATAAAGAACCGGGCCTGGAGATGGGTGGTCCTGGGTTCAAATCTAGATTCATGTACTTCCTAGCTCTATGACCCTAGGCAAGTCATTTAAATACATCACCCCCGCCCTTGCCTAGCCCTTACCACTCTTCTGCTGTAGATCCAATTCTTAGTATTGATCTAAACTGGAAGGTAAGAGTACCAAAAAAAAAGTTAATATATACTTTGATTCTTCATTAATTAAGTGAGAAAATGGGAATCATTATGGATGAATAATAATAATAATAATAGCTAACAGTCATATAGTGCTTGCTATGTGCCAGATACTGTGCTAGACTGTTAAGATTATCTCATTTGCTACTTAATACTTATGTGACCTCCAGCAAATTATCCAATCTATCAGGGCATCATCTATAAAATAAAGGGTTTGGACAAAGGTTCCTTCTAGCTTAAAATCTTAGGATACTATGATTTCACAAATGAAGATATTCTCTCAAACCTCAGTAGGTGATTTCGTGAGTTGTCAGGTCAAAATAAAATCTCTTTTTCGCTCTTAGCTATGCTAGTGGTCAAACAAAAGACACGTTTCTTTTGACCTTTCAAGCTTGGACAGCCCTGTCTTTTCACTAAATCTTTGGCCCATGGTCATCCAAAGGCCATGATGAAACAGGACCTTAGGGGAGGTAAAAAGCTGTAATACCAAACAAATCTGAAGTGTGTGAGAGAAATACAAATGGCTTATCAGAGTTCAGAAGAAGAAAAACTAATTTCCAAGTTGGATAGCAAGGAAAGGAAGTGAGCTGAATCTTGAAGAGGGCAGAGATGAGGGAAGAGAGCATCTCGGGCCCAGGATGAAATGTGAGCAAAGACAGAGAGAGAAAATATGGGATATGATCATGAAATGGTGACTAATTCAGTTTGGCTGGGAAGGCAGAATGCTGAAAGGCTAGTAATGTAGCATCTGACCAGAAAAGTAGAAAGATTGGAGCCTTAAGGCGTTGGCCTTTATTGGTAGGCAATGGGCTAGCTCTACCAAGAGATCCCGAAGGATCTCAACAAACTAGAACCCAGATCTGATCAAATAAAATGTAATTGGGAGAAAGGTAAGGTTACGCTCAAAAATAAACTTGACAAGTACTAGATTGGGGTGGGGAAAGTATTTTAGAAGAGCAGTTCTAAAAAAATAACTAGGGTGTGATTAAATAGCCTGTAAGTTCAATATGAGTCAATAATGTGATGTGACAACCAAAAAAAGCTCATGTGATCTTCAGCTACATTTAGAGAAGGTCAGTCAACAAGCATTTCTTAAACTCTTACAATATGCCATGCAGTGTCAAGAACCACAGAGGCAAAAGAAGACAAGAACAGTTCCTGCCTTCAGGGAGCTTACATTCTAATTGTCCCACTCTACGGTCCACTGTCCAGACCACCTGTAGAATGATCTGAACTGGAGAGGTTTGGATGCAATGGCCTCCATTTGGAGAGATTTGAACTTGTTTCTGAGGACTCTCATCTCAAAAATCCTAAACTGTCCTCAATTTAGAGTGTCAGCTTTTAGGAAAAACTTCGAGAAACTGGAGAACATCCAGAGGAAGGGGATCAAGGTGGAGAAAGGCCTTTAGATCATGCCTTCAGAAGACTGGTTAGAAGAACAAAGACTGTATAGCCTAGTGAAGATGAGCCCTAGATAGAACAAGAGAGTCATCTGGAAGTATTTAAAGGGTTGGCAAGTAGAAAAGGGATTAAACATGTTCTGTTTGGACTTGGAGGGCAGAATTAGGATCTCAGCTTAGGAAATTAAACTGAGGTCCAGTTGCATGTCCAGGGTCACATATAGGTGATTTGGACCCATGTCTTTCAGTCCAATGACCTCTCTACCACAACACATTTCCTCAACCTTGGGTGGAAGTTTCAAAGAATGGGCATAAGGAAGCCACGACAACTTGCTAGGAAGAAATGAGATGAAAGGATCATCAAGGACATAAACCACTACAAAATTAACTGGGGGGTGAGTGAAAAACAATAAATGGGTAGTCTAAGTACTACTTTGATACATGAGACAGAAAGTACTGATTAGAATATATTATCTTTATATGTTTTATATTATAATATATTGTTATATGTTTATTATGTTTATATATTATGCAATAATATATTATAATTGTGTTCAGAGAGAACTAGTACCTCTGGCATGAAGGCTTGCTGAGCCCTTTTCAGGGCTGCTCGTCCACCTTTGGTGTCCACCTTTCTCCCACTCTCACCTGTGGCTCTAAGAAACTACAGTATGAATACCGGACACATCCTGGTAAACTAATCTCTTTAAATGGGCTAAACCAGATTGAGGGTAACCAATAGGTCATGAAGGGAGCAGAAGCAGGCATTGTAAATCAGACATGGAAGATGAAAGAGTCACCTGCTGAATCCTGGGCTCTCACTAGTCATCCTGACTCTGCTCTTGAACTTGGGTGACTCTGGAAAAGACAGTGAGGCCGATGACTTTGTGCAATTCTGCCTCACAAATCCAATTCACGTGCAAATCAAAACATCAGCCAAGATGTCACTTCGTGAGCACTAGAGATAACAAGAGAGCCATCTACGAGTATTTGAAGGGCCATATGCAGAAAAGGGATTCCACATGTTCTCTTTGGACCTAGAGGGCAGAACTAGGACCCTAGATTAGGAAATTAGACTGAGGTCAAGTCTTTGAAAATGAGGGAGAAACAAGAAGTAATGAGCCTGGTCTGCTATCCTTGCTAGTCTTTCTTCTCATTGTCTAAATAAGCACACCCAACTTCTGCAGTCCAAGGGATGGTCATCCCCCAAACTGGGTACCTTGGAAGGCTGCCTCCCTCTTGGTCTCATCTTTCTTGGAACTCTCTGAGGAAAACCCCTCCAAGGCCAGCTTAATAGACACACAAGAAAGCTGGCCTCCTTATTACATAATCACACCTCATTTTTTACCAAAAATGGTAATGCTTTTAGCCAGTTATAGGTGTCACTGAAGAATGGAACTGGTATTAAGAGTGCTGGGTTCAAGGGCAACTAGGTGGCTCAGTGGATAGAGAGTCAGACCTAGTGATGGAAGGTCCTGGGTTCATATGTGGCCTCACATACTTCCTAGCTGTGTGACCCTGGGCAAGTCACTTAACCCCCATAACTTATTGCTTTTCTGCCTTGAAACCAATACACAGTATTGATTCTAAGATGGAAGATAAGGGTTTTAAAAAAGAGTTCTGGATTATACAAGAACAGATGTGATCCAGTACAAAGTACTAGACTCAGTTTCTTCATCTGTAAAATGAGAATTCAAATTCAAATGCCTCCTATGTCCCTACCTTCATGGAGCTCCCAGGCTAATGGAAGAGAGGGGAGAGAGTGGGCTAAAAGGCAGATAGAACTCTGGGCTGGGTCAGAGGTAGACTTGGGTTTAAATCCTGTCTTAGACAGTAGATAGTATACCTCTGGACAAGCCTCTTACCCTCTCTCAGATTCATTTAAACAACTCAATGAATCTCTTCCTTATTTGTAAAATGAGGGCTTGGGACTAGATGGCCTCAACGATCCCTCCCAGCTCTAAAACTATGATCTGAGGACACAAACATATAGAACAACAATACACAAGAATTTGTGATACATACAAGGAAAAGTGCTTTGAGATGTGTGGAAGTTGATCACTTTTGGAGACTCAGGGGAGAAGAAAGAGGGGTTGAACTTTAATAATAAATTATTTGTTACTATTTAATAACAAATTATTATTTATTCTATATTATTTAACATCAAATTATTTTTAAACAAGTCGATGTTTATTATATATTACTTGGTAATAAATTGATATTAATAATAAAAGATGCATTCATATGGCATTTTAGGGTTTACCAAGTGCTTTACAAATATCTCATACCTAGGAGACAGGCACTATATTATTCCTATCTTACAGATGAGAAAACTGAGGCCAATTGAGGCTAAAGGAGCCACTGAGGGTCACACAGCTAGTGTCTGAGATAAAACTTGAACTCAAGGCTCTTCCTGACTCCAGGTCACCTCCCAATGATGGGTAGGATTTCAGTAGGCAAAGGAACAGAAGGGCATTCCAGGCATCTAAAAGAGCCTCAGCAAAGGCTCACGGACTGGAGAATTCCTACCCTGCTTACTTCATAGGGCTATTGTTCAGAGAGGCTGGAATGAGCCAATGGAGCATTTGGTAAACAGCGAGGGCTTTCCAGAAGCAAAGCATTGCTATCCTATGACCACTCACCTCATTCACCAAACTTGGCCTGAATTAACTCGGCTCCTTTCAAAAAATAAAAACCTAAGTCTCAAAGGAGTCACCCATGAGGAAAGTCAGAAGAATGCATCACACACTCTGAAGGCAATTCCCAAACAGGAGTTTAAGCCATAACTGGAACACGCTGGCCTTGGGAGCCAGTTGAGTGAATTGAATGGAAAGCAATCCCATTTGTCTTAATCCAAGATCTATGCCAGGACAGAAAGTCATGTTCTGGGGCAGTTAGGTGGCTCTGTAAATAGAGACTGGAGATATGAAGTCTTGGGTTCAAATCTGGCCTTAGATACTTCCTAGCTATGTGACCCTGGGCAAGTCCCTTAACCCCAATTGCCCAGCTTTTACCCATCTTCTGCCTTGGAACTGATCCTCAGTATTGATTCTCAGAAGGTAAGGATTTTTTAAAAATAGAAAGTCATGTTCTGATCCCTGAGTCTTGAGTGTGACTACAGAAACCTCTCCAGCTAGATGTAAAGGCCCAGCCATGAAAAGGGTCACCCTGCCCCTGCCTTGATCAGTTTAATTCAGTTCAGCAGTATTTATTGAGGATCTACTGTGTGCATGAGAGGCAACCTGAGGATGGTTAAAGACATAGTCTGGGGACCAAGACAACCCAGATTCAAACCATTCCTCCAATACACACTGGCTATGAAACCCTGGTGGTGCAGTGAAGAGAATAGTCAGAGAGACCTGAGTTCAACCTAGCTTCAGATATTTATTTGCTCTGTGACTCTGGGCAAGCCACTTCATTCTGCCTCAGTTTCCTCAACTATAAAATAGGGGTAATAAACAGCACCTACCTCCCAGGCTGTTGTGAAGAACAAATGAAATAATAATTGTAAAGTACTTCATACAATGCCTGGCACATAGTAGGTGCTATATTGATGCATATTCCCTTCCTTTCCCCACTTCAGGGCCTTTCCATGTTCTAGGTCATTCTCAATAACCATAAATTTCAGAAAAGATCTGGGGCTGCTTTGGATTCCTTATCTGAGAGTATACTATGAAATCACAGGTTCTACCACACACAAGTCACAAGTTTATTCTATCCTCTGGACAATTATACTCTCTATGAGACACATATAAAGGAATAGGTCAGTCCTGGATAATTGGGGGCAAGAGACTCAACAACTTAGAGGAAAGGCTCTTCCCCACAAAAGGTGGCATCAGGACTGAGCCTGGAAGGAACAAAGGATTGGAGAGGGCAGAGGTGAGAAAGAGAACTTTCCAGGTGAGACATATCTTGTGTGGAAGTGGAACCAAGGTGGGGAGGGGTGCAATTCAGATTCTGAACAACCTTAAGGAAGCTAGTTTGACAAGAATGGACAGTGATTGCATGAAGGGAAAACTGAGACCAGATCCAGACTTAATGGAGCTGAAAGTGCAAAACTGAGGAATCCAAATTTTAACCTAGAGGACACTTGGAGGTATTGATGGTTCATGACCAAGAGAGTGATACAGTCTCACCACTGATCAGGAGTTCTTCATGCCCTTTCCCCTGTGGCTAGGACAAGGGCAGAGGGAATTTAGTGTCTTTGAACTGAGAGTGGTTCTCAAGGATGAGACACTCATGAGTCTCCAATTTCCCTCCTAAACAATAACCATTCCCATTAGTCTTTATTCTCTATTCTCTAGCTCCCGATTCTTAAGTTCAGACTTTCCTGTTCCTTCTTTTACTGTTCCCCAGTGTGTTGCCCTTCTAAATCAGGAGGAAAAGAGAGCATATGTGAAGGTTGGGGGCAGCAGGCAGCAGCACTAGGTCAGGGCCATGTCGACACAGAAGTGTGGGTGATGGACTCTTGTTAGGAACGTAGTCTCTGATAGGAGTCAATATCTACAACTTAAGCAGCATTAGAGGTTGGAAGAAAAAGAAAAAATGAACTTTCCAAATGTTAGAGCTCTTCAGAAATGGAATGGGTTGTTTTGTAGGGAAAAGGGATCAGGTAGTGAGTTCTCTGTCACTAAAGGTATTCATGTGGAAGCAAGATCAACACCTGCCAGGGATTTCATCAAGGGAGTTCCCATATGGTCTAAAGGTTGGATTAGATGTACTCTGAGCTCCCTTTCAATATTAGAGTTCTTTGGCTATAGGCTCAAGGATAAGCAGGTTCTGGTCTGGTTTCTACGGTCTTCAGGGACCAGGGAGCTTAAACATTGAGCAAAGGCAGTCACCTCCCACCCGAGTTCCCCTTCAGATGGTATCCCCTTGTTCCTGAGCGATCAGGGCTCTCTGAGCATCCCCTCTTCTCCCCCTGTGCTCTCCCTACAACATCAGTCTTTGGGGTGGTTCCAGCTGCACAGGCTTCCACTCCGGCCCACAGGCCAGATCCTGAGTGGTGCCTGTAAAAGGGAAGGAATTTCAAGGCAGTATTATCACCGAATCAAATGGGTGGGAGGAAGCAGGCGGCGTATGGAAGACTGGAAATCAATATTCTAGGATGGGATGCAGTAAGGATGGTTGGGAGGTGAGGGGAGAGCTGGCTTTCCTCTTTATTAAATTTTCCTCTAATTAATTTTCTATTCTCTCCCCAAATGACTTTTCACCCCCTCCCAACAAAACTCGCAATTGGCTCCCTACCTTCTGCCCATCCCCACCCCTCTCCAGCTTTCCTCATGTCTCTTTCCCCTGCCCCCTAGACTCTACCCAGCCTCCTTAATTCCCAGGGCCCCTCCTCCCTTGCTCCTAGCCCCATTCCATAGATCTGGTCCTCCCTTTCTCCCCCAGCTCTCCTCTCCCTCCTGGCTCAGCCCCGTCCTGTCCTCTATTCCTTTTACAGACATGAAGTTCTAGGAGCTTTCTGCCCAAGTAGGAGACGTTCTCTCACCTCTGCCCCGCCCCCACCTCTGCTCCATCCAAATAGGAGATCTTTCAGGCTGAGGACCAGGGGTCCAGGCAGGAGGGAGGAGAAGAGAGGCATCACGTGAATTGCCAAGCAGGGAAAAGGAGACTTCAAGCCAAGGAGATAAATGGGAGTGAAAGCGGAAAGAGAAGGGGACAGTTAGGTGGCTCAATGGATTGAGATCCAAGCCTGGAGATGGGAGGTCCTGGGTTCAAATTTGACCCTCAGACTCTTCCAAACTGTGTGACCTTGGGCACTATCACTTAACTCCTATTGCCTAGCCCTTAGAACCAATACACCTCTGCCTTAGAACCAATACACAGTATTGATTCTACAATAGAAGGTAAGGGTTGCTTAAAAAGAGAGAGAGAGAGAGAGAAAAGGAAGGAAGTATGTAGAGAAGATGGGAAGTAAATGGGGTCTTTACTCTCTCAAGAAGAGAGAACTCAGAATAATCTTTTCTTCTCAGAGTGCAAGCCTCCCTCTTCCCTGGCTCTGCACATCCCTATGGACCTGGCTCCCCATTTGCCTATCTTACTGTCTCCCAGCCCCCCAAGAATCTGTCAAGTGACTCCCTAAATACTTCCAGCTCCAACTCCATCTCCTAAGCACTAACAAATGGCCACATACTGTGCCATGTGCTGACAGCGAAAAGAATGAGAAGCAACCACTACCCTAAAGAAGCTTGCAGTCTCCTGGGGAGGGGGTAGCTTTAATAGAAACACAAATGGTTACAACACAAGGCAGATGCTAGGGGAACAAAGAAGAGATCTAGGCTGGTAGGGTGAAAGAGGATCAAAGAAAGGTCCCTGAAAGGGCTGACACCATTGCTTGACCAGAAAGGAGAATTTCAACAGTCAAAAATGAGGAAGCAAAATCCAGGGAAGGGGGGAGAGCTTGGGTGAATAATCAAAAGTGGGAACATAGAGCCAGACTAGGGAACAACCAGTAATACAATTGGGCCAGAACATCACATTCCTCAAGGAGGGGAATGTGAAATTGGGCTGGAGAAATGGGTCAGAGCCAGATTGTGAAGGGCCTTCACTGCAGCCCAGCTAAGGAGTCTGAATCTCATTCTATTGACTTTAGAAAATCATGCCCATGATTTCTAAGATTTTAGAGCAGGAAGTGACATCTTTAGTGTAAGTAGGGCTATCTTGGCAGCTGTGTGAGACAGCAAAGATTGGAAACAAAGAGACCAACCAGGAAACTGTTTCCATGGTCCAGGTTAAAGATGCTGAATGAGGAGGGACTGAATTCTACTGAGAAATGCTGTGGAGGTAGGATCCATAGGATATGGTAAAGCTTTTGATAGAGGTCAGGGTGAGGGAGAGGGAAGAATCAAAAATCACTCCAAGGGTTCCATTTTGGGTGATTTAGAGGATTGTGGTACCCTCTACCAAGTCCTAGAAACTCAGAATTAGAAGAGGCTTCAGAGACCCTCCAGGCTATTCCAGTCCTGAATAAGAAACCTTTCCATAACATGTTCAATAAATAGTTAGCCAGCCTCTACCTACCACCTCCAAACACAGTCTCAGTCCATCGACCAGAACTCAATAGCATCTTTCCCTCTGGAGCTATCCCAAAGAGACATTAAGGAGAATGATCGCTGGTGCTTCTCAGCATCAAATATATACCCTAAGTCCTCCTTCTCCTCCTCCTCCTCCTCCTCTGTGGCATTAAAGGAAAAAATAAATAAAGTTCATCAATAGTTCAGTGTAAGGAGGTAGTATATAGGGAGAGAGCTGAGAATGCTAGGAGGGAGAAGACTAAGGTCCTCATCTAGTAAATGATTTCACTTCAGAGCCTCAGTTTCTTCATCTGTAAAATGAGGGGATCAGACTAGATCAATCAACCAATAAGGATTTTTTAAAAACCTTTACTTTCTGTCTTAGTATCAATTTTATGATAAAAGAGTGGTAAGGGGTAGGCCATCAAAGTTAAGTGATTTGCCCAGGGTCACACAGATAAGAAGTGTCTCTTTTTGAACCCAAGTCCTCCCAACTCCAGGCTTAGTGCCCTATTCACTATGTACCTGGCTGCTCCAATCAGTTTTAAAAAATTAATCCTTACCTTCTGTTTTAGAATCGATGCTAAGCATTGGTGGTAAGGATTAGGTAATTGGGGTTAAATGACTTGTCCAGAATCCCTCAGCTTGGAAGTAAGTGAGGCTATATTTGAACCCAGTTCCTCTCAGTTCCAAACCTTGCTCTCTATTCACAGAGCCACCTAGATGTCCCTCAGGCCTTTAAAAAAAAAATATGGGGGCAGCTGGGTAGCTCAGTAGATTGAGAGCTAGACCTAGAGATGGGAGGTCCTGGGTTCAAATCTAGCCTCAGATACTTCCTACCTGTGTGACTCTAGGCAAGTCACTTGCCTAGTTCTTACCACTCTTCTGCCTTGGAACCAATACACAGTATTGATTCCAAGACAGAAGGTAAGGGTTTTTAAAAATAATTTAAAAAAACAAATATTATTTCATTTGATCCCCACAATAACCCTGAATGGTAAGTACTATTGTCATCACCATTTTACAATTAAGGGAACTGAGGCAGAGGTTAAATAATTTGCTCAAAGTCACACAGCTAAAAAGTATTTTAGATTGAATTTGAATTCAGGTCTTCCTGATTTCCAGACCCAGTGCTCTAACCACCAAACCACTGCCTCCAAACGATAGAATTCAAGAGGTTATTATATCTACCAACTACCTCCAAAAGAGATTAATACCTCCATAAGAGACAGGAGAGAATAGTGTAAAGATAGAGAAACCTGAAGTTATGTATCAGAGGTAGAATTTAAACCCAGGACCTAGGCTGAAACCCCAACAACTCCTTTTCTAACTCTAAGGCTGTGGATAAGTCACATTCCCTCTCTGAACCTATTTCCTCACCTATTAAATGTACCTCCTACTTCACAGGATTGCTATGGGGGAAATTTTGTCATTTTCTATTTTTCGTAAATTGCTTTGAAAGACATGTGAGCTCATCGATCACACTCAGATCTATAAGAGACCTCCCTGCACGTAGCTCCATCCAATGATGTCCAGGAAATAGATTATTTTCCTCCTTTCCCTTTGCATCTCTTTGCCCCCAGCCTCATGAGCACTTGGGTGATTCTCGGGCTATCAGGTATCTAATGTACCTTTAAAGAGAGAAGGAAGAGCGTTCATGACCTGGAATCTCTGGTCCCAACCCACAGAAAGATAAATGCTGAAGGGATTTGTTTCTGGCTCCTCTCCCTGCTCTCCAAATGGTTTTGGAGGGGTGAGAGTGAGTTTAAGGAGCCAGGTGACTGTACCAGAAAGAGTTAAATGAAGGAACAGCTTTTGTAAACAGACCGGAATCAGCTTTATAATCTTGTTCCAAGATTCCTTTTCCTATAATTACTTGCTGAAGTTGTGTGTGTGTGTGTGTGTGTGTGTGTGTGTGTGTGTTAATGCCTCCATTAGATGAAGAAAAAAGAGATTTCCATTCCTCAAGGAGACCAGATGGGGCAGTCTGGGTACCCCAGAGGCAGTTCTTTGAGAAGAGTCACCACCCCCAACTCCCCACCCCTTGTTGATCTGAGATATGGGTCCATTAAAGAGTTTCTGGAATTCGTCTAAGAGAGCTTCTCCTCCCTCCCATGGAAGACATTTCTTTATAAGTCCCATTAGCTTTCTCTTCTCAGGGCTGAATCATCCCAATTCCTTTCATCTTTCCTCATGTCTTTTTTCAGGAATTATCACCCTCCTCTGGATCTCCTCCAAGTTTCCTACATCATTTCAAAGCTGCAAGAAACCAGTGCTTTAAACGGGGCCTGAAGAGAGTTGAATATAATGAGAGAATGACCTCACAACTCTAGCATGCGGCACTGCTATTTATATCCCAGGAATCATCCTGCTCTTCTCAGTATTCATGCTGTACAGTTGAGTCACACAGGAGCTTGTGGCCCACTCTGATCCCAGATCCTTCTTTAACACCCCCATCCCCACCTCAGTGTGCTCTTCCTCCATTGATTTTTTTTTTTACTCTTACCTTCTATCTCAGAATCAGTACTGTACATTGGTTTTAAGTCAGAAAAGCAGGAAAGGCTAAGCAATGGAGGTTAAGTGACTTGCCCAGAGTCACACAGCTGGGAAATGTCTGAGGCCAAATTTGAACCCAGGACCTCCCACCTCTAGGCCTGACTCTCAATACACTGAGCTATCTTGCTGCCCCCATCCTCTTCCATTTGTTTTTATAAAGCTATGGTCTTCTTTCCTTGGTCCCTAGTGAATTTGCTTCTGTTAGTTTTCCCTATACTTTCCTCTCATGACACCACTGCTAAATAAAATCTTGCCAGGAAAGTTACAGAAAAACAATTCTAATTCTCTACCAGCTCTCTGGGGAACAGAGACAGCTCCCCAAGTTAAGGCCAGAGAAGAGTTTCCCATGCACTTTTCTGAGCACCATCCTTCATTTAACAGGAGGCAGGACCCCACAGGTTTCCTGGATCATCTGTGAATTTGTTTTAGGGATCAGAAGATTCAGTAGACCAAGGATTTGTTAAATCTATTACAAGCCAATGGGATAGATTAGCCTGACAGGACATGTGAAGAAAGGCTTAATGTTAATGTTAAGAACAAATTGATTGTCAGATTGAATTATTCCTTTTCTGAGTAATGGGGTGGGGGGACTACAATGCTATTTTGAAGTCCTTTTACCCTATTCCACATTGGTTGGGACAGGGGGAAATTCTTGAGATCAAGATGGAAGAGATAGGTATGGTTGGCATATCAAAAAGCCCACCAGCCATCAGGAATGTTCCTGGTGTGCTGAAAGAGAGCCTGGGTTTGTAGAAAGAACCAAAGGGGTCTGTCCTGTTTAACCAGGTATATAATCCCAGTCATCAGGGGAAGAGTCAGGAGAGGAAAATGACATTTCAAGTTGGGATCATATAAGCATAGACAACTCTAGAGCCCAGAATAGGAGTCATAGTGGATCGATCCACTTGGATCTCTGCCACAGGGGCAACTAATAAGTTCAGAAGAAGAGAACATGCCTTTAGGCAGACTTAAATATACAGGGATAGGGTTGTTGTTCACAAAGAGTTTGACTCTTTGTGACCCCATTTGGGGTTTTCTTGGCAAAGAGATTGGAGTGGTTTGCCATTTCCTTCTCCAGCTCATTTTACAGTTGAGGAAATTGAGATTAATATGATTAAGTGAACTACTCAGAGTCATAGAGCTAATAAATGCCTGAGGCCAGATTTGAATTCAAGAAGAGTAGTCTTCTTGACTCCAGGTCTGGTGCTCCATCCACTGTGCCACCTAGCTGCCCAAGAGACAGGGTTTTGTTGTCTGAAAAAAGATCACTGCCAAAGCCAAAATCAGAAAGAAAGAGAAAAAAAAAAAGAAAGAGAAGTCAAAACTAGGTCTTGGGCAGCTAGGTGGCACAGTGGATAGAGTGCCAGATCTGAAATCCAAAGGACCTGGGTTCAAATTTAGCCTTGAATACTTCGCAGCTGTGTGACCCCAAGAAAATCAAAACCCCAGTTTCCTAGCCCTTGTCACTCTTCTGTTTTGAACCAATATTTAGTATTGATTCTAAGACAGAAAGCGTTTAAAACAAACAAAGGTCCAAAGATGGGATAGAAGAGGTGTACAAAGAATAGAGATTAGAAAGGTATCCTTGGGGGAGAAGCATATGTCTTGTCATCAGGTGATGGTGCACTCTAAGAAATGTCTGCGCTCCAAACAGCATTTAGTTCTCCAACATTTGTTAAGGGTTTACTATGGGTGCTGTGCTAAGTGCTAAGAAGAGAAACATAAAAATGAACAGTCTGTCCTCAATGCACTATCCCCAGGAACTCAATATAAGAAATTTTGAGGAGGGAGAGAGCTGTAACTTAGAAAATATTTCATAGAAGATGTGACATCTGAGGGAAGCTTCAGAAGAAAATTCAGATTAGAATTCGGAAAGGCAGAATGAGGAAAGCCTTCATTCCAGGCACGGGGAACCCCTTGTACTTGACAAAAGACAGAATGTCATGTTTAGGGAACAAGCTAGTGATCTATTTAGGTGGAAAGGAAAGGCAATTGAAGAGGAATAATATGAAACAAGACTGAAAAAGAAGTTAGGAGCCAGGTGGAAGGGAGCTTTAAGTGCCAAGTTAAAAAGTTGATGTTTTATCCTCTTAGTAAAAGTTAGCCAGCAAAGGTTGTTGGGCAAGGGATGATCTGGTTAGAATTAACCTTGGGTACATTATTTTGGTGTTTTTTGTGAAACTAGTTAGAGAGAGAAGGGAGAATCTGAAGATACAGAAATAGTGTTAGAAAGCTTTGGAAAGACAGCACACACATTGTTGGTGGAGCTGTAAATTGTTCTAACCATTCTTGAAAATTATTGGAGTTATACAAATAAAGGGTCTAAAATATTCATGCCGTAACCCAGTGGAATTGCTTGTCAGCTCCAGGATGGGGGAGGAAAGAGCGGAGGAAGAGAACATGAATCATGTAACCATGGAAAACTATTTTTAAAAATAAACAAATAAATAGTTCATAATTTTAAACCCTAGAATCCCACTGTTATGTTGTATACCCAAAAAAAAAATCACTGACAAAAATAAAGGTTCCATATTGACCAAAATATTTACAATTTTGGGGGATAGATATGTGGCTAAGTGAATAGAGAGCCAAGCCTGAAGATGTAGAGGTCTTAGGTTCAAATTTGACCTCAGTCTTTTCCTAGTTGTGTGACTCTAAGCAAGTTTCTTAACCCCATTGCCTAGCCCTTATTGCTCTTCTGCCTTGGAACTGATGTATTGATTCTAAAGGTAAAGGTTTTTATAAAAATAATTTTTAAAATAGATGTTTATTGATTAGAGAATGGCTAAAAAATTGGGTAAATGCTTTAAGAAAAGACAAATTTAATGAATACAGAGAAGCATCAAAAATGCATATGAATAGATGCAAAGTGAAGTAAGTAGAACCAAGAAAATAGTATACTCAATAACTACAAAATTATAGAGAGAATAATAATCTCAAAACATCCCAAACTGAATATTGAAATACCAAAAAATGAATATTGCATAATTACCAAGGATTTGTAAATTACAATGCTTGGCCCCAAAGAAGAGATAAAGAAGATATCTCCCCCCATTCCTTTGCCATGGTATGGGGTCCACAAATGTGGGACATTGCATATACTATCATTTTTTAAAAGATAATGATTAATTTTGCTGATTTTTTCTCCTCTCTCTCTCTCTCTCTCTCTCTCTCTCTCTCTCTCTCTCTCTCTCTCTCTCTCTCTCTCTCTCTCTCTCTCTCAAAGGTAGAGAGCTCTCCTGGATGAGGAGCATAGAGGAGGAAATAGATGATGTAAAAACAAAAAAAAATCAATAAAAATATATTTTTTTTAAATTCAGTGTTGTGACATTACAGGAGATGGCATATCTACTCTTTTGCAAAAGTGAAGGTGCATAGTTGTGGAATGGCATGTTTTAAAAAATGAATTGATTGGTTTCATTCAATTTTTTTCCTCTTCTTCCTCTTTTTAAAAGTTATGTGGTGGGGGCAGCTGGGTGCTCAGTGGATTGAGAGCCGAACCTAGAAACAGGAGATCCTAGGTTCAAATCTGACCTCAGACCCTTCCTAGCTGTGTGACCCTGGGCAAGTCACTTAACTCCCATTTCCTGGCCCTTACCACTCTTCTGCCTTGGAACCAATGCCTACTATTAATTCTAAGGTGGAAGGTAGCAGTTTTTTTTAAAAAGTTATGTGTTATGAGGCAGGTAGGTTGTTCAGTGGATAGAGAGTCAGTCCCAGAGTGAGGAGGATTTGGGTTCAAATTTGAATTCAGACATTTCCTAGTTGTGGGACTCTGGAAGTCATTTGCCCCCAATTACCTAGCCCTTAACAACTGCCTAGGAACTGATACTTAGCATAGATTCTAAGACAGATGGTAAGGAATTTTTCTTTAACTATGTGTTAAAAAGATAGTTTTGTAGGAGATGAAGAGATGCAGATGAAAATGTAGGTGTCATAAAAACAAAAGACCAATCAAAATCTACTTTTAAGGGCAAACCCTGGCCCCCACAAAAACATCCCATCCTGAAGCAGATGTGGTAAAGACCTCCTGTCCCAAAGGGAGCTAAAGTTTTCAAAGTTGAACCCACCTTGGCAAACACCATGCAGACATCTCAAACTGCATGTCCAGGAGACATCTTAAATTCAATGAGTCCAAAACAGAACTCATCATCTTTCCCCTAAATCCTCCCAACCAACTTCCCTATTAATGTTGAGGGCAACACCATCTTCCCAGGCCCTCAGACTCATCACCTAGGAGTCATCCTGGACTCCTCACTATCTCTTACCCTCCATTTCAAATCTGTTGCCAAAGCCTATTGGCATCATCTTTGCAACTTCTCTCCAATAGGTGCCCTTTCTCATCTTATTCTTGCCACCATGCCCTCATCTCCTCACACCACAAATTTGGTTTCAGACACTTCCTACCTGTGTGACCCTGGACCCTCACACCAAGACTATTGCAATAGCTTGTTGGTAGGTCAGCCTACCTCGGCAATCAAATACCACATATTCTATTTGCTTCCCAATCTAGCCCCCTCCTACCTTTCCAGGCTTCTGCTACCTTATTCCCCAATATGTTTTTGGAGCCAGTAACAACAGCCTCTGGGTTGGTCACAGAGAAGATGTTCCATCTCTTGGGTCCAAGCATTTTCTCTGACTGGCGGTCTCGCATGGCTGGGATGCCCTGCCTCCCCCTCCTCATCTGCACCTCCTGGCTTCCTTTGAAACCCAACTAAAATTTCATCTTCAAAAACCAACTGCTTGATCACATGGTTCAATGGGGCTATGATTGGGGATGGTGGACTCTAGATGATCACCCCAGATCAATAATATAGAAATAGGTCTTGATCAATGACACATATAAAACCCAGTGGAATTGTGCATCAGCTATAGGGTGGGGAAGGGAGGGAAAGAATGTGAATCTTGTAACCATGGGAAAATATTCTAAATTAATTAATTAAATAAAAATTTTCAATTAAAAAAAAACTTGAGAACTGAAAAAAACAACAACTTCATCTTCACTAAACATTCCCCAATCATTTTTAATCCTAGTGCCTTCTCTATCTTAATTATTTCTTATTTGCCAAAACTAGCCCTCTTGACTTTTGTCTTGCCACTGGATTTGGTGATTATGGAAGAGGAAGCGAGGCCAAAACTTTGTGCAACTCTGTCTCACTTAAATTCAATTTATGCACAAGTCAAAAGACGTGACCAGGGGAAACTAAGTAGCACAATGGATAGAGTGCCAGGCCTAGTGTCAGGAAGTCCTAGGTTCAAATTTGGTTTCAGACACTTCCTACCTGTGTGACCCTGGGCAAGTCACTTAACTCCACTTGCCTACCCCTTTCCCTTCTGCCTTAGAACTGATACTAGGACAGAAGGTATGGATTATTTTAGAAAGTTAAAATTTAAAGAAGAAATCACCTGTAATGTCATTTTGGTCCTCTTTGAGTATGAAGGACAACAACCAACCAACCAATCCATTTCTTATTTACCAAATATATAGCTTGTTTTTACAAATTTGTTTACCATTTTTTCCTCAATAGATTATCAGCTCTTTGAAGGCAGGAAATGTCATTTGACTCTTTTTATATGCCCAGTGTTTACCACTTTGCCTGACACACAGCAGACACAATAAATATTGATTGACACATTGACGTGTCTAGGGACCAAGAGTCAATTAGGTCATAATAATGGGCTTCCATAGTAGACCAAGCATTGATAGGGATGGAGCTGGTGATGGGAATAGGGAAACAGAAGGACAAAAAGTTCCAAAATTTTATCCAAGGAATCCAAGGAAGTTGGGTGAAACCACAGAAAGGCAGGTAGATAACATGGTGAATAGATGGCTGGGCTTGGAATCAGGAAGACCAGGGTTCAAACCCATCATCAGATACTTCCTAGCTGTGTGACCCTGGGCAAATCGCTTAACTTCTGTCTGCCTCAGTATCTTCAATTATAATCTGGAGATAAAAACAGTACCTACCTTCCAGGGTTGATGAGGGGATCAAAATGAGATAATATTCATAAAGTGCTTAGCTCACCCTAACCCTAGCATATAGCTGGTGCTTAATAAATGCATACTTCTGGGGGGGCAGCTGGGTGGCTCAATGGTTTGAGAGTCAGGCCTAGGTCCTGGGTTCAAATCTGACCTCAGACATTTCCTAGTTTTGTGATTCTGGGCAATTCACTTAACCCACATTGCCTAGCCCTTACTGCTCTACTGCCTTGGAACCAATACATAAGATTGATTCTGAGATGAAAGGTAAGGGTTTACAAATAAATAAATAAATGCTTACTTCTCTCTTCTTTCTTCAACTGTATGAGAGGTTAGGAAAAGAATAATTTGCCTGATTCTCTCCTTACTTTGCAGATTTATTTGTCACAAGCTACAATTCATAGGGAAGACAACAGTGTGAACATGAACAATCAAGTAATTGTGGTGGGTGGGTACCATATAAACTGCATTGGTTTTAGAAACAATGCTAAAAGGAGCATAGAGGTCATATAGTCCAATCCCTTCATTTTACAGATGGGTAAACTGAGGCCCAGGGGAGTTAAGTGGCTGGTCCAAGGTCATAGAGGTAATAAAAATCAGAAGTAGGATTTGATTTCATGTTCTCTTACTCTGGAACCCATGTCCTTTCCATATTATTTTCTATAATGGTTCAAAAATTCACAGTTCTGTCCATTGTGTATTAGTGGCCTGTCTTCCACAGATCCTCAAACACTGATTATTTTAATCTTGTGTCATCTTTACCAATGAGCTGCATGATTTGGGGAAAATGAATTAACCTCTCTATTCCTCAGTTTTCGCATCTGTAAAAAGGAGATAACAACATCTGTCCTGATTATTGCATAGGGTCATTGAATAGGGCAAATGAATTAATGTATAAGAACTGCTCTGAAACACTCTGAAAATTATAAACTGCTATGAAAGAATAAAGTACTGTTATAATTATTATCCCTTCAGAATATTAAATTAGTATGAGCTCAGTCTGAAGAAAAAGATATATTAATCCATTTGTGAATATTTATTTAGCACTGTGCTAGGCTGGGGAAAAGACACCGTCTCTACCCTTATAGAATTTATGGTCTAGGTTAGGATGTAAGACCATGTTGTTCAATCATTTTTTAGGCATGTTCAACAAATTGTGATCCCATTTAGGGTTTTCTTGACAGACATACTTGCAGTGGTTGGCCATTTCCTTCTCCAGCTCATTTTATAGATGAGGAAACCTAGGCAAACAAGGTTAAATGGCTTGCCCACATAGCTAGTAAGTGTCTGAGACCAGATCTGAACTTGGGAAGATGAGTCTCCCTGACTCCCAGGTCTAGTATTCAATAAACTTCACCATCTAGCTGCCCTATAAGCAAGTATGGTACAGTGAAAATCACACCAGATTCAGAGGTTTAGAAAACCTGAGTTCGGATCCCAGCTCAGTTACTCCCTGGGAGACTTAAATCTCACAGCCTTAGTTTCTTCTTTTAAATGAGAGAGCTGGAACTCTACAGTTCCGATAAATTGTATCAGTTTCCCAAGAGATGGTAACAGTAGGATTGAGTTACTGAACCCTTTTTTAAGTGGTATCAATGTATACTTGTGACAGTTATCTGTGTTTTAGTCTTCCTCCTGTGTGCAAGAAATAAATATTTGTCCCATGCTTGACTTACAGTGTACATTCAAGACTTTTTTACATTTCCGTTTAGGGAAACCTTCAATTTGATCCTGTACCTAAAATTTAAATCACTTATGACCAAGACCCTAGTGTGAAGTCTTAATGAGCTAGAATATAAGAAAAGGGAATTTAGACCCTTTTTCATTAGATTACAGGTTCAACAAGGCTGAAGCCCGACTGAACCACATTCCTAGATCTCTTTCATTATAGCAAAGATGTATGGAGATATGGAGATAGACTGGCCTGCCTTGAGTAGAAGTTTCATGTGAGAAATAATACTGGACTGGAAATTATGATATCAAGTATGTAGGACCTTGAAAATCAGGCAGAAGTAGTTAGATATGATTTAGTAGGGAGCCATAGAAGATATTTGAGCAAAAGATTTTTAGCAAGAATTAAGTATACAGGGGGTAGCTGGGTATTTCAGTGGACTGAGAACCAGGCCTAGAGATGGGAGGTCCTAGGTTCAAATCTGACCTCAGACACTTCCCAGCTGTGTGACCCTGGGCAAGTCACTTTACCCTATTTGTTTAGCTCTTGCCAAGCTGTCCTAGAGGGTTACTGAGACCGGGAGAAAGGGGAGGGTGGGGAGACAGAAAGAGAGAAAGAAAGAGAGAGAGAGAGAGAGAGAGAGAGAGAGAGAGAGAGAGAGAGAGAGAGAGAGAGAGAGAGAGAGAGAAAGAGAGAGAGAGAGAGAGAGAGAGAAAGAAAGAAAGAAAGAAAGAAAGAAAGAAAGAAAGAAAGAGAGAAAGAGAGAAAGAGAGAAAGAGAGAAAGAGAGAAAGAGAGAAAGAGAGAAAGAGAGAAAGAGAGAAAGAGAGAAAGAGAGAAAGAGAGAAAGAGAAGAAAGAAAGAAAGAAAGAAAGAAAGAAAGAAAGAAAGAAAGAAAGAAAGAAAGAAAGAAAGAAAGAAAGAAAGAAAGAAAGAAAGAAAGAGAAAGAAAGAAAGAAAGAAGGGAGGAAGGGAGGGAGGAAGGGAGGAAGAGAGAAAGAAGACAGTTGAGGAGTCAGGGTCAGATCCAAACTGACCTCCTTTGCAGCAGAGCTGGCCGTTCTCCAGGCCAGGGCCCTTGGTTAGGAGTGCCCCCAACTGGCCTTTGAGCAGGGCCCCTTGAGCAGGCAATATCAAGAGAGTGGTTATTTAGAGAGTATTGAGAAAGAAGACAATCTGACCGGACACACTAATCAGTGATATATGTGACTACAAAGAAATCAGTTCTCAGTTTGTGATCCAGTTAAGCTCTCTAATTTTGAAAACTATATGGTGTCTCCCAGTTAAAAGTATTTGAGATCCCCATGAGGTATGTTCAATAAAAGAAGGAAATAGAGAAACCTATTATGCCAGTTATAGTTATACCTATATTATTTGTGTATACATATGACATAATTATATCTATATTATATATATTCTATATCTATACCTACATGATATATGTATATAAAACATAACTATATTTATATTATATGTTATATACCTATATTATCTACCTCATACATTATATTGTATACTATATATACCTATATTATATATACTTAATACCAATATTATTTGTTTGTATATATAAAACACGATACCTATATTATATATCTATTCCTACATAATATATGTATATATAACATAAATATATATACATGTTATATACCTGTACATATATTATATATACCTATAGAGTATATATATATATATATATTCTATTGTATACAGTACATCTACTTATACCTAGATTATATATATTATGTCTATATAATATATATATTCCTATATCCTATACCTATGCCTATTATATATGCCGATTCTATTGTATGTGTTCTATATAACTAGACCTATATCATCTATATGCAGTCTATACCTACACCTATTATATATATTCTCTATACCTATACCTATATTTTATATTACACCAATACCCCAACCACCACCCTCCAAGAGTCTGGGCTCCCCCTGGAATGTCACTGCTCCCCACCCCTTTAGAACTGAGCCCCACTAGACGCTGTCCCTGTCCTCTCCCATTTGGTCCAGTTGCTCCACACCCTGCTCTAGCCCAGTGAGTGTGTGTCCCAGCCCTAGGACCAGAATAGCCGGATGACAGCCTGCCCTTGGGGGTGGGAGGGGCTGCAGCAGGTGTTGTGGCTCAGGCTTCTTTGGGGGAGGGTGGCTGTGGGCAAGGCTGGGAGCCATTTCCCATAAATGCTTCTTGAGAAGGCTGAAAGAGAATCATTGAATCATACACACCCAGAATGTTCAAGGGAGAAAACACCCTAGAGGTCACGTAAGTATGAGGAAACTGAGGTCCACAGAGATGAAACAATGCCCCTAAGGTCACACATAGCTTCTTTCTTCTCTCTCCCTGCTAGAGTTGGAAACCACCCCAGCTGAGGCTGTCTAATCCTGGTCATACAATGGGGATTCAGAGCTGAAAGGGACCTCAGATCCCATCTCATGCAACCAACTAGTTTTACAGATGAGAAAACTGAGGTGATATGGCTTGCCCAGGGTCACACAGGCAGTAAGCATCAAAGGATTTGATCCCAGGTTCATGGATTCCAGCTCCAGCCCCCTTTCCACAGTCCAATTTTCCCAGCTTATGGACTGATGTTAAATGATTTACCCAAGGTCACACTTGTGTAAATAGCAGGGTCCAATGAGTAAATCTGGGTCCTTGGGACTCCATTGTTCCACAGCTTTCTCCCTCCCTCCCCCAATCTGACACGGGGTAGGACTGAAAGCCTACTAAAGTACATAGGAGGTGGATGGAAACCTAGGTCTGCCTCCACATCCACAGGGGAAAGGACTCCCCGTTACTCCGTGCTAAAATTCTCTCCCACTCCAACGAGGCTCTCTTTTCCCTTCCACCCTGCTCTCCCTGCTTGTCCCCTCCTCCTTGAGGGGTCACATCCAAAGACTCTAAAAAGAATGTTTTGGGGTGCTGACCCCCACATTCCTGCCCTTTCTGCGGGTCAGGAGGGCTTCCTGCTCCTGTTTTATTCTTTTATTTTTTTCCCTGTTCCAACCTTTGGCCCTCCAGTCCCTCCAAATGCTGGCAGCTGCTGGGCTGGGACGGCCAGTTTCAGTTTTCCTCTCTTTAACACCTCCCCCTGCCCCAGGCCCAATTTAGCTCCTTTAATCTTCCTTGTAACCAGATCCCTCAGTTTCCTAGGCACAGCCTGCACTTCCCAAAGTCCCAGGGACACTGAGCTGTGCCTCCCCCTCCTGCCAAGATGGGACCCTAACTTCCACCAGCGCCATCTTGGATTCCCTCGGACTGCAGGCCCTTAAAGGCACCTACCTAACTGGAAGTCCATCTATTGCACCCTGACTCCAGAATCTGATTTAAGTTGGGGTTTTCCTAGGCAGTATATTCTTTGCCCTTCTCTCCCCACTCCCATCTCTTTGAGTCCCAGAGACCAGGAGAGAAGTGGAAGGTCGAGAAGGCTGGGAATTTGTGGTTGAAGCGCCCTCTTGTGACAGTAACTAATAACGGCAAGCTACATGACCAGCTAGCCCAGTCCAGAACGGTCCTTTTTAGCTCATTTGTCCCCATACATGTCTAACCCTTACCTTTCACCTCAGAATCAATAGTATGTATTGGTTCTCAGGCAGAAGAGCTGTAGGGGCTAAGCAATGGCGCTTAAGTGACTTGCCCAGGGTTACACAGCTAGGAAGTGTCTGAGGTCTTATTTGAACCCAGGACCTCCCCTCTCTAAGCCTGGCTCTCAATCCACTGAGCCATCCAGCTATCCCCTCCTTTGGCTTTTAAAAACACTTAAAGACCTTAGATAATATGCATTGAACTTTCTTTTTCTTTTTTAACTCTTACCTTCTGGCTTAGTATAAATTCTATTTTTTTTAAGCCCTTACTTTCCATCTTAGTATCAATACTCTATATTGGTTCCATGGCAGAAGAGCAATTGGGGCTTATAAGTGGAGGTTAAGTGACTTACCCAGGGTCACCCAGCTAGGAAGTATCTGAACTCAGCTTTGAACCCAGGACCTCCCATTTCTAGGCTTGGCTCTCAATCAACTGAACTATCTTGCTGCTCCTATTAAAGTACCTTCAGTCTTTGGTTTTAGTATCCTCAGAAACCTGGCACAATGTCAAAGGAAAGGTAGATATTTAACAAATGCTTATTGATTAATTCATTAGAAACAGGATAGACCAGCCTACTTGGAATGGGGAGAGTTAGACTATTGTTTATTCACAGATAAGTTAATAAAATCATAGAAGTTTGACCTATTGGGGCCTCAGAAGTCATCTAGTCTAACCTCCTCGTTTTACAGATGAAGGAATTGAGGCCAAGAGCACAAACTGTATGCCCGAGGTCACAAAAGTTGTAACTAGTTGGGGGGCAGAACTCCAACTCATATGTTCTGACTTCACATTCAGTATTCTTGTCCTCTCTGGACTCTTTTCCTTATCTGTGAAATGGGTAGAAACGGCCCTAAAAAAGAGTTTTGAAATAGATACATTTCTCTTTAACTCTACCTTTGTCCCCCACAAATATGCTTTAAAGTATAGTGGCTGCCCACTTACCACCTATTCCTAGGTCCCAAAGCTTCTATCTATTCACCAACACTATTAAAACTTGATTTTACAAATAAATGGGGTGGAGGAGGGGCATGTAGGGAGCAGGTAGGTAGAAATGAGAGGTCCTGGGTTCAAGTCTGACCTCAGATACTTCCTAGCTGTATGACCCCAGGCAAATCACTTAATCCCCATTGCCTAGCCCTTACTGCTCTTCTGCCTTAGAACCAATACACAACATTGATTCTAAGGCAGAAGACCAGGGTTTAGAAAATGAATGAATGGATGGATGGATGGATGAATGCATTAGCAGGCAGCTAAATGGCTCAGTGGATAGAGTTAGACCTCATCCTGGGTTCAAGTCCAGCCTCAGATACATCATAGTTGTGTGACCCTGGACAAGTCACTTAACCCTTTTTGCCTAGCCCTTGCCTTTCTGTCTTAGAATTTTTACTAAGAAAGTAAGAGTTATAAAAAATAAATAATTTAGCATTTATTCAGTGCCTGTGATGTGCCAAAAATAGGCACTGGGGATACAAAGCCAAATATCTTCTTCCCTCAAAACCTTATGTTACATTATGAGCTAGAAGGGATTTGACAGGTCCATAGAATTCAGCTCCTTTACCTTACAAGTTGGGAAACTGAGATGCCCAGTCTTTAAGTGATTGATTTAAGGACAAGTTTTAAATGCCATTAATAGTTCAATTTCTAACTAAAAATGTTACTTCTCCCAGAATATTTTCATTTTAATGGAACAATGCTTAACCCCAAAAAATGAAGCACACAGAGTTGGAAAGAGCCCTGAGGTAAGAGTCCAGGCACCTGGATTCTGGTCCCTATTCTTTACTGGATTATAATATAATGATATTATCATTCTTTATAAAAAGCAGATAGCAGCTTTAAGGCTTACGAGGCTCATATATGATCTCATTTGATCCTCATACAACTCTATGCAGTAAATAATAAAGATACTATTATCTCCATTTGATAGATAAGAAAATTAAGATTAACAGTTAGAGTGATTTACCCACGGGCATACAGCTAGTGTCAGTCACAATTCAAACCAAAATCTTCTGATTCGGAGTTCAATTTTCTTTCTCCTACACTGGTATGAGATTCTATCTGCCAGGGGTCAGGACCTTAGAAGGTTAAACTAAGCTCATAGAATTGTGTTTCCCTGGAACTACCAGACAATGAACATCTAGCATATAGGAATTGAGTTGAGAGTGATAGGGACAGGAAATTATTAAAAAAAACCTATGTGATGGTGAAATGAAGAAGACAGTTGCTCCTCTTTTCATTGAGTTTCTCCTGCTTTGAAATAGTTACAGAACCCCAAGATGAGGTCCCATGTTAAAGCAAACTGGTAGATCTCTTAAAGGTAAAAACTACAGGAATTAGAAACCATTGCCCATGAGAAAGGTCTATGGGAAAGTATAACAAGAATGTAGATAGTGTGGCTGGTAGGATAATGGTTGGGGTAAGATTCCAGGAATCATACAGGGTTCATGGAATGGTCAGCAATCTTGTTAAGGGAAACTAAGAGAAGGTGGAGGTCAGGGCACTTGGACCCGTTCTCAGACAGACCTTGAGAATTCAACCTCTGAGGAGGACTCTCAGATCTTTGTCCAAGATATACCCAGAGATATCAACCTCTGACAGTTCTAGACACACCCATTCCTCATTTATGTGCATAATCCCTTTGGAAATCCTCTTGCTCCCACCCAGAAAGATGGAGGATGGGGAAAGAGTACAGGAGGAGTTCAGGAAGATGTCGAACTAGAGGGCTACAAGAGAGAAGTACCTAACACTTCTTAATTTCATTTTCCTACTCTTTCTTTAATTCCTGTCTTCATACTAGAAGACTTCAACTTACATATTTTTCCCAGCAATATTTTATAGTATTTTCTCCAATTACACATAGAAACTATTTTATTTAAAAAAAATCTTACCTTCCATCTTGGAATCAATACTGTGTATTGGTTCCAAGGCAGAAGAGTGCTAAGGGCTAGGCAATGGGGTTTAAGTGACTTGCCCAGGGTCACACAGGTAGGAAGTATCTGAGGTCACATTTCTAAGTCTGGCTCTCAATCCACTGAGTTACCTAGATACCCCCCCTAGAAATTATTTTTAACATTTGTTTTCTGACATTTTACAATCCAAATCCTCTCCCTGTCCCCTTCCTAGAAGGCAAGTAATCTGACATAGTCAACATACTATAAATATTCCCTTAAACACACTTACTTCTCAGTTCCATAACTCACTCATTTCCAATGACCAGTTACTCCTTCTACCACACCTCACTTATGAAGAGGGTTGGTCATACCCTTGTTTTTTGCCATTGCCCATAGAGGCTCCACTCCCAAGTTTATGACCCCTGGATCACAATCTTTTAATATTCTACTTCTCCCTCTGCCTTGCAACCCCAAACCCTGTTCTTTATCTAATCCTTTGACTCTATAGTTCTTTCCCAGACCATCACCCCTGCCCTGGTAACATTGTTCTCCCATTCCCACTTTTACTCCTTAGTGAATCAGGTCAACACCACACTGCCATTTTCTCTTAAATCCCTCATCCTATCAGTGATCTTGCTCTGCCAAGCCTTAGCCTTGGATCATTCCCACCATCCGTCATTAATGCCAGCCCACGTGCTACAGAATGAAATTGGGAAAAAAATGAAACTGTGCTGACAAAATCTACTACAAATTTATATTACAGAACCTCAACTGGGCTCTCATGGAAGTAAGGCAACCCTTTAACACCTTCCCAATTATCTCACTATCCTCACTACAATAGCTTTCCTAGACCTTTTCACCCCTTCTCAAACCTCTGGCTCCCCCACTCTCCACCCTGTCAAATGAGAGTCTTTATATATTTCACTGAAAAAAATCAACAAGAGATCCCTCTTCTCTCCTCCTCAATCATAGGTCCCAGATGATCTCTGCTGTTATCTGTGTCTTTACTGCTGTCCCACAAAATAGCATGGCCCTTCTGGCCAAGGCAACCCCCTCACAAACAATCCCATTCTATCCTGTCTTCTCCAGTAATTATCTCTCTCTATCACCCTTCTCACTTATATTCAATCTCACCTTGTCTCCTGGCTACTTCCTGTCTCTAAATATGCCCATGATTCCTCAGTCCTCAAAAAATCCCCACATGTTCCATCTATCCCCACTGGCTTCTCTGATCTGACTTCTGACCTCATCATTCAGCTAAAACTCCTTTCTCCAAAGCTACCACATTGATCTCTTAATTACCAAATCTAATTATCTTCTTGACCTCTCTGCAGCTTTTGACAATGTTGACAACCCTCTTCTCCTCCAAACTCTCTTTTTTCAAGGTTTTTGTAACTCTGCTCTCTCCTGGTTCTTTCTCTCCATATCTGACCAAGTCATGACTGCCAACTACTGGTGTACAACAGGGCTCTGACTTTGTCCCTCTTCTCTTTGCCCCATACCATCTCACTTGGCAACCTCATCAATTCCCATGGATTCTCAATATTACCTCTAAGTTAACGATTCTCAAATCTATTTAGCTAGCCTTAATTTCTCTGCTGGCTTCCAGTCTGGTATCCAAAGTAGCCCATTGGATATCTCTAACTGTATGTTCCATAGACACCTGAAACTTAGTGTACTCAAAACTGAATGTTATCTATTCCCTGAGAAAAGTCCTTCTTTTGAACTTCTTTTTGAACTTCCCTGTTCCTATACCACCATCCTGGATGTCATCGTCAGCTCATCTTTCTCTCCCTCATCCCCTTTATCTAATCTTTTACCAAGTCCTATTGTTTCTAATTTTACAATATCTCTGGGGTATATCTCCTTTCTCTCTTCTGACATTGCCACCAGCCTGGTACAAGCCCTCAAAATCACCTCATGCCCAAATTATTGCAATAACCTTCTCTCCTAACTCTTTCCCTACATCAGTGTATCCTCCATTCAGCTACCAAAAGTCACCTTCCTAAAGCATAGGTCTAACCTTCTGCTCAAAAGCAACTCTCTTTTCAGCTCCAGAATCAATATCAGATCATCTGTCAGCCATTCAAAGTCCTCCAGCCCACTTAACTTTCCAGTCTTCCTACACCTTATACCCCTCCATATACTCCATATACAAGCCAGCGACACTAGTTACTATTACTCTAACAAAACACTATCTCCCACTTTCAAGTGCTTTCATTGACTGTCCCCCCATTCCTGGGATGCTCTCCCTCCTCATCTTTACTTCCTGACTTTCCTGATCTCTTTAAGTCTCATCTCAGATCCTCGTAGCAAGTCTGGATGCCCTTAATTCTTATTCATTTTAGTACCTCCCCCTTCTGGATTATCTTCCATTTATCCAGCACATAGCTTCCACAGAGTTTATAAATAGTAGTTTATTATGTTGTCTCCCCCATTAGACTGTAGGTTCCCCAAAGCAAGCATTGGGTTTGGGGAGGAAGGGACAGCAGGGGAGCTTTATTTGTATCCCAGCACAGAGGCTCAGTAAATATTTAGAGGGTTTTGCTATGTCTAATACACCATCTGACTATCTATTGATATTTTTTTCCTATCAATGGGAGAAGCGCAGTCATTGCACTGGTAGGAGAGATCCCAGATGTACATGGTGGGGCAGAAAGGCAGGAAACCAAACATTTCTGCTTTCAGTACTTTTTGGGCAATGTTTTATGTGATCCTTTTCCTTAACTGCAGAAAAGTCAACCAGTTTAGATTTTTGAACTGCTCAGCTGCTAAGAGTTCCATCTGGTGGACAATTCCCACGTTACAGTCTTCCTCTGGATCCTTCACACCCTAGTCCACTTGATACTCCCAAGCCTGGGAGGTAGGTGCTTTTATCTCCATTTTACCCATGAAGGCATTGAGGCTCAGAAAAGTTGAATGACTGGTCCATAGTCACACAGCTAAGACATACCAATGGTGGGATTCAGAACTAGATCTTTTTCTGATTCTGGCACTTTTTCCTATAATGGATTTGATGATACCTATGATGGAAAGAGAGTTCTGACTTCAGCCATGCTGGGGATGTGATTCTAGGCACATCTGCTTCCTCATCTGTAAGAGTATATATTATTAGATTATTATGTATTATATATAGGAAGAGATTATATATACATATATGTAAATATTATGGAGACTATCCTATATATAGTAATAGAATCCTATTCACTTTCCTGCAACCTGGCTTACTGGAGCAGATTCCTTAAGCCCGTCTACTGACTTGCAGTCTCTCCCTTCTCTATTCAGCCCTACAAACTGCTGCCAGATGCATCTCCCTCATACACCCCTTTCATCATGTCACTTCCTTACCCAGTAATCCACAATAGCTCCCTATTGCCTATTGCATCAATTCTAGACTCTTCATCTGAGCATCCAAGGTCTCTTCTGGGAGAAAGCTGCCTGGATTAACCTCCTCCCCACTCTAGCATTCTTTTATTCTAGACTCTCTCTGCACTTTTAACCCTCATTTCTCATACAAACACTTCACTTCATGTAATTGATATGTTCCTTAAAAGTTACATATAAATTGAGCTCTAGTCAGTCGAGTCATATTTTAAATAGATTCTGAAGGTAGCTGTTTCCAAGCCCATACCCTGAGTCCTTTTCATAAAGCAAAGAATAATCAGTTTCCTCAATTGTAAAAGGAGGAGGTTGAATTAGATGGTCTTCAAGGACTCTTCCTGCTCTAAATCCTAAGATTCGATTATTTCACAAGAATTATCACCCCTGTGGTGTTGATTGCATAGGCTTAGATCTTCCCATCTGGGTGGCACACCTGGATATCATTGTGAGCATGACTTCTAACTATTCTCAAAACCATCTCAGGTTTGGCCATGTGACTGCTTTACCATCTCCCCCCACCCCACCCCATATCTTTTATCTTCCCTCCATTCCCCCTCTGTATGTGTTTAATCAGCTTCGCCTTTCCCTCACTTATCTTTCATCTTTAGCTCTTATTCTCCCTGTGTCCATGTTTCTCTTTTTTTTGTCCTCCTCCTATATATTGATGCTTTCTCATTTCCATGCTTCCAGGTTCCATCCCCTCCCCAGACCTTACTGTTATGTGAGTATTTGTCCCTCCTTCCTCCCCTCCTCAAAGTCTGGGCACTGTTTTAGAATTCCTTTTTTTAACTTGTTAGCAGCTAGTATGAGATTAGTCCAATCACTAAAAGTTGATTCTTTTCCTACCTATTTGAAGCCAAGAAGCATCCAGAGGGCAGATTTCTCTTCCCCGCCCTGCAATCCTCTGAACATCACTTCATCTGGCATTTCTGAACTCTGGGCTTAGATGTGCCTTTCTATGGCCTGGGTTGGTGGATGAGTGTGGAGGAATGCTGGTCAGTCAGCTACCAAGGCTCTTTCTCCACAACTGTCTTGCTTCAGGCTCCCCACTGACCCTTCTCACTGCCACCTCCTAGGAAATGGAGCAAGAGAATGGTCTCCCCAGCTTAGTCTGAATTTCTGGGACCTTACTCTTTGGAGTGAAAAATGTTCCAGAATCTTCTACATCTCACAGATACTGAGGCAACTCACCAGTTCTGTTTAGGGAAAGGGTACAAGAACCACTACCAAGTTTTAAACTATCTACCCTTCATCTTTTTTTTGTTTAATTTTTTTATCCAATTAGAATTTTTTTCTTTCATTCCTACATCCCCAACCTCCATCATACAGAAAAAAAAGAAAAAGAAAAGAGAGCAAATTCTTGCATTGTCCATCTCCAAAAATGTATATTCATTCTGTACTTTGAGCTGATCACCACTTTGTCAGGAAGTGGCTACCATGTTTGATCTTTTGACCCTTTGGAATCGTGACTGGTCATTGCATTGTTTAAAGTGCTAAAGTTGGGGGCAGCTGGGTGGCTCAGCGGATTGAGAGCCAGGCCCAGAGACAGGAGGTCCTGGGTTTAAATCTGACCTTAGAAACCTCCTAGCTGTGTGAACCTGAGCAAATCACTTAAGCCCAATTGTTTAGCCCATGTTACTGTCTTAAAATTGATACAATGAGAGAAGGAAATGGGGAAAGGAAGAAAAAGAAAGAAAGAGAGAGGAAGGAAGGAAGGAAGGAAGGAAGGAAGGAAGGAAGGAAGGAAGGAAGGAAGGAAGGAAGGAAGGAAGGAAGGAAGGAAGGAAGGAAGGAAGGAAGGAAGGAAGGAAGGAAGGAAGTCTTTCAAGGTGTTTTTCTTTATAATCTCACTTTCATTGTACAAATTATCTTCCTGGTTCTGCTCACTTCGCTCTGCATCTGTTCATAAAAGTTCTGAATCCTATTTATTTTCCTGCAACCTTTCTTACTAAAGCAGCTTCCTGTAAGCCAGTCTCCTGACTTGCAGGCTCTCCCCTCTCTGATCAGCCCTACAAACTGAAGCCAGGTGCATCTCCCTAATATAGCCCTTTCATCCTGCCACTTCTACTTACCCAGGAATCTGCAATAGCTCCCTGTTGCTTATTGCATCAATTCTAGACTCATTAGCTAAGCATTCAAGGTCTCTTTAATTTCTCATGGTCTCTGAAATTGTCTTTTTCATTAGGGGGGGGGCAATAGACTACTTCTCAGATATAATTCATCCTGTGGTACCTTATTATAAAGAAAACTTTTTTAAATATGTTATTGTTCCCAAATGCATGTAAAAATTTGAACATTTGTTTTTTAAAATGTTAAGTTCCAAATTCTCTCCCTCCTCCCTCATTGAGAAGGCAAGCAATCTAATAACAATTATACATGTACAGTCATGTGGAACACACTTCCATATTAGTCATGTTGTGAAAGAAAACATAAACCAAAAAAATCACCAAGAAAAATAGTTGTTTTTAAAAGTCTGCTTCCATCAGCATTCAGACTCCATCAGTTCTTTCTCTGGAGCTGGATAACATTTTTCAACACAAGTTCTTAGGAACTGGCTTAGATTGTATCAGCATTGCTTAGTATTGACAAAAATAGCTGTCATTCACAGGTGATCAGTGTATAATATTGGTGTCAACTGTGTACAATGTTCTCCTGGTTCTGCCCACTTCAGTTCATATTAGTTCACATAAGTCTTTCAAAAAACACTTTATTGGAGGTGCAGTTAAGTGGCTTGGTGGGTTGAGAGCCAAACGTAGTAATGGGAGGTCCAGGGTTCAAATGTGGCCTCAGACACTTCCTAGCAGTGTGACCCTGGGCAAGTCACTTAACCCCCATTGCCTAGCCTTGGAACCAACACACAGCATTGATCCTAAGACAAAAGGTAAGGATTTTTTTTAAAAGAAAAGAACTCCTTTATCCTCTTGCAGATGGCTTTACAGATATACCAAGCACCACTATATGTATTATTACAGTGTTGGGTAAATAGCCAGGTGTCATGGAAGGAGCTTAGGATTTGGAGTTGAAAGACATGTCATTTCCTTCCATCACTACTTAATAACGGCAGGATTATAAGTCAGTCAGTCATTTCGTATCCCAGCCTTGGTTTCCTCATCAATAAGATGGAGATGGCAGTACTTGAGCCCCTTATTTCAAAGACAGGTTAGTTGTTGTCATTTGTATTCAAAAAGGTCCAAAATGACATCAATGGGTGATATCTTTTGACCTGAGTATAAATTAGATTTTATACATTTGAATTTGTAAATGAAATATGTTATGTACATTTATCTTCATCTTTATAAATTATACATTTTATAAATCTGAGTCAGAGTTGCACAAAATTATGAGCCTCACTCTCTTCCAGAGTCATGAAATTCCAGTGGTAAGACAAGAGTTAGGATGGCTGCTAATGGTCCAGGGTGCTATTTATGTGCCTCTTATTAGATATTATTCCCATTTTACAGGTGAGGAAACTAGAGCTTATTAAAATCATGACTGCCCAAGGCCACACATATAATAAATGGAGGTACTAAAACCCAAGCTGCTACAATGGCTGTATGACCAATATTTAAGTACTCTCTGATCAGGTTACTATGACCAGCTGTTAACTTGTAACTAAGGTCTGGTCTTCTTAGCATGACAGTTAGGAGGAAAACATGAAAGTGCTGATCCTAGAGAAAGGAATTCCAGGCTGGACTCAAATGTTTGCTAGCCATGTGACCCTGAGCAAGTCACTTAACTTTGGTCTGCCTCAGTTTCTTCAACTGCAAAATGGGCATAATATGAGCACTTGCCTCCCAGGGTTGTTGTGAGGATCAAATGATTTGTAAAAACCTTTAATGCAGCATCTAGCATGTGGTAAGCACTTGATAAAGCTTCTTTCTTTCCTTCCTTCTCCAGTAGAAATACCCTCTCCAATTGACCACAGCCTTTCTCTGATTTTTGAATATTAGGTTCCTTTTTATTCTCCCTCTTTCCCAGGCCCAGGGAAGCCTCCCAACTCTAACCACTAACCCTGGCCTTTAGGTATTCTCAGTTCTTACCTCCTTTGATGAATATAATTGCTCTGAGAAAAATAATTTTGATAATTTGATGAAACTGTGCAGGCAGCCATCCCTCAAGGTGCCTTCCTATGCAATCTTAACCTGTATCTAATGTTCAGTCATTTCAGACATGTCTGAATCTTTATGATCCCATTTGGGGTTTTCTTGGCAAAGAAACTGGAGTGGTTTGCCATTTCCTTTTCCAGTTCATTTTACAGATGAGGAAACTGAGGGCAACAGGGTGAAGTGACTTGCCTAGGATCACTCAGCTAGTAAGTATCTGAAGCCAGATTTGAACTTATGAAGATGAGTCTTTCTGATTCCAAGATCAATGCTCTATCTACTACCCCACCTAGCTGCCCTCCTGGATTTATGGGGTATTCAGAGAAGACTGGTACCTCTGTTACCATCTTCCACTCAGCTCTCACTTGGGGCTCCAAGAAGCAGTAGCAGGCACAGTGGCCACTCTCCAGTAAACCATCTTGGCAATCCAATGGCCAGACAAAAGTCAGATGAATTGCAGTGGTCCAGGATGCAGGATGACCTTGGCATCTTTGATGCCTGACCAAGCTCTACATTCATGGCTACTGGAACAAATTATTCTCATCTGCCCATTCCATCAGGGAAAATCTTCACATGCTTGGGGTAGTAGATACCTTCCCTCTCCCCTCCTCCCCCCCCCCCCCCCCCCCCCGTCATCAACCATCACCCTCAACCTTCTTTAGCTTGTCTCCCAAACAAGTTTTATTGGGATATGGATGCTCCATGTGCCACAGCTCCTTGGGGTCCCAGGTGAGAGAGGAGGGAAGGTAGACACCAAAGGTGCATGAATAGCCCTGAAATGGTCTTGACAAGCCTTCATGCTGGAGGTGCTAATCCTCCTTGTACACAATAATAGTCATATGTATTATAATCAGCATTCTTTCTTCTTTTTTATCCCAAGTGTACCAAAGGAGTACTCAGACTATCCATCTATTGTTTCCCAGTCTAAACCACTTTGTTTTTCAGTGATTTATGTAGTTGATGATGTCTTTTATTCCACTTCTCCCCCTCAAGTTGTCACTGCTAATATTCTGTAGCCTCCTTCCGCCCACCATCAATCTTTCCTTTACCCTCTGTGTTACCTACAATTTTGATTCTTCTGAGATCCTAGTGTTCCATGACTCACAGCCCTACAGAATCACCAGAAGAATATTTTTTAAAATAATTTGGCTTTGATAAAAGTAAAATGCAGCTTTAAAATCTCCTTGAGGGAACTGTGACTGTTAATCAGTTACCCTTGGTGTGAAAGACCATGGAAATCTCTAAGTCATGGCCCCCTTCTCAGAATTATCATCACTCCACCAGAAGAAAGTTTCTATATGCATAAAATTCTCAGAAGGATGTCTTAAAATGCATAACACAAAATAAATAGATTTATAAAATAAACTAGTTATAATGAAATAGATTTGTCAAAATATGTTTAGCTTTTCTTTAAGTTCCACATCCCTTGTTTGATTTTTTATTTGATTTTTTTAAGCCCTCACTTTCCATCTTAGAATCAATACTGTGTTGGTTCCAAGACAAAGGGGCAGGAAGGGCTAGGCATTGGGTGTTAAGTGATTTCACTTGCCCAGAGTCACAGAGCTAGGATGTCTCTCAGGCCAAATTGGAACCCCTGGTCTCTCATCTCTAGACCTGGTTCTCTATTCATTAAGCCCCCAGGAACCCTTATTTTTTGCCTTCATTGTTTACATGAGAATCTTAATGGAGGGATGTGGAAAGAACACTTTCATTCACCTCCCATATATCTGGATTAGGAGTGAAAAAGTAATTATTCTACAAAGGATCTTGGTCAATAAGTATTTTTTTAGCTGTGTGACCCTGGGAAAGTCACTTAACCCCAATTACCTAGCTCTTACCACTCTTCTGCCTTAGAACAGATACTTCTAAGACAGAAGGTAAGAGTTGAAAAGAAAAGAAAAAACCCAAACATTTATTAAGCATCTGCCAAGCACCACTGTGCCAAGTGCTGATGATACAAAGCAAGTATGGAGCTCACAGTCTAAGGGGAAGCAACATGCATATGATTATGTACAAATAAAATAGACACAGGATAGGCTGGAGGCAATCGGCAGAGAGAAAGCACTAATATTAAGGAAATCAGGAAAGGCTTCTTGTAGAATGTTAGCCAGTAATAAAGCACTATTTATATTAAACATCTGCTATGTGCCAAACACTATGCTAGGATTGGAAGAAAGCCAGGGAAGCCTGGAGATAGAGATAAGGATGGGGAGAATTCCAGTCATGCAAAGATGGCCAAGGGAAATGGTAGGGGTTGGAGATGGAGTGTCAGTGAATCAAAGAAGGCAGAGATCTATCTCTTTGTACTAGCACCAATGAGAGGGTAAGATTTGGGAAAAGGTATGGCTCAAGGCAGCTGGGTAATACAGTGGATAGAGCCTGGATTTGGGAGGACCTGGATTCAACTGTGACTTCAGACACTTCCTAGCTGTGTGACCCTTGGGCATCCTTGGCTGCTTGGGCCTTGATCCTAAGACAGAAAATAAGGGTTTTGTGTTGTTGTTTTTTTAAGGTATGGGTCAAATTCCTTTGCAAAGCTATGGAATATGGCATATATTTTTAGACTTTTGGGATATATTGATTGATTTTTTTGATTTTTATTTTCCTCTTTGTTATTCATTTTTTCATTTAAAAATATTATTTGTTATATGAAATGTCTCTCTGGGGAGAGCAAGAAGAGTGATCGATCCTGGGGGAAATCTTGGTGATATAAAAACAAAATATATAAAATTATTTAAGGTATGAGTCAGACTCTATTCCTCTTCTATTACTTATCTCTAGACATCATATCTCAGGCTTTAGATTAGATTTTTCATTATCTTAAAAAATAATATATACAGAGACTGATACACTATGGTACAATTGAATGTAATGGACTTCACCATTAGTAGCAATGCAGTGATCCTGAACAACCTGGAGGAACCTATGAGGAGAACCACTATCCACATTCAGAGAAAACACTGTGGGAATAAAAACACCGAAGAAAAACAACTGCTTAAATATATGGGTCGAGGGGATGTGGTTGGGGATGTGGACTCTAAATGAACATCCCAGTGTAAACAACAACATGGAAATAGGTTCTGATCAAGGACACAAGTAATACTCAGTAGAATTGCGAGTCAGCTACAGGAAGGGCGGGGGGAGGGGAGGGAGGGAAAGAATATGATTTTTGTAACCAAGGAATAATGTTTGAAATTGACCAAATAAAATTAACTGTGAACAGAAAAAAATAATAAAACAAGCAAATAACAACAAAAACAACTTTCCTGCTTTCCCAACCACCAAGTCTGCTCACCTAACTTTCTTTTAATTCATTTTTTTGAAAAAAAAATATTTATTGAGCCAGCTTATTATAGGCAAGGCATTCTGGGCACTGTGGCAGGGGGTTATTAAGATGAAATCAATAACTACCCTGCCTTAAAGGAATTTACAAGGAAATTGGATGTAAGACATACACACAAATGGAGTACAAGATATAAGGGATAAATGCATTAAGATCTTCCTCTGATGCCTCGTCTCCACAGTGGAAGTGACCTGGGGATCTTGAAAATGGTGCCAATGAGGCACAAGCTGGGGCATGTCCTACCCAAGCTAGAAAGACTTTGCCTACTTGAAAGACTGTGTCTCTGAAGACCAGCCCATCTAAGTGGGGAAAAGTTTGCTATCAAAAAACTGGCCAAGGGCAGCTAGGTCAGTGGATTGAGAGCCAGGCCAAATATGGGAAGTCCTAGTTTCAAATCTGACCTCAGACACTTCCCAACTGTGTGACCCTGGGCAAGTCACTTAACTCCCTTTGCCCAGCCCTTACCACTCTTCTGCCTTGGAACCAATACAGAGTTAAATAAAAATAAATAAATAAAAAACTGGCCACCAGAGGATGGGATGACTTGTGGGTTGGGGATGCTGAGATAGGGACAGTGGGCAGGGCTCCATTCTAGCCCCTCTACCCACCCCTAAGCACTCACACTTGTTCTAGACCAAATTTGAACTCTCCAAAAGTAGAAGAAAATTACACCATTCAGAGTCGAAGCTCCTAATGATGGGGAGAAGGGATGATTGATCCCTTCATCCCACTTGTCCTCTTTAAATCCCCTGGAAGAGGATTTAAAGAGAGGAGGAATCAGTGCATGGGCAGAGGTTAGTGTTTTTACTGGACTTGTGAAGACCTGTGAGCTTGCTGATAGAGGGGGCCTGAGTTGTCATGAGTTCCAAATACCAAACTCCCCCACCAAAGTAATCGATCTGATATAAGTTATAACTGTGATAGAGGTAAGCTGTTGCTCAGTGGCTAAGAGCACTGAGCCTGGAATTATCTGAATTCAAATCCAGCCTTAGACCCTTCCTAGCTATGTGACCTGAGCAAGTCACTTAACCTCTGTATGTCTAGGAAGCAACTAAATGGTTCAGTGGATAATGTGCTGGGTCTGGAATCAGAAAGAACTGAGTTCAAATCTGTCCTCAGACATTTCTTATTTGTGTGACCCTAAAGAAGTCATTTCCCCCTGTTTGCCTCAGTTTTCTCATCTGTCAAATGAGCGGAAGAAGGAAATGGCAAACTACTCCAGCATCTCTGTCAAGAAGACCCCATGGATAACTATGGGGTCCAATGCCAGTCAGACACTACTGAACAACAATACATGTGATATCATGCAAAAAAAAAATTCCATATTGGTCATGTTGTAGAAGACACACATTAAGAAACACACACACACAAAGAAAACAAAGTGAAAAATAATGTGCTCTGATTATCATTCAGACTCCATCAGTTCTTCCTCTTGAGGTAGATAGCATTTTTCATCCTAAGTCATTCAGAATTGTCTTAAATCTTTGTAAGACTGAGAATAGCTTAACCATTCAGTTATTCATTGGAAAGTATTGCTGTTACTGTGTACAATGATCTCCCGGTTCTGCTCATTTCACTTTGCAGCAGTTCATGTAAGCCTTTCCAGGATTTTCTGAAGTCATCCTGCTCATCATTTCTTATAGTACAATAGTATTCCATTATAATCATATACCACAATTTATTCAGTCATTCCTCAGTTGATGGGCATCCCCTCAATTTCTAATTGTAAAGCTCCTTTAAATAAGGAGTTTTTGTACAAAATTATGTCTCAAGTCCCTTTTAACTCTGAAATCCTATCATCCTGGGTCTATAGCATTTCCCTAATCTGCCAATATAATTGCTTTATTAAAAAAAAAAAAAGGTAATGAGGTTTGTCTTAGTGAGCTCATGCTGACTCCTTGTGATCAGTGATTCTCTATTGCTCATATACTGTTCAAATAAAGATCCATTCTATAATTTTTCCAGATATAGTCATCAAACTTACTAGTCTATACTTAAAAGAAATCTTTGTTAGGTCTCCCCTTTTAAAAAGTGAGGACTTTTGCCCATCTCTACTCCTAATGCATTTATTTATCCTATTGTCTAGAATTTCTCAAAAATCACAAGCTGTGGTTGACTGATTACGTTTGGATGTTTTTTTAATACTTAAAGATGTAAAGTGTTCTTGTCCTCAATTAAAGCTAACTCTTCTTACTGTCTCCTCTTCACTCAATTATTTTTGTTCTCTCTTCATGTTTAAATCTATTTTTATTAACAGGGGAAATGGAAGGAAGCGTCTTTTCCTCTCTTTTTTCTTTCTTTTTCTCTTTCTTTCTTTCTTTCTTTCCTCTTTTCTTTCTTTCCTTCTTTCTTAAAACCCTCATCTTCTGTCTTGGAATCAATATTGGGTATTGGTTTCAAGTAGAAGAGTGGTAAGGGATAGACAATTGGAGTTAAGTAACTTGCCCAGGTTCACACATCTGAGGCCAAATTGGAACCCAGGGCCACCCATCTCGATGCCTGGCTCTCTATCCACTAAGACACTTTGCTGCCCCTCCTTCTTCTTTTCTTACATACCTTCAATTTCATATTTAATATTGGCCTTTTAAAATCCAAGATTATTGAAATATTTTAATATATCAGAACATTCCACCTTGGACAGTTAGATAACACAGTAGATAGATTGCTAGACCTAGGGTCAGGAAGACCTAAATTCAAATTTTGCCTACCTGTGTGGCCCTGGATAAGTCATTTAATCTCTGTCTGACTCAGTCTCCTCAACCGTAAAGTGAGGATGGTAATATAGACTATCCCCCAGATTTGTAGTGAGGACCAAGTGAATATTTGTAAAGCATTTGGTAAATCTTAAAATGCCCAATAAATGCTAGCTACATAGTTCTAGTGGTCTTTCTAGATGTTCCACTCTTTTCTTCCTTTTGAGGAACAATTTTGTCAGCAGAATCTACTTTATAAAAGTCCATCATTCTTCTTGTCTTTCCTTCAAGATGTTCACGCTGTCTATCTTTTCTCAACTTTTTGAAATCTTCCATCTGAGGACCCTGTTGTCCTCTCCTTAGCTATCACAAGTTCAAAGATGATATGGCCACTTTCCCCCAAGGTTGTCATTGCTTCCACTTCAATAACCAGGTTCTCTCAACTAATCAGAATTAGGTAGAGGAGTATTCTTCTTGTTGCTTGCTCTGCTTTTGAAAAGACAAAAGTGACAGCATGGCAAGGAAAAAGTATATCAGAAAGAAAGAAAAGATCCTTCCCTAACAATTGAGGGATGGTTAAACAAATTGTGAAACACAAATGTAATGGATTATTGCTGTGCTGTAAGAATTAGGAATACAGAGAAGCTTGGAAAGACTTCTTGTTCAGTTGTTTCAATCATGTCCAACTCTTCATGATCCCATTTGGGGTTTTCTTGGCAAAGATACTGTAATGGTTTGCCATTTCCTTCTCCAACCCATTTTACAGATGAGGAAATTGAAGCAAATAGGGTAACTAATTTGCCCAGGCTCACACAGCTAGTAAGTGTCTGAGGCCAAATTGGAACTCATGAAGAAGAGTCTTCCTGATTCCAAGCCCACTGCACCACTTAGTTACCCCCTGGAAAGACTCATGTGAACATGAAATAAATGTCAAGAAAACAATATATACGATGATTATGATAAAGTAAATTAAAAAACCAACTCTCACCAAACAACTGAAAATCACTTGCAAAATGACAAAAAGTAAACGTGGCCCAGAGAAGAGTTAAGAGAACATCACACACACACACACACACACACACACACACACACAATCTTACAGAAGTAAGAGACCTGGGGTGGGGAATCATTGTATATGTTTTGAAATTATTTTTCTATATATTAATTAGTTTTGCTGGTTTTTTATTTTTTTATTTTTTTTCTTAAAAATATCTTATTTGGGAGTGGTTCTCTGGGAAGGCAGGGGAGGAATGATACAGTGAGAATTTTAGGTGATATTAAAAGGAACTTTTCTTTAAAGATACTTCCAGAAGATATCTGGATAACTGGTTCCCTATAACTACTATATCTTTCCTCTGCTCACATTTTACACATTAGAAGCTTATCCCACATTTCTTTCATCTGTCTGAATGGACTTCCGTAGTAAAATCATTTCTATTCTTTCCTTCCTTTTATGCCCACATAAATGTCCTCTATCCTGTTTCCCTCACTGCATTGATAGCTTTCTACACATTCATTGTCACTCTGATATTCCTTAAAAAGAGAGAGAGAGAGAGATGCTTCTTTGAAATATCCCCACCTCCAAAAAACTGGAAAATGGGGGGATGCCCTTTGATTGGGGAATGGCTGAACAAGTTGTGATATCTGATGGTGATGGAATACTATTGTGCCCAAAGGAATAATGAACTGGAGGAATTCCATGTCAACTGAAATGACCTCCAGGAATTGATGCAGAGTGAAAGAAGCAGAACCAGGAGAACATTGCACACAGAGGCAATGCTAGCAGTAATGCTAGTAGAGAATCCAGGACAATTCTGAGGGACCTATGAGAAAGAACACTATCCACATTCAGAGGAAGAACAATGAGAGTAGAAACACAGAAGAAAAACAACTACTTGATCACATGGGTTGATGGGGATTTGATGGGGATGTAGACTCTAAATGATCACCCTAGTGCAATTATCAATAATATGGAAATAGGTCTTGATCAATGACACATGTAAAACCCAGTGGAATTTCATGTCAACTATGGGGGGGGCGGAGAAGGGGAGGGAAAGAACATGAATCGTGTAACCATGGACAAATATTCTAAATTAATTAATTAAATAAAACTTTCCAACTCAAAAATAAATAAATAAGTGAATGAATTAATAAACAAACAAACAAACAAATAAAATGCTCCCACCTCTATATTATCTTAGACAGAAAATAAGTTTTTAAAAATAGCTCATTTGACTGAAGGTATTTTTGTTATCCCAACCCCACTGAAGAGATGAAGTCAGGAAGCCCTTTCTAGATGGGGAGGTATAGCAGGGGCTCAAGTTTTGAAAGAGAAAAAGGAAGGTAGATAATCTTGGCAGAAAAAGACAGAACCATGCTGAGGAGTGATCCAAAACATAATAGGGACATTATTCCAAATCTCTTCTAGAGAACCAAGGATCCTGGTTAGGACTAGAAGGAAAGGTGAGCTTCATGAGACAGCGGAACCAGCCCCAAGGATATTTCTTCAGATCACTCACCCAGACATAAAAATGGATCAAGAAAAAAACAAGAACTACCAGGGCCAGAGCCATAGACTCCTAAGGCAAGGGGAACAAAAACACGTGCTAGGTTATAAGAGCTTGGTCTGCGTCCAAAAGGAAATCTTTGAGGGCCAAGGTGTGGAAGTGCTAACCTCAATGAGGGGTCTTTAGCCAGGGTTGAAGAGAAGTTTAGACCTGGGTGGAAGTAGAGCACTGGTCAAATAGATGGTAAACCTGAATTGATTCTTGCTACCTGGAGGTGGCAAAGGAGCACTATGTAGACTTCTGGGTTATTTCATTTAGTTACCCAGTAAAACTCTTTTTTAGTTTTATTGATTTCTGATTTAGATCTTCATTTCTCAAAAAGTACTCGCTCCTCCCCCTCTCAGAGAACTAGCTCTTAAAATAAAGAAGTAAAAGAGAAAAAAAAACAGTTCAGCAAAACTAACCAGCACATCAAGCAAGTCTAACAATATATTCCATATTCTACTTCTTCTGTTCTTTGGGACCAGCATTGTTCCTTATCATTACAAAGCATTCACATTTGATTTGTTGTTGCCTTTCCCATCTACATTGTTATAGTGATTGTATATTGTGTTTTCCTGATAGCTTTTGTTACAATGCATCAGTTGCTGTGAGTTTTCAAGTATTTCTCCAGTACTTCATATTCATCACCTCTTATCAAGCAGCTTGATGGTGAAGTGGAGAGTTCAGGGCTTGAAAACCTAAGTTCAAACCGGACCTCAAACATTTATTAGCTATGTGACCTGCACAAATCACTTAAACTCTCTCTGTCTCTATTTCCTCAATTATTTTAAAAAACAGAGATGGGGCAGCTAGATGGCTGAGTGGATTGAGAGTCAAGCTAAGAGACAGAAAGTCCTGGGTTCAAATTTGGCCTCAGGTACTTCCTAGCTTATGTGACCCTGGGTAAGTCATTTAACCTCCATTGCTTAACCTTTACTACTCTTCTGCCTTAGAACTAATACATAGTAGTGATTCTAAGACAGAAGGTAAAGGTTAACAACAACAAAATAGAGATAACAATAGCATCTACCTCCCAAAGTTGTTGAGATTAAACTAAATTATATTTGAGCTTACACAATTATATTATATATATAATATAAAGTGCTTACTTAGTACTGGTACATAGTAGGACCTGGTAAATGTTTATTATATCTCTATGGAGCAATGATATCCCATCACATTCATATATCCTGATATATTTAGCTGTTCCCTAATCAATGGGCATCAATGTTGTTTCCAGTTCATGCTATTACAAAAAGATTTTCTATAAATATTTTGGTATCTGTGAGATGTGGTTGTATTTCTGCCCTTCTTATTAGGGATATGCAGAGGAGAGAAATCTCTGGGTTAGAGAGTAGGGACATATTTAGCACTTTCTTAGCATAACTCTAATTTGGTAAAGTTCCTTTAAAAAACCACAAACTTTGTCTCAGATGGAACCAAAGAGGAATAAAAAGGATTTCCCACCCTTGGGCCACTAGAGTGTGTGAATGTTGTTGTTCAGTGGTTTCAGTCATATCTGACATTTTGGGGCCCCAATTGGGGTTTTCTTGGCAGAGATATCAGAGAGGTTTGCCATTTCTTTCTCCAGCTCACTTTATAGATGAGGAAACTTGGGCCAACAATGTTAAGTGACTTGCCCAGAGTCACACAGCTAATAAAGTAAGTGTCTGAGACCATATTTGAACTCATAAAAAACGAGTCTCCCTGACTCCAGGGCCAGGACTCTATCCACTGTGCCACCTAGCTCCCCCATCTACGAGACTACAAGTACCACAAATGTGAGCCATGGTAGAGTGAATCCTGGTGAGAGATAGAGATCAGATTTGGGGCAGCAGTCTAATAGTAATAGGTAAGGTAGGTCAACCTCAGGAAGAATGAAGAGAATTCAACTTCTCGTGATGTCCTCTGTTCTGCCTGGGATATTTCCTTATATCTACGGCCAGAAATCCTAGAATATTAGATGTGGAAGGTCTTCAGTGACCATCTGATCCAAACCTCTCATTTTACAGATAAAGCCCAGAGAGGACTAATTACCAAAGATCAGCTGTACAAAAAGAGTCAGAGCTAGCACGAGGACCCTCTGATTCCAGTCCCAGGGCTCTTGAAATTACGCCATGTTGAGGCCACAAGTTGTACCTAATATAGCATCCAGCTCCCACTCAAAACAAGTCAGAGGGCCCTGGAGCAACTGAACTCACCCTCTCTTTGATGAAACTGGGAAATGCTTCTGTAAGCAAAAAGCCACTGGTGTACGAGACAGAACTGTCCTATCATGTAGGACTTTAAAGATTTCTTTACTCAACCCAAAGTGTTTATGAACCGCAAATAATGAAGACACAAAACAAGCAAACACTCTGAGAAATATAAGCCCAAAGTAAACAGCGTTCTTCACTAAAATCAATAGGATAAGCCAAGTAAAGAATAAATGACTTCTAGTCCGATCAGCGAGGCATTCAATATGCTGCCCTTGCTCTCCTAAGATGAGCTGATACCTCAGCATCAGACAGGGATGCACCAAGAACCAGTTCCCATAGGCACAGGCCAAATTGGGTGCTTCCTGGCTGCATGACCCTGAGCAAGTCACTTAACTTCAATATCCTGCCCCAAAATTCTTTTGCATATTCTGTGAAGTATGAAAGTAACCAATAAAAACTTAATGCAAAGGAGAGGTTGTTCACCATTGAACTTGAATCAAGGCATAGAGGCAAGCCTGTCAGATTTATAGACAACTCAAAGCCAGGTGGGATAACCAATACATTAGATGGCAGAATCTAAAAAGATCTTGACAGACTAGAATGTCAGACTCGATCTAATGAGATGGAATTTAGTAAGTATAAATGTAAAACTGTATACTTTTGGCTTAATAAAATGAACTTCCCAAGAACAAAATGGGGCAGGCATGGCTTAATCGAAGTCATGGAAGAAGATGGGGAGAGGGGACGTGATTCATGGACTACATGCTCAATGCACGATATGGCAGGCAATTTGAAGCTGTGAATGAAGGCATAGTATCCAGGACTAGAGAGGCGATGGGGCTGATAGATTCTGCTCTGATCATAAAAAAAGCAGGGGTACTGTGTTCAGTTCCAGGTGCCACATTTTAAGAGGAACACTGACCACCTGAAGCATGTCCAGAGATCAGTGGTCAGAACAATGAAGAGCCTCATGGCCATGAGCTGTACCTTCTGAAGGAACTGGGGAAGAGACTAAGAAGGGAAAGATGGTAACTGTCCTCAAGTATTTGAAGGGCTGTCATGTGGGCTGGCCAAGAAGCTTGTTCTGCTTGGCCCCAGAGGAAGGAGCGAGAAGCAATAGGTATGTCATGGGATTCTGGGTCACAGGAAGACTTTCAGCTTGTGCAGCGGATCCGCAACTACTCCATGTGGAAGATGCCATGGAACTTGTTTCTGGGGAAACCATGGCAACAAGGAAGGGAAAGGCCCTGGAGAGACTGGAGAGCACGTGTGGACATTCTGCTCCAGGTTACAGTTGACTAACAAGGTGTTAAAGCTGAGGATGTTTTATTGGATTGGGAGGAATTCAAAATTGCCATTCAGCTTTGGTTCCTTCCTCTTTTCTTCATTCATTCTTTTGACTTCATTCAGTAAATCTCTTGCTCTAATGAGTTTCCATGCTGAGTCCCTGTGGCCCTAAGGAAAGTTCCTGACCTTTTCCTTGATATTTTCCATTCCAAATGAAGAGAGTAGAGGCTCATGTGCTGGTAGGTTCAAATGGTCTTCAAAGGGGCAAATAGGTAGCACATTAGATAGAGTACCAGCTTTGAAGTTAGGGGGTCCTGGGTTCAAATAAGGCTTCACCCCTCAGCAAGTCACTTAACTCCCATTGCCTAGCCCTTATCTATCTTCTGCCTTGGAACTAATACATAGTATTGATTCTAAGACAGAAGGTAAGAATTAAAAAAAAAAAAGTTCATCAGAGCTAGGTAACACAAGGTTAAGTGACTTGCCCAGGGTCACACAGTTAGGAGGCATCTGAGATTAGATTAGAACCCAGGACCTCCCATCTCCAGGCCTGACTCTCTGTCCACTGAGCCACATATTTTTTAAGTAAATATCCCTTTGCAAGAGCTAACCAACGTTAAGTGGTTGAATGAAATTAGAGAGCTACTCACAGGCCCTAATAGTAGGAGGGAATATAAGAGTTGGGCCAGTGGCAGTAGACAAGAGACACTCCAACCCCTCAGGGTACCATGGAGTCAGGTTCTGATAAAGTGATCCAAAATGTACACATTACAAATGGAACTTGAAAAGAGGTAAATTTTGGCTTAAAAAAAAAAAAACATTGCAAGGAAATAAGTGACCTGGAGAAGTGGGCAAATCTCCCATCACAGTAGGTTGGATGACCATTTATCAGGTATGTTGTAGGGGGTGTTAGCTAGACTAGATTGGCTTTTTTTCCCCTCTAAAATCCTTATCTTCTGTCTTAGTAGCAATTCTAAGATAGGAGAATGGTAAGGGCTAGGTAACTGGAGTTAATTGATTTGCCCCGAGTCACACAGTTAGGAAGTATCTGAGACAAGATTTGAACCCAGGACCTGGCATTCTCTCTATCCACTGTGATACCTAGCTTCCCCTGGACTAAATGATTTCTGAGATCCTTCCAAATCTGAGTTCTGAGATTCAAAGTGTTAGAAGAAATTTGGGGGACAAGATCATTTTCACCAGGGCAGGGTGGAGAGTGGGGGAGAGGGAGATCCATTCCAGGGATCAGACTCCACGTAAGCAAAGGTTTGGATGGAAGAGAGCAGAACAAAATGAAAGGCAAAGTTTGGCTGGAAATGGAACATAGGGAGAGAAATATAATGATATAGTTAATATAATATAATATAATATAATATAATATAATATAATATAATATAATATAATATAATGTAATGTAATGTAATGTAATGTAATATAATGTAATGTAATATAATATAATATAATATAATTAATATAATATAATATAATATAATATAATATAATATAATATAATATAATATAATATAATATAATATAATATAATATAATATAATATAATATAATATAATATAATATAATATAATATAATATAATATAATATAATATAATAATAAGTTAATAACTTGCCGCATATGTAGTGGGGGCTTTGGAGATGAGGAAGGGATACGGAGCCCTGAAAGTCTTTTTGGAAGAGACAGCCCTTGAGAGTCTCCTTGCTAGATGGGTCAAATTCTGACAGATGGAGAAAGAGAGGGGCTTTCCAGCCAGAGAGAAACTGAATAGGTTAAGATGAAGGGGTAAGAGATCTCAGGGAATGGCAAGCACTATAGGGAATACATACCTAAGAAAAGCACCAGGATGTATGGTCAGAAAGGTTGGCTGGAAACAACATCACAGAAATCTGTGAATGCCAGGGCTAAGTAGTAAGTAGATTTTATTCGGATTTATGCCTTTTATATTCTGAAGAGCCATTGAAGATTTCAAGCAAAGAAATCACGTGCCCATAACGGTCTTTTAAGTTTACTCTAGCAATGGTATTCCACAGATAAAACTGATAGCAAGAACATTAAACATAGCAACCAAAATATTGTTTGAAGAGTAACTCCTGTATATACTCCGCTAGAGAAAGAATTAATAAATAGAAATGAGTACTCGTAGCTTTTATATACATATACCTTTTAGTCAAATGATGCCTTCTCTAATGGGGGAAGTGAGAGAGGGAAGGAGTTAACTGGGTATTTTAATGTAACAAATAAATTTAATTTTTCTAAATGGAAGTCTGGCAGGAAGAAAACAACCAAAGGAAGAGAGCATATACTTCCAGTGTGAGAAATCCAAAGGAAGAATGAACTTGCAAAGTGAGGAGGCTTCTGAGATATAGTAGAGAAAGCCCAGACAGTGAAGTGAAATCTAGATAGGAATGAAGAGCCCTATAAAGTATATTGGTTAAGAATTATTATCCCTAGGGGGCAGTTGGGTGGCTCAGTGGATTGAGAGCCAGGCATAGAGATGGGAGGACCTGGGTTCAAATGTGTCCTCAGATATTTCCCAGCTGTGACCCTAGACAAGTCACTTAACCCCCATTGCCTAGCCCTTACCATTCTTCTGCCTTAGAACCAATACCCAGTATTGATTTTAAGACAGAAGGTAAGGTTTAAAAAAAAAAAGAATTATATAAAAAGAACTGTTGGAGTTGAATGGATGCAGATTAAAGGATATTATCTTTCACATCAGTGCACTTACAGTATTGTTTTGGGATTTTGATTTTGTATGTGTATGCTCTTATAATAATGACCAATATAGAAGTGTGTTTTGCATGATAATAAAATTAATTTTAAAGAATTATTATCCTCAAAAAATGCTAGAAAGCTGTTTTGACATGTAATTGGGAGGAAATTTAATTTAATTTTTAAAAAGAATTATCATCCCCATTTTACAGACAGGCAGCCCAAGACATAAAAGCATTCATAGTATCATAAAGTATAGATATTGAGCTAGAAAGAGACCCCAATAGACCTTTCATTTTACAGATGAAGAAACCAAGCACAGAAAGGGGAAATGCCCCATCCAAGTTCAAACAGAACTAAGTGACAAAGAAAGTAATTGAACCCAGATCTCCTGACTCTAAACACTAGGCCTTTGATGTGAGGATTGAAAATAATGCTCAAGAAATGCTGATTATTTAGGAATCTAAATTTGTAGTGGGGAAATTATTTATCGTTTGTTTGATGCTTTTATGAAATATAGGCAAAACTATTAGAAACAATTCAAACGAGAAGAATTCAAGCATTTAGCAGTATGTCCCTATAAAATGAAGATGTTCCCCAGTTTATTTGCAGTTCACAAGATCCAAGTAGTGATGAGTGTAATTGTTGAAGCAGGTCAAGAGAAACAAGGCAAACCCATGTGTGTACTTTGTCAAAATTTTGTTGAGATCGGAGTAGTTACAAGTATTGAAATAAACCATAAGTAAGTGGATATTGGAGTGGGGGGAGACCAAGAAGTCTGTGTCAAAATAGAATCTATTCCTAGAGAATCTCCCAACATTTATGGAAAACATTTTGAAGCTACATACATTCTCCTTAGCAAGATCAATCAACAGTCCATTCATGCATGGAAGGATCAGTTCAGAGAGGAAATGCAGAAACTTGACTGGCAACTTATTATAGAAATGAAGAAAGTATTTGAAATCACCTAATTTTTTCACAGTGTACCAAAAAACAAGTAAACTTTCCATTCTGTTGTATTGCAACCAAGAAAAACAAGAGAAAAAAATTGAAACAATGGATTGTCCTTCAATGGACTTAAGTTTGGAAGGGAAATAATAGGTAAGTAAAATATTTTCCATGAGAAAAAAATTTACACTGATCGGACAGTGGTCATTTGGATCTGTTCACCTACCCCATTACCTTTCCTTTCTCATCTTTAATGGCTGCTGTCTTAAAGTTTGCCTAATCCCAAATTTGAATTTTTATTACAGAACTAAAGTTCTTTCAATTTTATGCTGATTAAATCAGTACTGCAGTATTTGATTAACCAAGCTTCTGCAGACTGTAATTCTTAGGCTTTTTTGATGTAAGGAATAATTCTTATTTATGCAAATTTTTTCACAATGATTTTCCAGTATTCTGTTTTGTGCCTATAGGAATTGTTTTAATAGAAAATTAGATAATTATGATATTTCTGTTTTTGCTTCTGTGAAACAATGATATAAAGGATAACTAGCTGCCTTTTATTGCTTGTACAATCCATGGAAGTCAATTTAAACTGTAATCATTATACTCCAGAGTCACAAATAAAGGGAATGGACATTGACCCACAAAAAAAATGAATAAATAAGCATTAGACGAACTCTTTCTATTATTTAACAGCTACCATCAGGCTTCTTCAATTCTCCTTACTGGGTCAATAGTCTATGGCATACTTATTACCCATACTTAAGGTCAGTTTGTCCATCAATAAATATTTATTAAGTGCCAGCTATGTAAGAGATTCTATCTAAGTACTAAGGATACAAAGAAAACAAAGATAGTTCTGATCCTCAAAGAACTCATTGTCTAATGGGAAAGATAACAAGGAAATAAATATGTTCGAACAAGCTATATACAGAATAAAAAGGAAATATTTAAGGAAAACACTAGAATTAAAAGGAAAAGTCTTTCCATAGAAGGTAGGATTTTAGCTGAAACTTGAAGGAGGCCAGAGAATCCTTGCTAGTTCTTCCCTTTGGCTAAAATCAACTTCTTTGTCATACCTATGCTTAGATTTAATCTCTTATTGTTGTTCAATTGTTTCAGTCATGTCTAAAGCTTCATGACCCCATTTGGGGTTTTCTTGACAAAGATACTAGAGTGGTTTGCCATTTCCTTCTGCAGCTCATTTTACAGATGAGGAAACTGAGGCAAACTGGCTAAGTGACTTGGCCAGGGTCACACAATGTCTTCCTGACTCTGGGCCCAGCACTCTATCCATTGTGCCACCTAGCTGCCCCCAAGTACACAGAAGGAGGGAACTAAAGTATAAGATTGAAAAGATAGTCAAGCATTTTCCACTTTATTTCCTCCATGGGTTTTTATTGTATGTGTGATAGTGTGATATTGTGATTTTTTTAAAATCTCCTTCATCTTGCTTGGTCTGGCACCCAAAATTGTGCACACCCACACTACACGGGCATGTGCTAGTCAATGACAAATCAGAAATAACTAACTGCCCACCTGGGCTGTCCTAAGCCAAGCTTGAGTCACCATTGGCACTTGTGAGGCACAGGAAGTGAGGTAGGGAACAGCCTCTGGAATTCGATCACTTCCTGTGGACAGGGCTAGGCACCAGTTCGTGCTAGGAGCTCAAGCAGAGAGGAGGCCCGCAGACAGCTTTCCTTCAGATCAAGGACTGATTCTCCTTTCTACCTTGGCCTTTGGACCTAAACTCCCTCTGGCTCAGCCAGAAGGTTGAGTTAAACTCCCTCTGGCTCAGCCAGAAGGTTGAGTTAACCTTTTTCTTACTCCCATTGTGATTAAACCACCATAAACTCCATTCTGACTTGAGTGTTTCATTTTAGGAATTTCATAAGTAAATTCCTTGGTGACCATAAATTGATATTATAACAATCTTTAGAAGTGATTTTTCACCACAACAATAGGACAGGGCTCTGAGTTGTAAAACTTAAGAAAACATAGAATGACAAAAGACTATGATCACATCAAGGAATTTCAGAGTTCATGACTATGGAAATGGAACATTTATGGATGGTGGCAAGACCATATGTATGACAATCTCTGCATAGATGAAGTGGAATTGAGGATTAGGTCATGGGGAAATAAGTAAATTGAGGGTGTAGAAAGTTAGGTCACATGAGGGAGTATCAACATATTTATGCTAAAATCCTTTAGTATGAGAGTAAGAGTTGGGATGGAAAGGAATATCCTGAGTCAGGCACTGAACTCATTGAGGAAGAAAGTGTGGGGGAAAGACAGCTTCCAGCTACCAGAATCTTTATAATTAAATATTGAGTGAATGAATCTCAAAGAAGGAGAAATTACTAAGTGGCAGAGATAGAAGGAAAGCCTGTAAGTGGCAATGGGGAAAGAGGAATTTTCCAATTCCCTCATTGCAAAAATCAAGTCGGGGAGTATGACCAATCAATCAGTAAACATGCCTACTATGTGCCAGGCACTGGGGACAAAAAAAGAGGCAAAGGGAATAGAAATGTAATCAGTATTAGAAAGGGTATCCAGAGATACCAGGTCATCAGGAGGGAGTCAGAAGATGAAGGGAGAGAGAAAAGTTGAAAATAAAACTGTTAATTATGAAACAAGCATGTCAGAGAACATACTAGTGAAAGGGATGATAGACCTTTCATTGAGTGGGACCTGAGATAAAAGGATTAGAACTGAGGGAGATGAGAATAAGGAAATGGACAGTAAGAGATGGGAAAAGAAGTTTATACAATGATATCTGAAGGTTCAGAATCACTGGGATAGGTACAAGTAAGATGGAGTGGGGAATATGTTGAGGAACTGAGGAATTAATCCAAACAAAGTATCCTGACCATCTGCCATACCTAGAACTGCCTCCTTATCTGGCTCCTGACTTCCCTTAAATCCCACCTTCTTCTTGTAGTTTTTCTCAATCCCACTTAATGCTAGAGTTTTTCCACTAAGATTATCTCCAATTTATTCAGTCTATAGCTTGTTTGTACATACTTGTTTGCATATCATCTCCCCCATTAAACTGATAGCTCTGAAGGAATTGAGAGGATTAGGAGAGCAAGTGGTTAATTATAAGAATCCAATGAACCACATTGACTATAACTTGTAACTCAATTCTGGAGCTAGCTCGGATCCCTTTCTATTCAATTACTGGCCAAGGTCAAATTCTGCCTTGTGAGAAAAATCTTATTCAATTGTGGGAATTGGGAGAAAGTTTTATTGAATTGTTTGAACCTTGACCTGCCTGCTGGGAAATTAGACCACCTGTACCTGCTGTTTAGAGACCCTTACCCAAGGATTTAGGTTATATTGACTAGAAACACAGTCAGACCCTAAGATTGAGATAAGGAGTTTTCTCATAATTGTACATTTCAAGCAATGAGTATGTGGTATCTGAAAACTGGGCTCATACTGTTCAGTGTTATTGTTTCCATGCTCCTTTCATTGTTTACAGATATATGAGGAGGAGTGGGACACATCTTCCTGAATTCAGGGAATTGCACCTGTTCATTATCCCTCTTCCAGTTTGGAAAGTACCTAATCTTTCATCCAATTAGAAATTGGATTACCTAACATTGCATCGTTTATTTTTAATTAATTGGTCTTATTCGATGAATTGTTTTTTAATGTATAAAATTCTTCTCCTGTATTTGGGATTCAGCCTTGAGCTGAGGAAGGGATCTGGTCCTGATTTGTTGGGCAATTGGCATGTATTGTTTAATAAACTGATATTGCTCAGTTTATTTAGGGCAGGCAGGTAGGTGACTATGGATTGAGAGGCAGGCTCAGGGACAGGTTAAGATCCAGCCTCAGACAGTTTCTAGCTGTGTGACCCTAGGCGAGTCACTTAACCCCCATTGCCTTGCCCTTACTGGTCTTCTGCCAATGCTCAGGATTGATTCTAAGACTGAAGGTAAGGATTTTTAAATAAATAAATTGATATGCTTAGAAGATGATTCCCTCAGTCATTTTGTCTTTTGCTTGTTACAGTTCCTTCAAAGCAGAGACTGCGTTTTGCTTTTCATTTTGTTTCCAGCAGGGAATTTATCAGTTTTCCTGATTATCTTCTTTTTTTTTTTACTTTAAAAAATTCTTTGTTATGAGGGATGGCTCTAGAATGGGAAGATGGAGAGACCCAAGGGGAAATTTAGGTGGTATAAAAACAGAACATATGGGGGACAGCTGGGTAAGGTTCAGTGGATTGAGAGCCAGCCCCAGAGATGTGAGGTCCTAGATTCAAATATGACCTCAGACACTTCCTAGCTGTGTGACCCTGGGCAAGTCACTTAACCCACCTTGCCTAACCCTTATCACTCTTCTGCCTTCAAACCAATATACAGTATTGATTCTAAGACGGAAGATAAGGTGTTTTTTTTTAATAAACAAAAAATAAAATAAATAGTTAGAAACTAAGAAAATATTTTAAATGTATTTTCAAATTCGATGGGAAAATATTTTAAATCTATTTTTTTAATGCTAAGAAATAAAAAAATAACAAAAATCTATTTTTTAAAAACATTTTATGAGAAATTAAAGATACCCAAAGCTATTTTTTAAATGGAATAGTTCATTGGGTGAGAAACTTTTTTTTAAAACAAATCAATAAAGATCTTGGTTTTTCCTTTCAGAACTGCCGGGCACCCACCAGATGCTTAAGAGTTGCGCCTGGCTCTATTGGTTAAATACAGAGAGATCCCGCCCCCTCACGGCCCCGCCCTCCCGCGCTCCTCTGGGTTGGAGGAGCCGGGGAGCCCGGGTTGTCCTAGCTCCTCCCAGTCAGCAGAGGGCTCCGGGCTGCCCGGCTCTACCACAGGAGGGCGGAGCTGGAGCTGGAGCTGGAGCTGGAGCTGGAGCTGGAACTGGAGCCGAAGCCCGAGCCGGAGTCGGAATTGGAGCTGGAGCCGGGGCAGGAGCAAGAGTCGGTTCGGACCAGGACTGCTAAGTGAACGCAGGAATCATGCAGGTAAGGCGGGAGCCTGCCACATCCCCGCGCGTCCCCTATCGGGGTCCTGGCCCCAGCCCAGGGGGTTTCTGGGAGTCCATTCCACCCCGGGGACTGCAGGCGAAAGTGAAACGGAGTGCTTGCGACTCGAGGGGGTGGGGCAGGAAGGGGCTCCTGACCTTCCTGGACCAGGAAGGGGCTTCGCTCTTCTTGCACGCCTAGAAGGACGGCATCCTAGAAGCGGAGACAATGGCCCCTGGGGCCGGAGAGAGGGGCTCTGAAACTGGAGGCGAAGTAAGGCTTATTCGGAGGAGCTCAGAGTTGGGGGAGTCACAAGGCTTGGGGCCAGGGCGGGGCGGAGCGGGGGAGGCCAAAAAGAGACTTAGACCGGGAAGGGTCGGGGAAGTTTTTCCCGATTTAGAACCATGACTTAGAAGAGCATCTCCGGCCCAGGGTAAATGAGCCTGAACTGTCTCGGTCTCCGGAGTCATGACTGGGTAGGGGATGGGGACGAGAGGCTTCCCGGGGATACAGGGTGGGGAGGAGAAGCCACACCGGAGGCCAAAGGTATGGAGGTGGGAAAAGAAATCTCCTGGGTGAGCCCCTAGAAGACGGGGGATCCAGGGGGCAATCCTCGGGGATGCAGTCGGAGATTCTGTGCCTTCCCAGGCTTCCGTAACGTCTCGAGCTAAGAAGGAAGCGGTGCAGACAGCAGCCAGAGAACTCCTCAAGTTCGTGAACCAAGGACCCTCCCCCTTTCACGGTAAGTGGCCGGGCCTTTTGCAGGAGAGGCTGAGCCCCTTTGTGTCCCGCTCCCCCTCCTTCCCGGGGACCGTGACGGGGGTCACCTTTCCCCCCGAGCAGTGGTGGCCGAGTGTCGAAGCCGACTCCTCCAGGCTGGCTTCCAGGAACTGAAAGAGGCAGAGAAGTGGGACCTGAAACCCGAACGCAAGGTATGGAAGAGTGGGGCTGGGGTGCCCATCAATGGAGGTGCTGGAGGAGAGAGGACCTCGGCCCCGAGGGTGCTGTCCACAGGGAGGGGACCGCTTGGAGAGAGTCCTGCGGGCGCCCCGGGTGGGCGCTCCAGGCAGACACTCCCAGCGCCCCTCTCATTTCTCTCCCCAGTACTTTGTCACCAGGAACTTTTCCACCATCATTGCTTTTGCTGTGGGGGGACAGTATTCCCCGGGCAATGGATTTAGCCTCATCGGAGCCCACACGGACAGCCCTTCCCTTCGGGTATGGAAATCTGCGGGGTCTCCGAGGGGAGCGGGGAGGGAAGGGGATGTACCCTGCTCTGAGGGGCTTTTCAGCCCACTCTCCCAATCCTGCCTGCTTTAGGAGCAGCCTTCATCCCATTCTCTGGGAGAAAGAATTATGGAATATAGATTTCAATTCTATGTTCTATACATGTCGATATTAGAGTATATTATAGACATCCATATCAACCGTAGCAATACATATCATCAATATTGTGTATAATTACCTACATGTTTTGATTAAATCTTATATACCAATATTATATTATTATATACATCCATAATATCAGGCATTATAAATCAATTAATATTACATCAGTATTCTGCATTATATAGAATTGCATATATATATTTCAATTATACAACACATAATATATTTTGATATTTAATAATTGTGCATTTCAATTATATATTGTACATATATATCAATATTAAATTATATATCAATAATGTCAGTCATTTTAAGTCAACAAATATTACACCAATATGTAGTCTATATAATTATATATTATATATTCAATTATATACACATCAGTATTATATTTATATTATATACATCAACAATATCTCGTATATTAACTGATGTTGCATCAATATTATATATATAATATTTAATAATAATGATTACATATTATATACCTATCAACATATGATAATATATCAATGTTTTCTATATTAATATCACATCAAAAGTATATATTATATAAGTATATATATTTCAATTATGTACACATCAGTATTATATATTTGTTATATTATCTCTATAAATATCTCATATAAACTAATATTGCATCACTTATATATTATATGATTACATATATACATGTCAAAATTATATATCAATGTTATATACATCAATACTATCAATCATGTCAAATATGGAATCAATATTATGTATTTCTATATTAGATATAGATTTCAATTATTATATACACATAAGATACTTCAATGTTATATACATCAATAATGTTAATCTGTTATATATCAATATTATCTATAATAAAGAGGTAAGTATATCTTTTTTATGTTTAATGATATATATTTATACATTTATAAAAACTATGGAAATCGATTATATATAATAGAGAATAGTTATATATTTAATGAAAAAGAAAATGTGCAATATTATGTATAATATTTACAAATGGGTAACTATATGATTATATACAAATATGTAGATAAATGTTACATCTTCACAACTGCATTAATTGCAGCATTATTCTGTGCAGTGTTTGATGTCTGCGTTAGGGCCCAGATCCGGGTCTGACGGCTCGCTGCCCTGCCTGTCACCTCATAGCATGTCCTCTGCAGGTAAAGCGCAGGTCCCTCCGGAACCAGGCTGGCTGCCAGCAGGTTGGTGTAGAGACGTACGGGGGTGGAATTTGGAGCACCTGGTTTGACCGTGACCTCACTGTGGCTGGGCGAGTTCTTATCAAGGTAGGCATCGGGCCTTCTGGGTTAGGCTAGAACCCATCCCTCCACGCTTACAGCATCTCCCCTATTTATTGTTTTTAAACCCTCACCTTCCATCTTAGAATCAATCCTGTGTGCTGGATCCAAGGCAGAGGAGTGCTAAGGGCTAGGCAAAGGGGGCTAAGTGACTTGCCCAGGGTCACCCAGCTAAGAGCCATCTGATGCTAGATTCAGGCCCCCTCCTCTCTGGGCCTGGCTCTCTATCCCCAGATGCACCCCCAGGATCCCCTTGGAGAGCTGCTCAGGAAAAGGGTACTGGGGACCCCCAGAGTCGGGGGTTGCGGGCCTCCAGCCACGGGAACATTAAAAGCATGAGTCGAGTCATGGGCCTGGCGAGGCCCTGCGCTCTGTGTGGACCCATCCCTGCCCGGCTGGTTGCAGAGTCCTTCCTCGGACCGGATCGAGCAGCGCCTGGTGCACGTGGAAAGGCCGATACTCAGAATTCCTCACCTGGCCATCCATCTTCAGCGGAACATCAACGAGAACTTCGGCCCCAACCCTGAGACCCACTTGTGAGGCTGCGGGCCAGGAGGGGGGCCGAAGGGGGGCTTCCCCGGGGAGGGGGGACAGGCGTGCGGCCGCCCCGGAGGGATGGCACTATCTGACGGGAAGATCCACAGTGCCAAAAAGCTAGGGCAGATTCAGGGAGGCTTTAAGGAGCCTGTTATGGATTCCAACAACTAAGACTAAAAATCCTCCATTTCTCTGGGGGCTTTTGTATGCTGGAGCCCCTGGCAGAAACCCTGAGGGGGTCCCCCAGGTGGGGGCCCAGGCTGAGGGGTTGTTTAGGGAGAGAGGGGGCCACCCTGGGGGGTTGGTGCTCAGAGGCCGGCTGTCCTGACCTCTGAAGGACGGGCTCTCACGCGGCCCCCTGCCCCCTGCTTGCAGACTGCCCATTCTGGCCACGGCGGTCCAGGAGGAGCTGGAGAAGGGGCTGCCCGACTCAGGAGCTCCTACAAACCAGGTGAGAAGGGCGAGAGCCGGGGTCATGCGGCATTCCCGGGGCCGTGCCGCCGAGGGGCCGCCCTCTGACCCGTCCCTGCCCCGCAGACAGACCGCCACCAGCCGGTGCTTATGTCTCTGCTGTCTGCCCAGCTGGGCCAGAGCGCTGAGGACATCGTGGAGATGGAGCTGTGCCTGGCAGACACCCAGCCCGGGGTGAGAAGGGCTGGGGGGCGCCTGAGCCGAGGGGAGGAGGCGCAGGCTGGCCAGGGCTGACCATCCCGTCTCTCCAGGTCCTGGGAGGTGCCTACGAGGAGTTCATCTACGCGCCCCGCCTGGACAACCTGCACAGCTGCTTCTGCGCCCTCCAGGTGTGGCCTCATCTCCAGGAGTCCCCAGTGAGGGAGGGCTGAGGAGGGAGCCAGGGGCTTCCCCAGGGGCCACCTTTCCTTTGACACACACAGCCTAGCTGTCAAAGGTGCCCAGCCGTGGGGCACAGTCGGGGGTCCTGGGTTCCAGGCTGGCCCTGGCTGCGTGACCCTGGGCCCGAGCCCTGGGTGCCTTTCTGCCCCTAAGAAGGAAGGGAAGGGGGGTGAATGCTTCTTGAGCAGCAGATCCTGCCTCTGCTCGCAGGCCCTGATCGACTCCTGTTCGGCCCCCGCCTCCCTTGCCTCGGACCCCCACGTTCGGATGATCGCGCTCTATGACCACGAGGAGGTGAGGCCAGAGGCGGATGGGAGGCGGGGGGCTGGGCCGGGCTGGGCCCTGTGGGGAAGGGGAGCACGAGGGGCCGGCACAGGGCGTTCTGCCCACGGCTCAGAGGCCCCCGACACACAGAGGCTGAGAGACACAGACAGACATACAGAGCCAGACACACACACCCTCCCTTCCAGACCCCCTCCCTGAAGGTGATGTTGCTCAGGGGGCAGACAGGCAGCCGAGCAGCCAGAAAACCCCAAGTTCAGGTCCTGCCCATGCCACATGCCTGTTTGACCCCAGACAAATTGGTTGGCATCTGCGTTCCAGTCCTCACTAAGTCCCAGGCAGGCACTGTGGGGGTCAGTGACTGGCCAGAAGCCTGGCTGTCCCCTCTTGCCCTCACTGGCCAGAGATAATGACCGTGTGAGAGGCAGAACCTCGTCCTGAGGGAAGGCGCTGCGCAGGTCATGGAGTGCAGAGGAGGGCCGGGAGTGCTCGTCTGGTGAGGATTGTGGCGGGCACAGGGTGGCCAGGCAGGCTCTGGGCACCAGGAGCCCCATCCCGTGGCAGTGCCCAGCAGCACCACACAGATCTGGGCATCAGGAAAGGTGTTTGAGCTGAGCTTGGGCCTCAGCCTGACTTCCACTCCAGCTCAGTGACCCTGGGCCAGTCACTGTCAAAGGAGCTGGAGAAGGAGAGGGCCGGCCTCCCCAGGATCTACCAAGAAAGTCCCAGAGGGGGTGCTGGAGCAGACTCGGGTTAGAGCTCTGAAGAGGGTGACGGGAGGTGAGGAAGGACGCGTGTTCCAGGCACGGGGGAGGCTTGGGCCAAAGTTTGGAGGCAGGAGATGGCATGGTGTACCCAGAGAACAGCGTGCTGGCCCCATCAGCCGGGCAGAAAACCAAGGCCAGGGCCAGATCACCAAAGGCCAGACAGGCGTGCGGAGGCCATGGGGAGCCCCAAAGTCTCCTGTGTAGGAAGTGAGGCGGCCCAGCCAGCCCGGCAGAAGGAGGCCATCCGGAAGCCTTCGGGAGTCTTGCAAGAGGCAACGGGGCTGAAACATGGCAATTGTGGCAGGAGCAGGAAGGACAGGCTGGACCCAAGCAGTGCCCATGAGGGAGAACCAACCCCAGGGAAGGGAGACGAGCTCCAGGACGTCTCCGGGCCTCAAAGCCCAGAGCAGGGAAGGCTGGGGGAAAGCCAGAGCTCTGGCCCGGCTCCGAGGCATCCAGCCCAGGCCCAACTCGCCGGACAAGGCTCCCACGTTAAATCTGCCAGACCAAGGACCGCCACCCCAGCATCCCCTGGCTTAGGGATGGAGATGCCAAGCGCTCACCAGTACATTTCTGAAGCAGGATTCAAACCCGGCTCTGCCCGGGGGTCTGGCCCCTCCCCCTACGGGCCAGCCAGGAACAAAGGCTGCAACACGGATGAGAATCCTGGGGGGCTATGAGGAAGAGACACCTCTGCAGAGTCATCAGAGCCAGAGGAGGGGCCGGCCACAAGACTGGACATCCTGGGTTCAGATCTGACCTCGGACTTTTGCCGGCCATGTGAGCCTGGATGAGTCACTGAACCCCAACTGCCTTAGCCTTTCTTTTAGAACCAATACCAAGACAAGCAAGCGTTTAAAAGCTGTCATCGTGTTGTTAAAGGCACTTCCAGCAAGGGCAGCAAGAGGCCAACGCCGCTTGAGTGTGTAAATCCTGATGCCCCCTTCCCTGGAATGCCTCGGGTTTCTCTGCCCTGAGCTGAGCCCCTGCTGCCCCCCCAGGTCGGGTCAGAGAGCTCCCACGGAGCAGCATCCCTGCTGACGGAGCTGGTGCTGCGGCGGATCTCGGCCTCACCCCAGAACCTGACGGCCTTCGAGGAGGCCGTGCCCAAGTCCTACATGATCAGCGCCGACATGGCCCACGCCGTGCACCCCAACTACATGTGAGTCTGCAGGGCGGCGTGGGGGACCCTGTCATGCCCTGAGGTGGGCCCAGGCCCTAACCCGTCCTCTCTCTCCTCTAGGGACAAACACGAGGAGAACCACCGCCCTCTTTTCCACAAGGTAGCTTCCCTAGTCCTTCTCCCACCCCCACAGGCCCCTCCTCACCCCTTTGCTCCCACTTCTCCGCACCGTGGAGCCCAGCTTTCTCAGGAAAGGATCTTCCTGAGAGCTGATTCAGCCTGGTGCCGGCTCTGCGGCCCCTTCTCCCCCAGGGACCCGTCATCAAGGTGAACAACAAGCAGCGCTACGCCTCCAACGCCGTGTCCGAGGCCCTGATCCGAGAGGTGGCCAGCCGGGTCGGGGTGCCCCTTCAGGTGAGCCCCATCGGAGGCCCTCCCTGACCCAGCGTGCCAGCCCCTGCCCTCATCTGGGGGCTCTCCAGCCCGTCCCGAGGCCAGGCTTCCTGCGATGTTCTCTGGCTGGTCCCTACTAGCCCTCCCCCAAGGCCACACGCACAGAAGCCCCTTCCCCTCCCCGCAGGAGTTCATGGTTCGGAACGACTCCCCCTGTGGCTCAACCATCGGGCCCATCCTGGCCGCTCGCCTGGGGCTCAGGGTGCTGGACCTCGGCAGTCCCCAGCTGGCCATGCACTCCATCCGGGAGATGGCCTGCACCTCCAGTGTGCTGCAGACCCTCACTCTCTTTAAGGTAATCCCGGATGCCCTCCCTCCGTCACAGCAGCATCTCCATTCCCGGGATTGGTTGCTGGGACAACGCCATCCCACAGTGACGGCTGGTCACCATGGTGATGCCGGGTAGCCCCTACAGCAGGCCGAATCAGACCGGTCTTCTCCAGGCTAAGGGACCCAGGCCAAGCTCCAGACTCCTTGGGGGGAATTATGGGAAAGAAAGTGGGAGACGAGAGGGAGAGGGAAACACCTAGCTGTCATCCCGGCGGTCCATCCATCCTAGGAATCCTCTGACTGATCTAAACCAGGATTCCCTCTGCTCTTAAACTGGGAACAAGAGTGGAAAGGCTGGGCCAGGCGCCAGTCATCACGGCTGCCTTAACCTACTTTGTCCCCACGCAGGGCTTCTTCGAGCTGTTTCCTGTTGTGAACCACAATTTTGCAGTCAATTGAGGTCCCTCGAGAGCTTCCCTTCCGCCCCTCACCCTGTGAACCCCAGATTGTCAGTTCTTACCTGACTGAGCTGAAATATTAAAGTGGATTTTTCATTCAGTCTTGCCCTACTGGGTTTTTTGAGAGGGGAACCCTGGAGGGCCAAAAGGAAGGTGGCTTGAGGAAAGGGGGCGGTCTGTTCCCACCTTTACCCCACAGGTAAGCTGACAGAAGGATGGGGTGGCATGGGACTGACTATGTAGAGTCAGTGCCCACTCCAAATCCATGGCTTCGTTTTCTCTTCAGGAGTGGAGAAAAGAGGCTATTTCCTGCCTGTTCTGTGCCTTTACAGAACCTTCTTTCCTTCCTCTTTCCTAGCCCAGGAGATGAGGCTGCAGGCACCTTGCAGGGTTCCCCAAGACCTTCCCACATCAGGGGCCCTCTCCAAAAGCAGCCATCCAAGGAGCTAGGCTGCAGAGACCTAGTGGAAGGACCAGCCTCCCTGGAGCCCCACTTCCTCCTAGGAATTCAGCATTAGCAAAGAGTTTACTACCTCATTCTAATTCTAATTAACTCATTCTAACTTATTAGCAATGAGTTACTGTGCATTGGTTCCAAAGCAGAAGAGTGGTAAGGGCTAGACAATGGGGGTTAGGCGACTTGCCCAGGATCATGCAGTAGGAAGTGTCTGGGGTCACATTTGAACCCAGGACCTCCCATCTCTAGGCCTGGCTCTCAATCCACTGAGCCACCCAGCTACCCCTATATTTTTTCTTGAAGGTAGGGATATAGTTTGTCTGTACCCCACTAGGGTGCCAGAGATATGGTAGGTGAGAGCTCATGACAGAGGCCAGTGGATTGGTGGAGAGAGCTATGAAATCCAGAATCGTCAAAGTCCAGTGACCAGAGCAACTAGATGGTTCAGTGGCTAGATAGCCAGTTCTAGAAAAGAAAAGTGTTCTGGGTTCTAATGTGGCCTCAGACACTTCCTAACTGTGATCCTGGGCACAGTGGATAGGGAGTTGGTCCTGGGTTGAAATCTGATCCCAGATCCTATCTAGCTGTGTGACCCTGGGCAAGTCACTTAACCCCAGTTGCCTGGCCCTTACTACTCTACTACTCTTCTGCCTTAGAATCAATACTTAGGATCAAGCAATTCTAAAAAAGATGGTAAGGGAAGAAAAGGAAGGAAGCAGGGATGTGAAGGAAAGAAAGCACTACAAAGTAAACAAAAATGAATAAGACCCTATTCTCAAAGAACTTATAGTTCTAGAACATCTAGCATGGGAGAGCAGTATGCAATAATGCCATGAGAATAGAACCATTCAGAGGTCGGAGAAATTGCTTCTGCCTGGGTTGGATCATCAGGAGATGTCATGAAAGAGGTGACAACTGAGATGGACTTCAAAGGTTGACTGGGTCCAATAGCTCAAACATGGAGCTGAATCTACCAAGATGAAATGTAATAAGAGCTAATGCAAGTGATAATGGAGGGATGGCTGGCCCTGAAATCCAGAAAGCCCACCTCCCATACATGCTGACTATGTGGCAATGAATACATCATTTCACTGGTCCTCCCAAGGTTTTTTAAACTGATAAATTAAAAATATGGTTTAAAAAATTGGAGAGAGTTTCCACATTAGGAAATGAAAAATCACAGAGAGAAGGGCAGCTAGGAGGCTCAGTGGATAAGAGTGCCAGATCTGGAGACAGGAGATCCTTGGTTCTAAATCTGGCCTCAGATACTTCCTAGCTGTGTGTCCCTAGGCAAGTCACCTAACACCCACTGCCTAGCCCTTGCCTTTCTAGCTTGGAGTTATTACTAAGTAAGGTTTTTTGTTTGTTTTAATCACCTGTTGAGGCTCCCCCCCCCCCCAACACACATACACAATTTAAGCTTTTTTTTTTTAATTGACTGCCACTATGAGTTGAGGGAAGTATTAGCATTTTGTCTGAAGAAGATCTGGAGGACTTCATGGACTACAAGCTCAATATGAGTAGACTGTGATTGGAGGGGAGGGGGAGCATTGCCCAAAAAGGCTAATGAAGTCTTAATTTGCATTAAGGGAGGCATTGCTTCCAGAAATCGGGATGATTGTGCCAGAATACTCCATCTTGGTCAGACTACATTTGGAATATTGTGTTCATTTAGAGCCTAGAAAGGATATTGATAAACCAAATAGCATCCACAGGGGAGCAACCAAGATGGTGATGAACTTTGGTCCATGCCCACTAAGGATAGGTTCAAGGAATTAGGGTTGTTCAAGCCCAGTATTTGAAAGACTTGGGTAGGAGAGGGATTAAACTTGTTCTGTTTGACAAAAACAAAAAACTGGATAGTTGTCTTCAAGTATTTGAATGAATTCTACATGGAAGAGGGATTAAACTCTTTTTGTTTGGTCCCAGAAAGCAGAATTAGAGGTGGTTAAGTGGAAGTGTCAAAAGAGGGCAATTTAGGCTTGATATTCAGGAAAGGGTTCTAAGAATTAGATCTTTCCCCATATGGAATAGGCTGCCTAAGGAGGTTCACCTTTACTGGAGGTCTTCAAGCAACAATTGGTTGACCCCCTTTGTGGTGTATTGTCTCAGGGATTCCTTTTCAGGTATACATGAAGGTAGATGACTACTGGTGTCTTTTCCAACTGGGAAATTTCATGGACAGGGTCAAGGAGGGTCAGAGGAATGATGGGGATAGTCTTGGAGCTAGAAAAACCTAAAACCTACCTAGTCAATGACAAGTAGGGCAGATGGTCTACAATATAAAATAAGTGGGAATACAGTTTGATTGTAAGCTATTCCTAGCTCTAGCACTGCACACAGTAGGTGTTTAGTCACAGAATTCAATTGACTACTTAGTGGCAATTTTAAAGCTAAGGAGATGCCAGCAGGATGCTGTGGTTTAGGAAAATTAGTCTGATAGTGATATCAAGAATGTCTTGTTTCATATGGAGACCCTTAGTCCAGTTGAGGGTATCTGAGTATGGAGAGCCATAAGGTTTTCCAAGTGCCTTGGTACAATTTTATCTTCATTTGAAAGATGAAAAGGTTCAGAGGTTATAAAGTGGTTTACCTGTCTACTTTGTGTCAAAGGCAGGACTATGGCCAAAGGTTTCTTTTCTGCTGACTCCAAGTCCCATAATCTTTGCCTCTCCAAGTTGGGGGGGTGGGGGAGGGTCAGGGAGAAGGGCAGAGGTGAAAAACATTTCAAAGAAGGAAACAGGATTGGGCTGGTGGGTAATTGTGGTTGAGGGAGAAAGAAATCAAAGGTGACAAAGTTTTGAGGGTGGATGACTGAAAAAAAATCCAGTGGCATTATTTCAGAAATTATGTCAGAAAAAGAAGCTGATTTGAGAGGTGGCAGAGGGTAATGATGGACTTGGTTTTCAATGTGCTATGGCTGAGTTAGTTATGTTGTTCCTTTGCCCCTGAATAGTCAAGATTTTTTCATCCTTAGGTGTGTGACTAGGACAACATGGGTTAAAATCCTGTAAACCCTCCCCCTTTTAAACTCTTACCTTCTGTCTTAGTATCAATTCTGACAAAACAGTGGCAAAAGCTAGGCAATGGGGGTTAAGTGATTTGTCCAGGATCACACAGCTAAGAAGTATCTGAGTCCAATTTTGAACCCAGATCCTTCCAACTCAAGGTCTAGCACTTACCTTACAGCCTAGCTGCCCTGCTGTACCCTTTCTCTTCACATCTCCCCTTAAAGAGAAAAGTATTCATCCAAAAGAATTCACAAACTTGATCTATATAACTTGTCATTCCTTTGGAATGATGAACTCTGGAATTCCCTGTTTGGCCTTGAGGGCAAAGGCAAGTTTGTTCATCCTGATTTGATGAAAAGAGCCCCAACCCTGAGTTTGAATCTTATCTCCAACACCTTATAAAATAACAAGTTACTTAACCTGGCCTGAGCCTGTTTCCTCATCTGTAAAATGAGTAATACTTACCTTACTCCATGAGTTTGTGAAGGCCAATACACTTTGCAGACCTTAAGATACTCTAGAAATAAATTGTCAGCTATCTTATTGGCTCATCAGCAACTGTTGGACAGGTCACTTAACTTCCTTAGGCATCAGCTTGTTTTTCTGTAAGATGAGTACAAAAATAGTAGGAGGGGAAGCATTTATATAGTGCCTGCTATCAGCCAAATATTATCTTATTTGATTCTCAAAACAACCCTCCAAAATAGGTGTTGTGATTATCCCAGTTTTACAGTTTAGAATACAGTGTAAGTGACTTGCCCAAGGTCACACAGCCAGTAAGTATCAGGTCAAATTTTAACTTTTTTCTTGATTCCAAGACCAGCGTTCTACTGCACCACAAGCTACCAGTAAAGCTGTCTTCTGCTAATTAAGATTATTGACAGCAGCTGGATTGAATGACTGGCATGGAGGAAAGCTGAGCTCATTTCCGAGACACTTGGCTCTTAGTGCTGTTGCTAAGAGCAACTATTAAAAATTGGTTAGAGTTGTCTTGTCCAAACATCCAGGCAGGTCAGGTCAAAGTTTATTAACTCTCTCCTCAATTAGGGCCTTTTTAGAGGGCCTCTTTGGCTCCTTGAAGTCTGGCCTTGAGTGGGAAGTGGCATCTGTACTATCGGGGCTGAATGGATGAGCTCTCCCTCGGTTCTCCTGGTTGGACTGTATCCTATTTCACTGTTAGGATGCCTGGGTTCTACCCTGGATGTCCTTCAGGATATCCTAAAGAAATAGCCTTCTTCGCCCTTCAAGACTCTCAGGGTTAGAGGGAGATTTTTAGGCCGAGTGGGCTGGAAAGGAAATGTGAATGATGCGGAAGCTAATTCACCCTAATTGTCTTTCGCACCTTGCCCCCGGTGCCCCCACCGCCTCATTTTCTGAGTTGGGGGTGGAGCCTGACGTAGAGACGGAGCAGGGGTAATTGGGAGTGTGGCTTGTATTAAGGAGTGGCTATTAGAGGAGGGTCTTCATGATGCAGACCCCCTCGAGGGCAGGGGTATGACGACATTTATGACGCAAAAGTCAATCTAGGAAAACAAGGGATGGAAAGGTGGAAGAGACGACGCTGGGACTGCCCATGATTGGACAAGCAACACCATGAGGGGCGTATGAAACCCACCTCCAAAGTGGGTGGGGTGCGCCGTGGCCCCGCCCGAGCCCCTTGCGTCCGGCTCCCGCCAGTGTCGCTGCGGTTCGGCCGGGGGATCCTGCGCGCACCGAGCGGAGGAGGATGCGGCGGCTCCCGGGGTTCTGGGGGATCCGACTGCTTTTCTGCCTCCTGCTACTGACCGGTCGCCTTAGGGGCAGCAGCGCCACCAGTGCCCACGGTCAGGAGGAAGCCTAACGGTTGGAGGAATGGGAAGGGGGCGAATCCCAGCCTAAGTGATGTTGGGGTACAGATTCTAGAGAGAAGGGGGCAAGAACTCGTATAGGAACTGGGGGCGGTGGGGGGAATAAAAGGACTTGTGGGGGGGAGGGAACAAGGGGGCGTAGTCCTGGGGGTGGGGCCCAGGACCCGGAGGCGGGACCTTAGGAGAAGTGGGCTCTGGGGGTGGTCGGGCCTTCGATCCTGGGAAGGAGGGAGTAGGGGTTTTTCAGATCTGAAGGGTTTAAGACTGAGGCTAATGCAAGGGGATCACGGTGAGACCTGGAAGAAGTCGGGACAGTAAAGTGGAGAGAGGAGAAGGGCTTCTCTTGGGAATCGTAAATAGATTCTAGATAGGAGTTTGAGCATCCCAGGCTGCAGGAGCCTGGGGAAGCCGACTAGGGGATTCTGGGGCTCTGGAAGAAAAGACTGAGTCGGAAGAGGGACCAAGATTTCCCAGGGAGGCTGAGTCAGTCCAGTTTGGGGATTCCCAGCGCTAAAGGGAAATTGAGGGTATAGGGGTAGAAGATGGGGGGGGGGAGAGGGTCTCTTCTCTCTCTCTCTCTCTCTCTCTCTCTCTCTCTCTCTCTCTCTCTCCCCCTCTCCCTCTCCCTCCCACCACCCCCCACCCCCGCTCCCAACCCTTCCCCCCCAGGCCCAGCGCTGACTCACGGCTGAGCGGCCGGAGACAGAGTCAGTCGCTGACTCACTAACTGAGGGCGGGAAAGGAGGGGCGCATGGGTAAGGGGAGTGAGCAGGCTGACTCCTCATCTCCTTGTCTGGCGCCCCCCTTTTCAGACCAGTCCTTGACTTTAGGGCTCGAGGGGAGACAATCCAGTGACCATATGGGTTCGGATGGTAGGGATGGGAACAGGCCTCACGCAGATGCCTCGAGAGAAGCAGATCTCTCACCAGAACAGCCGGATTCCAAACCCTCGGCCCCACCCGGTCCTGAGCGTCAGCACCCTGGACAGTGGCAGAGTCTGTTCTGGGCGCGTGGTCCGCTCTTGAGCAGCCCTGAGGACGGCTTCGTTTTCCCCTCTGTCCCACACTTCCTATTTCCCACCCTCAGAAGCCCTTCCTGCCCCCTCCAGGTCCTTTTCCCCATCGGAGACTATTGGTCTCCTCCCCTTCCTCTTTCCTACCCCCATTGTTCCCTATGTGAGTGGGAAGCCCTCCCCATTTCCAAGCCCTCTATGCCAGAGGCCTCACATCCTACCCAGAAGGACCCCTCAAAGTAGCAGAGCTGGTCTTCCTGTCCCACTAACTCGCTAGTCATAACATATAAATGTCTTGCAGGTCTCCTGAATGTTGTGCCCATAGGAGGAGCTGTACAATACTGAATATGTATAAACACTGACCATATGGGAAAACTGAGGCTTTCAGGCATCATTTTGCCAAGATCTTGATCAACTTGGGGCTTAGGTTCTTTCCTGAAGATTTCAGATCTCCTCCCTGCACCATTTCTCTTATACGAGCATCCTTCCCTAGGATGGATCCAAATTACCTTCCCTATCCCCTCCTCTTTTATCCATCTGTATGACTATCTGATGTTTGGCTGGTAAGTTGTTGGACTCATCTGTCTATCCACAGGCTGCCTGTTTGACCGTAGGCTCTGCTCTCACCAGGAGGTCTGTATCCAGGGTGAGTGAAAGAGGAAGACAAGTCAGCCACGTGGCAATGAAAGCTGTGGAGAGGAAAGAGGGGGGTGGAGAGAGAATGCTTGATTGTATCAGGGGCCAGGGGGAAGAGTCCTATTCCACCCTGTCTACAAGGAACAAGGTTTTCATAACCTGGCAGGAGTCAAGAGGGGGGTGGTCCCAGGGCTATGGAATATGTGAAACTTGTGGTACCTGCCAGGTGTCCTAGAAATATCACCCCTTGCACCCCTAGATGGTTTGTTTGGACAGTGCCAGACAGGTGCAGGAAGAGTCCGGCCCCTCCTACAGGTCACTTCACCCATCCTCCAGAGATTGCAAGGGGTGCTTCGGCAGCTCATGTCCCAAGGTAAGTGAGGAAGAAAGAGATTGGGGAGAGGGGCAGGGACCTGTCAGTTAAGGACGGAAGAAATGAGAGTTGAAGCTTTCCCTAGACAAAAGATGTCTCTTTCCTGTCCTAATATACCCTTGTCATTTCTAACACTCTTACATCTATAATCATCCATTCTACTTAGGAAAGCCAAGTCAGCATTTAGGTAGAGTGCCTTTTTTTTAAAACCCTTACCTTCCATCTTGGAGCCAATACTATGTATTTGGCTCCAAGGCAGATGAGTGGTAAGGGCTAGGCAATGGGGGTCAAGTGACTTGCCCAGGGTCACACAGCTGGAAAGTGTCTGAAGCCAAATTTGAACCTAGGACCTCCCGTCTCTAGGACTGGCTCTCAATCTACTGAGCTACCCAGGTAGATTACCTTTTAATGGGCACTAGAGGATTCTAAAAGAGCAATTTAGACCAAGACAGAGGCCACTAGGACCAGCATACAGTGCTCTTGACCAGCCCCACATTTGAGTTCTACCTGACCATCAGGACCAGGAACCTAAAAGTGATTTTACTGGAAGAACCTTTTTTTTTTTTTAATGAAATCTAAGTAATGTCAGGGCAAAGTACACAGGAAAGAAAAAAAAAGAAGAATGATGGAGCATGTATGATTCTTTATATGCTGACTTATCTGGGAGCTAAAAATCAGGAGCCCTTTTTGATCCAGGGAGAGACAGAAATGAGAGCTGCCTCAGGATCATCAAAGATAGTTTAGAAAGCCCAGCCTGGTGATACTATGGGTAATCTGAGGCTACTGAATCTCTTGAATTCAGAATTTTTAGTTTCTTTAAGGCTGTAGCTGATGGCACTAATAAGATGGGTTCCCAGGAATGTCTTGAGTAGACATTGTACTTTCAACCTGAATGAGATGAGGAGATTTGGTGTCAAGAAAGGAAGAAAGGAAGGAAGGAAGGAAGGAAGGAAGGAAGGAAGGAAGGAAGGAAGGAAGGAAGGAAGGAAGGAAGGAAGGAAGGAAGGAAGGAAGGAAGGAAGGAAGGAAGGAAGGAAGAATTAGAAGATATATTCAAGGACAGACAAAATGTACTAGCCCTGAACCTTTCTCATTTTCCCTTTGAACGATGTTCTCTTCAACATATGTATGGAGGGAGAAGGGAGGGAGGTGGCTTAGTAGATAGAGAGCCAAGCCTGGAGATAGAGGTCCTTGGTTCAAATCTAGCCTCGGATACTTTCATATTAGCTGTATGAACCTGGGCAAGTCACTTAACCCTAATAGCCTAGCCCTTACCACTCTCCTGCCTTGGAACCAATACTTCATATTGATTCTAAGATGGAGAGTAAGAATTAAAAAAAATAAAACATAGATTTTTGGAAATTATTTTTAGTCTCATTCTGGTTCTCTGGATGAACTAACCATCTTCTTTGGGTTTCTCCACCCTCTCAGGCCTATCCTGGCAGGATGACCTCACCCAGTATGTGATATCCCAGGAGATGGAGAGGATCCCCCGGCTCCGACCACCAGACCCTGGCTCCAAGGACAGGTAAGACCTGGGGTCATGTGGAACAAGAAGAATAATCACCTCTACCCTCAAGGAAACCCCAGTATAGATGGGTGGATTTTGTAGCTCACCTGAAAGAATTTTTGTGCTGAAAAAGGGAAGACTAGAGGGTCTGAGAAGTGGCCTGAAGATCTATAGACAGAGTTTGTAGGACTGAGGCAGGATTGTGGCAAGTTTTTGCTGGTCTCAGCTGGCCTGCTGCTTCAGGAGTTGGCTATTGGTTTAGTCAACTGCCCTCCTGCCCAATCCTCATTTCACATATGTGATATGACATTCCTGGGCTAGGAAGGGATGGGCCACAAGAATGGCTTGTTTTCTTCTCTTGCAGTGGGGAAATGAGGGTCATTAACTGGGGTACAAAGAACATTGAGATACACATATCGAACAATGGCGTGGTGGATGGTGGGCATCTGAATGACACAGCTTTGGAAGCTGTGATTGGGAGAAGAGATTTGCCGTCCCTCCTCTCTATTTCCACTCTCACACTTTGTTCCTGGTAGCTGCTTTTGTAGCAGGATGATCAAGTCATGGGAGCTACCCTAGCCTTGCCCTGGGCCCTGGGCTGCAGCTGCCCCCTTAGAGTGGATGTCCCATCCTCCAGCCCTTCTGTAGGCCCTTCTGTACCACTGCTCTTCCTGCCCCACCTGCTACCTGTCATTCCTTCCCCACCACACACATTGCTTTCCTCCCCAGGTCCAGCCTGGCAGCCAGGAGACCTGCTCTCCCTGGGGAATTGCTTCCACCTGACCCCCCAACAGGCTCTGCCCCTGCAGCCCAGCATCGGCTTCCGAGGCCTCTGCTGGGTGGGGGTGGAGCTCTGCTGCCTTCCCTCCCAGCTGAACTGCTGCCTCCACTCCTGGAGCATCTGCTGCTGCCCCCACAGCCCCCACTCCCTGCCCTGAGCTATGAGCCCACACTGCTGCAACCCTACCTATTTCACCAGGTGAGACCTAAGAGCAGCCATTCCTTGTCTGCAGTCACCCCTTCTAACGCACCCTTAACTTTCTTCTGACCACAAGCTTTGCTTTCCCACACAGTTTGCCTCCCAGGATAGTTCCCAGGCCTTGGAGAACTCCCCAGGGTTGGTCACGGTCGTCCCCCAGCCAAAGGCGGAGCCCCCAGCCCTCTTCAGCAGAGCTTCTTCTAAGAATGTGTTTGGTGCCCATCCCAGCCTCTCCTACAGGAACCCTCCAGGGCCTGTACCTGCCCAGCTCTTCCAGGACCCTGGACTCCTCTACCTGGCTCAGGAGACCCCTGCCTCAACTAGGGTCAAGGGTCAAAGACTACAAGAACAGGGAGGCAACAGCCAGGGAGAAGATCCACAGACCTATGGGAAGGAAGGGATAGGGGGAACTGGGGAGCGGGAACCAGAGTCTCCTGCTTTCTCATCCCAAACCCCAGGCCCCCAGCCAGGTAAGTGAGTCTCCCTGCCTGCCTACTATTCTATTCTCTCTTTCCATCCTTAGTCTTATTTATCCATCGATCCATCCATCCATCTATCTTTCTCTTCTTTCAGCCTCGCACTTCCCTGTCTCATGGGGATCTCAGCCTGTCCAGGACTGTGGCCCCCTAAATGAAAGCCAGAATGCCTCTAGTCTCTGGCATGAGTAGTTTTCTCAGAACCCTTGGAAATGGGATGAGCTGGAGACAAGATTGGCTTCCTCACTATACTATTTGAAGCTGTGCAAATCTGAGCCTCCTTTTGTACTCTTCTACATCCCTTGTACCCATGACACCACTTCCTTGCTTCCCCTCCCACCCCAGCTCTGAGGGCTCTCTCTTTCTCTTTCTCTCCTCTCTTCCCCCCCCCCCCAAGATGTGCTTCTGCAGAGACTGGCAGCAGTGCTGGCTAACTATGGGGTGGAATTAAAGCAGCTCAGCCGGGAGCAACTCACCAGCCTCTATACTCTGATGCAGCTGATGCCCAAGGGTATGGGAAAGAGCCAGGGTGAGTGTCCAGTGGAGAGATCTGAGGATTCTGGGAAAGGCAGCTCTAGGGAAGGAAGTGGTCAGTATCCCATGGCTTTTTAGCCAGGAAATAGGAAGAAAATCATAAATCTCATGGAAAAGGGCAGGGCCATGGTGAGAAAAGGCAAAATAGGAGCAGAAGGAACAGAAAAGTAGTAGTAGTTGAAGAAATAGGACAGTCAGGAGGTGGATAGGTAGTTCAGTGGATTGAGAGCCAGGCCTAAAGGTGGGAAGTCCTGGGTTCAAATCTGACCTCAGCCACTTCCTAGTGGTGTGACCCTGGGCAAGTCACTTAACTAACCCCCATTGCCTAGCCTTTGTCCCTCTTCTGCCTTGGAACCAATACACAGTATTGATAGGAAGAAAGGAAGGAGCCAGCCAAGAACAAAAAATGAAGAGAAAGTAGAAACAATGGCAGAGCAACAATTTGAGTGGCACCATTGATGGTATTCTAGTCAATGATAAGAATGGCAATAGAACAAATACCTTCATCTGGTTTCTCTTCACCTTTGCCTCATAAGCCTTTTCTATCCTTTTCACAGGTGAAGCTGGAAATGTTGATGCTGAGATGAAGAAAGTAAGCAGATAGAGCCCAAACTACTGAATTTACCCCATCAACCTCTCACCTTCTCATAGAGCCGTGGAATTTTATACCTGGGAAGAAACTTTAGTGATTGCCTCTAATCCAACATCACTATATACAAATAGGAAAAGTGTGATCACAGATTAATTGGACCCAGCTACCCAATAGCAGAGCCAAGACAAGAATCTTCTTCTGACTACTAACCTGGGGTTTTTCCATAATTTCATGTTTTGTCATACCACCCATGCCAGCCTCATTGTATGAGGTTTCCCTGACCCAAAGTCCTAAATGCACCTATATTGGGTGTCCCTTTGCAATCCTACCAATCTGGATCAACCTCTCAAGTCTCTCTTTACTCTTTTGGGCAGGCAGTGGAAGGAGACATGCAGCTCACTGTCGAAAGAGTAGAAGCTCCTTCTGCCATGGTTTCCTTACCTGAACTCCCTATTGGTAGCACCACCCCAATTCATGTGCAGAGAACTGAAGTGGAAGGCCCTAGCAAGTCCCCACTTTCCCATGCTACTCCTGTCCTGATGGAGAAGAAGAGTCCATTGGACCAGAAAGGGCTCTCTGGGGGAGAGCAGCCCCCAGCTCATTCTGCAGAGGAGTATGGCTACATAGTTACAGACCAGAAGTAAGAATTCTTGGAGAGGGAAGACCATGAGAACCCAGAGGCAGGCAAGGGGGCAAGAAGAAGTTAGATAGGTGGTAGACTATTTGCCTTGTAGCAAAGGCAACATCATTATGGGTAGAAAAGAGGACATTAGACCTGAAGGAAGATAGGAACTGATTGATGATTATATGGTGGGAGAAGGCTTGATCACATGGGTCGATGGGGATCTGATTGGGGATGTAGACTCTAAACAATCATCCTAGTGCAAATATCAATAATATAGAAATAGGTCTCGATCAATGACACATGTAAAACCCAGAGGAATTGCATGTTGGCTATGGGAGGGGTGGGAGGAGGGAAGGGAAAGAACATGAATCATGTAACCATGGAAAAATATTCTAAATTAATTTATTAAATAAAATTTTCAAAAAAAAATAAGGTGGGAGAGGAAGGTCATGGTAAAGACAGGGAAGCTGTTTACTGGGCTCTCAATGCTATGAAATGAAGGTATCCTCCAAGATGATGTAACTGAGAAGTCCCTCCCTCCCTCTTCCTCTAATCCCAGGCCCTTGGGACTGACTGCTGGTGTCAGGCTATTGGAAATCTTGGCAGAACACATCCACATGTCTTCTGGGAATTTCATCAATATCAGGTGGGACTGATGCCCTGAACTTTTGGATGGGGGAATGCGGTGATGTGGGCAGAAGGGGAGGGAAGCCAGAGGGGCTTCTTGTTCTCTCTTGGATGGAGCCCCACCTGGGATTGATAGCACACTAATCTAGAATTGGCTTCATATATTTTATTGTTTCCCGTAGAGAGCTTAACTTATCCCTTCCTCAGTCCAACCAAATTACCATCAGTGACTGAGCCTTGGAGGGTGGGACCATAATGTGGCTCTTACCTTTCAGTGTGGTGGGATCAGCCCTCACCTTCCGAATCCGGAACAATGAGCAGAACATGTCTTTGGCCGATGTGACGCAGCAAGCTGGTAAATTCCACCCCCAGCTGTATCTTGAACCCTGACTCAGGACCGTTCACCATCATCCTGATTAACCCAGCTTACCCACAGGGCATGGCATGGCATGGCATGGCATGGGGTGGTGTGAGTATCCTTGCAGGCTGAAAAAAGCCTAAAATGTCTCCTTCTTCTAGGACTGGTGAAGTCAGAGCTGGAAGCAGAGACAGGGTTCCGAATCGTGCAGACAGGAGTGGGCCAGGTATGCAAGGAGGTTTCTTTAGGCTGGAGTTGATGCCAGAACCAGGGTCTCTAAGGGAATGAGGGAAAGTCTATTAGGGGAAACTGAGGTACAACTTAGAGAATTGATTTAGGATCAAAGGATTGGCCCCTGGGAGGGACTTAAGAAGGGTTCAGTGCCAGGCGATTAATAAACAAAGGTTTATGGAGTACAATAGGTGCTAAAATATACAAAAGGGTGAGGGAATGGTCTCTGCTCTCAAGCTTATATTCTGGCTGTAAAACTGCATATACACAAGTCTGATGCCCACAGGCCCACAAATACATAGTGTACTGGTAATAAATCCAAGGTAATTGAAGAGGGGAGAGCATTAACAAATTGGAGGGATCAAGGAAGGTTTTACAGAAGAGATAAACCCCTGCTGAGTCTTGAAGAGGAGAGAGAAAGCTGCGTGGCTCTGGGAAGACAACTTGACTTTCTTTGGCACTCAGTAACTGCATCTATAAATGAGGAGTTTGGACTACATGTTCCCTAAGCTCCCTTCCAGATCTGACATCATTTAATTCTGTGGAGAAGATGGCGCAGTTCTCTCTCCTACCAGCAGGGGGTGCTGCTGGCTTTGCCAAATGAGAGCAGCAACATCTGTGTTTCTATGTTTGAGATAGATTCGGGAGGAAGCAGAGAGAGAAACGTAGGGCAGGTTAAGAGGGTTTGTTTGTTTGTTTTACAAGTTCTATTATAGCTATCTGGACTAAAATGGAAATAACCAGAAAAAGTGAGCTTCAGGGGCAACTAGGTGGCTCAGTAGAGCCAGACCTGGAGGCCCATGTCCCTGGGTTCAAATCTAACCTCAGATAGTTCCTAGCTCTATGACCCTGCACCAGTCACTTAACCGCTGTTGCCTAGCCCTTATTATTCTTCTGCCTTAGAACCAATTTGCATAGTATCAATTCAAAGAAGGTAATGAGTTAAAAAAAAAAAGAGCTGCAGATGCAACTAGATGGCTCAGTAGATAGAGAGCAAGACCTAGAGACCCATGTCCCTGGGTTCAAATCTAGCCTCAGATACTTCCTGGCTGTGTGATCCTGGGCAAGTCACTTAGTGTCTATTGCCTAGCCCTTATGGCTCTTCTGCCTTAGATCCAATGCATAATATCAACTCAAAGAAGGTCATGATTAAAAAAAAAAGAGAGAGTGAGCTACCTCTCCCTAAGTAAGATCAGCCTTACCACCAAGGCTGAAATTCACCAGTCTGTTCCTTTATGGGTTAACTATCACCTTCTCCCCTATTAAAATGTAGATAATCTTTGTCAGAACAATAGCTGCTGTGATGGAGCTCAACCTTGGCCTGAAAGCATTAGGTTCCTGAGTCTGAATGCAGGTTCTGTCACTTATTAGCTGGCTAGCCTTGGGCAAACTTCTTAGCCTCTCATAATCTCTTTTTCCTCCTCAGTAGAAGGAAGGGTTAGATTAGATCCGAGGTTCTTAGCCTTTTCTGGGTATTCTACCCTTTAGGCAGTCCAGCAAAGCAGATGGCCCCCTTTTTAGAACTATATTCTTACATACCTAAAATACATAAGATTGCAAAAGACACTAATTATATAAAAACACAGTTTCAAACTATTAAAAAGACAGCAACACATTAATGGATGCCAGGCTAAGAGTCCTTGGATTAGAGGATCTCTGAGACGTCTTCCAGCTCCAAATTCTATGATGCTGTGATATTCAGGAGGAAAGGGTGATGGTATAGTTACTATAGGAGAAAGCAGCCTGGACTTAAAGCCAGAAGACCACTTATAAGCTGGGTGGCTTGGCTAGTCACTTCTGAACTTCAGTTTCCTCATATATGAAATGATGGAGTTGGATTTCTTAGGGCATTTCTAGCCTCTGACAGTCAGTAGAGCTGAAAGGAAGAAACTCAATCAACAATTATTTATCAAATGCTAACTAGGTGCCAGGCACTGAAGATATACAAGCCCATAATGAATTAGTCCCTGCCCTTGAGCTTACATGCTATCAGAAGTGGTTGGCACATAGGAAATGTTTAATCTGGGCAGTTAGATAGAGCTCTTGACCTGGAATCAGGAAGAACTGAGTTCAAATTTGGCCGTACACACTTATTAGTGTTCAAATCACTTAACCTCTATTTGCCTCAGTTTCCTCATCTGTAAAATGGAGATAACAATAGTACCTACCTTCTAGAATTGTTATCAAATGAGATAAGTATAAAGCAGGTAGCACATTGTCTGACTCTTAATAGATGCTATATAAAAGTTACCTATTATTATTAATAGAGCCTGGGCACTAATATTAATGACTTCACACGTTTTCCAAGTACCTGTCCTGCTTTCACCCTATACCACCAGGCAGATAGATGGCTGGGCAGGAGGACCAAGGCATCACCAGGGATTTTCTTTAACTGATTCCTTCCAGGAGTATCAATTTAGCTTGAGACTAAGGAGAAGGCTTTTTTCACCCCTGAGCATTTCTGTCCTGACCAAATGGAAAGTGAATAGGGATGGGGGAAGTGACATGGCTTCTTCCTTTCCACCTCCCTTGAACTCAGTAAACTCACCTCCCTTACAAAACACTGTGTTGACAGCGTGAAGAAGCAGCTGCAGTGCTGCCCCGGCCAGCCCGAGGGGCTCCCCCACTTCGTTCTGTGCTGCTGACCCTGGTGGCCCTGGCAGGTGTGGCAGGGTTGCTGGTGGCTGCAGCCTTGGCCATCTGTTTGCGGCAGCATGGGCGACTTCGGGAGAAGGAACGTCTGGCAGCCCTGGGGCCTGAGGGAGCCCATGCCGATACCACCTTGGAGTATCAGGTTTGTGCTCCCTAGGGATCTGGAGGGGAGATGGGCATGGGAGGAGAGAGGAACTTAGAAATGGCCAGGACACCTGGGTCTGGTGGGCTGGACCAAGCAAACTGTAGGGCACAATATGGAGAGAATGAGACTATTGGGAAATTAGCTGCATCACAAACCGTAAATCCCCTGCCCCTAAATATGTACCAGGAAAGGCTAGATGTTGACCACCCCCTCTAGAAGGCAGTGGAGTGAATGCCTACCTTTAGGGAAGGCTGTACTGAATTGCCTCTAAAATCTCTTTCAACTCCAAAGTTCCATGCATCATAAATACCATTCAGATAGATCTTCTGCTCTAAAAAGAGGCACAGAGAAAATAATTCTTCTCACTGGAACTGTGTTCATTTGGAAATCAACCAAAGCCAGTAGACTAAGCTCTGGGAGAACCAACACCATTTTATCTACATTTGGTATCTCTTCTAGCACCCCACCCAGCCCTCTGTACTCTGAGGTTAGGGTTAGAATTGAAATTATTACTAGAAAAGATAAACCTTGGAACAAAATGTCCCAATATACAAAATATATTGATGAGAAGGCTAAAAGATATCTTTGGACCCCACCGGTGGCTCCTGAACCTAGGCTCACTTCCTCTGGCTCCCCAGGAACTGTGCCGCCAGCACATGGCCAGCAAGTCTCTGTTTAGCCGGTCTGAGGGGCCACCAGAGCCTTCAAGGGTGAGCAGCATCTCCTCTCAGTTCAGTGATGCTGCTCAGGCCAGTCCCAGCTCCCACAGCAGCACTCCATCCTGGTGTGAAGAGCCTGCTCAAGCCAACATGGACATCTCCACAGGACACATGATCCTGGTCAGGATGGAAGCTAAGGATCAAGGGGGCTGCAGCAGGGAGGGCAAGGGCTAGCACATGAAGGATTTGAACTAGTTTGGTGGAAAGTGGTACCTAGGGGAAGGAAAGATACCAGGCTGTGACTTCTACTCTCCAGGCATATATGGAGGATCACCTGAGAAACCGTGACCGGCTGGCCAAGGAATGGCAGGCTTTGTGTGCCTACCAGGCAGAGCCCAATGCTTGTAGCATAGCCCAGGGTGACACCAACCTCAAGAAGAATAGGAACCCTGACTTTGTGCCCTGTGAGTGGCCTCTGGCCCTATCCTAGTAGCCCTGCCCTGCCCATTACCCCTGCCCACTCCCTTTCCTGTTCTGGCTTCTGGGTTGTCGGGCAAGGGGCTTGAGTGAGCAGCCTGGGTATCTTTAATGGGAAGCGTTTTCTTGGTGGAGGGCTGACCAGTGGGGAAGCTGTTGGTACCCTGATGACCCAAAGATGGGCTGTGGGGTGGGTTCTGTGCAGATGACCATGCCCGAATCAAGCTGAAGGTGGAAAGCAGCCCTTCTCGGAGTGATTATATCAACGCTAGCCCCATTGTGAGTACTGAACTCCCCATCAGCAAAAAGGCCAATCCCAGCTCCCATCTTGACCTGAGATTCTTCGCTTTTTCCTTGCTGGTCATCTCTGTCATGAATTCCACTTTATCTTGGCTTCTGCCCTGGCCCCGATCCTCTAAAAAGCTTTGCCTATCTATTCTAATGATAACAGTAATAACTCACAGCTCTAGATTGCTTTAAAGCCTACAAAACACCGATAGCCCAGTGAGAATAGATATTGTATCATCATCTCCATGTTAGGGATGAGCAAAGCTGAGACCCAGAATCACACCACTGGTGAGCTAGAATTTGAACACACATTTCTCTCGACCCTCAATTCAGTCTCCTTTTTGCTATGTGATGCAGCTTCCTCTTGCAGCTAAACTAGAGTTCAAACCCAACCCCAACCCCTTCTGTTTTGGTATGATTTCCTATTCCTGATTGTGCTTCTCTTCTACTCCAACATGACGTACCTCCCCTAGATTGAACATGACCCACGGATGCCAGCCTACATTGCCACCCAGGGCCCACTGTCCCACACTATTTCAGACTTCTGGCAGGTGAGCTCCCAGAAAAGGATGCTAATAAATGAGGAGGGCTTCCCCAGAGGATGATCTATGTCACCACTTGGGTGCAGCCCAGGAAATGGGAAGTGGGCAAAGCTGTAACAAAGAAATTGTCCTGGCTTCCTGATCGTCTGACCCTGTGGGATCTTTCCTCCCTCAGATGGTGTGGGAAAATGGCTGCACAGTCATCGTGATGCTGGCACCCTTGGTGGAGGATGGAGTCAAGCAGTGTGACCGCTACTGGCCGGATGAAGGCTCATCCCTCTATCATGTCTATGAGGTTGGGAGGGAGGAAAGGGAGGGTGAAAAGAAGGAAACAAACAGGGAGGAGGAAAGTCATACAGAACAAGGAAAAGCCAGAACCTGGCACAAACTCTGGGCCCTCTAAAGAAAGGAAAGAAGGAAATTGGGATTAGAGAGCTAACTCCTCTCACTGGCATCCACGGACATGTCTATCAATCAGTATTTCTTTTCTTTTTCTTATAAAACCCTCATTTTCTATCTTAGTAACAACTCTAGCAAGAACTAGGCAAAGAAGGCTAAATGACTGACTCAGGGTCACACAACTGGGAAGTGTCAAAAGCCAGATTTGAACCCAGGTGCTTCCTACTCCAAGCCTGGCACTCTATTCAACCCTCAATCTGTATTTTTTAATTTTCTTTTTTTAAATGTTTTTCTTTTTAATGTTTTCATTTATACTTAGAAACAAATTTTTTTTAATCCTCTATGTTCCATCTTGGAATCAATACTGTGTATTGGTTCCTAGGCAGAAGAGTGGTAAGGGCTAGACAATAGGGGTTAAGTGACTTGCCCAGGGTCACAGCTGGGAAATGTCTGAGGTCAAATTTGAACCCAGGACCTCCCATCTCTAGGGCTGACTCTCAATCCACTGAGCTACCCAGCTGCCCCCTAGAAACAATTTTTAACAATTATTTTTAAACCTTTACCTTCTTTCTTAGAATCAATGTTGTGTATTGGTACCAAGGCAGAAGAGTGATAATGGATAGGCAAGAGGGGTTAAGTGACCTGCCCAAGGTCACATGGCTAAGAAGTATCTGAGGCCAGGTTTGAACTCAGAACCTCCCATTTCTAGGCCTGGCTCTTAAGCCACTGAAGCTTCCAACTGCCCCTGACAATTGTTTTTTGACATTTTAAAATTCATATTTTCTCCTTCCTCCTCCTTCCTGAGGTGGTAAAGAGTCCCATCTAGGTTATACCCATGCTTTCATATAATGCATATTTCCGTACTGTTCATGTCATGATAGAAGACACATATCACACATACAATAGAAATGTCATGAAGGAAATCTAGTAGGAGATGCGTGCTTTAATCTGCACTCAGACTCCAATAGTTCCTTCTTCGATGTAGCCAGCATTTTCATCACGAGTCCCTCCTGGCTATCTTGGAGTCTGTCAGTGTTTCTTAAGCACTGTTCTTTGCCCAGCAAAGTGCCCCTTGGAGATAGAAGGAGATTAAGAGGTGATTCATGCCCTCCAGGAGTTTATGATTTCGCTTAGACAACAGCATACCTTAGACGTTCTATGATTCCCATTTTAAAAATTAAAAAACAGGAGTTCAGAGTTGTCTGGGTGACTTGCCAGAGACTATACAGTGATATGGAGGTAGAGAAACGCACTAGATTCAGTCAAAAGACTTGCATTCAAATCCTGGTCTTGTCTTTTACTAGCTTTCCCTTTCAGAGTCCCAGTACAAATCGAGAAGGTTGATCTATTTGATCTCTAAGGACCATTGCAGTCAAGTCAACAATAATTTTATTTACTTATTTTTAAACCCTTACCTTCTGTCTTAGTAACAACTCTAAGTCAGAAAGACAAGCCTTAGGTATATAGTGTTAAGTGACCCACCCAGGGTCATACAGCTAGGAAATGAGGCCAAATTTGAACCCAGATCCTCCTGACTCCAAGCCTGGCACTCAATCCACTGAGCCACCCAGCTACCCCTCAACAAACATTTTATTAATCAAGCATAAGACATACAAAGAAAAGCAGAAACAGTCCTACCCTAGATGATTTCATATTCTAATGAGGGAGACAAAATATAAACTGAATGTACAAGATATATTCTAACAGCAGATGCTATCACCAGTGCCAGATGAGTAGTTCAAGATAGCAACTGCTTTCAGAAGAGGGGGAGAGATCCCTATCAATTAGGGTGGTTAAGGAAGGCTTCAAGAACAAGATTAGGATGGAGCAGAGCCTTGAAAGATTCCAATAAGTAGAAAGAGAAAGAAAAGAGGGTGATAGTCTTTGAATGGAGGATCAAAGGTGAAAAGATTGGAAAGCACAAGCTATGGGCTAGGTGCAGTGAGAGAAACCTTCCCCAGCCAGCCACCCCCCCAATCCATTAACAAAGAGGATCTCCAGGACACTGAGCCCCTTCTCCATGCAGGTGAACCTGGTTTCAGAGCATATCTGGTGTGAGGACTTCCTGGTGCGCAGCTTCTACCTGAAAAACGTGCAATCCCAAGAGACTCGCACCCTGACCCAGTTCCACTTCCTCAGCTGGCCAGCTGAGGGGACCCCAACCTCGACACGGCCCCTGCTGGACTTCCGTCGGTAAGCACCAGACCCTTAGATATGGGATAAAGAGCAAGGAGGACTGGGATGGGATGGAGCCAGAATTAGATTTGGTCTAGTTTGAGAGAAACAAGGAGCATGGAAATTTGGCAATTTAGCAAAAGGCAACAGCACAGACACCCTTATCACGGAGTCCTGGAACACTAAGGAACCAGGATCAAGGGAGAAACTCATATATGTCTAAGAACCTTGGCAATACTCCAGCTCCTTGTCTTGGTAGAAGGTGAAGGGGGGCTGGAGGTGCAGGGGGAAGAGAGATGTGTTTTGTGAAATGGAACCCACAATGAGGCTCAGGTACAAGTTCCCCATTATCTCCCAGGATACTACTCCTTTCCTCCAAGGACTAGTTCATAAGACCTAGGAAGCCCTGCCTCATCTTTCAGTCCAAAAATGAGTGGTGCAAAGGAAAGAACCATCTGAGACTTAAGATCAGAGCTTAAGAGTTGGAAGATAACCTAAAGGTCACCTAGTCCAATCCTTCCATTTTCCAGATGGTTAAACTGAGACCCAGAGAATGGCAGAGGCAGGATTTGAACCCAAGACCTCTGATTCCAAATCCATAGCTCTTTGTACACCACATTGTGCCTTCCTACTTTAGGGACTCAATCTCTGACCTCTCACCCTGGGATGCTTCCCCCTCTCAGCATCCTTCAATTCAGGACTGTCTTATCTGTGCCCATGTCTTTTCTGGGTCTCCTCTAATTCTCTCAATATTCTGCCACTCTCTGTCCCTCTCCATTTCCATCTCTCTGTTTTCCCTGCTTGTTCTATCTCCTCAGTTGCCTCTCCATCTCTGTCTGTCTGTCTCCCCCCCCCCCATACCCTCTTTCTTTCCCTCTCTCCCTCACAGCTGCCAGTGTCATTTTTGTGATCTGCAGCTAGTATTCTGGCTTCAGTTGCATAGTCACAAAAGTGATCATTGGCAGGTGTGGCTGCTGCACGGACAGGATGGATGGGCCCCAGGAAAGCCCCAGCAGGCCGCCTGAGGGGATAGGGCTTTGGGGGACCCTGACAGAGAGCAGAGAAGAGAGGGAGGAAAGAAGTTGTTCTTGTTTCTTAGGGCTTTGGTGGACCCGTTTTGGGGATGTGGGTAGGAAGGAATCCCACTCGGTCACAAAAGCCATGGAGCTGCCTGTGGTATCTCTCCTACCACCACCACTACCTCTGTGGAATGCTCCCCTTTGGGCAGGCAGCTTTCTAGGATTCTTCTCCTTGCTCCCATTTTTTTACTCCTCCATATTGATCTCTCCTATACTTCATCCACAAAATTTCTAGTCACTGGAAAAAGAGAAAAGGGAAACTGAGTCTGGTATGGGAGTTAGAGATCTGGGTTCAAATCCTAAGCATTTGGCAAAGTGTTCAGGGGTATCCTTATAACTATCTGACTCCTGTGCTGGAAAAGCTATATGACCCTACTCCCTCCCTCCCACAATCAGGTAGAGATCCAGACTCAGAAGGAGGTTAACCCATAGGATGCACCTGCCCAAACCTGGCTGAAAGCTCCATCCATCTTCCCCCAAGGGACTGGGAGAGATTTCAGAATGAACTAGGATTGGGGGTATCAGAAAATCTGAGCCCTAAATGGACTATAAGACTCCTGGACATATAACTTAGCTATGTAGTGCCATAAGAATAAAACCATTTAAAATTTTCAATTTCATAAATCTAAAATGTTTAAAGTGCTATTAAACTGGGAGTCTATTTACAAAGGGACTCCTTGTACATAGTAACATAACATGCTGGAGTTTAATGCCTTCCCATTCAACTCATCCCCTATCAGGTTCTGACAAGTGTCCATCCCCAAGGCTGGCCCCTTAGATAAGGAGGGATTCAGAGAATGAAAGAGCTTGGGCAAAGGGGAAAACAGCCTATGGTATTGAGAAGGAACTGATGGGGGAAAGGAACTATCAAGTGATCCCAAGAGATTGAAGACTCTAATAAGAGTTGGCCCTGATTGACAGGAACAGGTCAGGGAGAGGATTCCGACAGAGGCATATAAGAAATCTAGAACTCTCCCAATGTGGGGATGATTCTAGAGGCTTAGAATCCATCCCTCCACCCCTACTTCCCAAAGGCAAGTCCAGCCTTCTGAAATAGCAATGAACATGAGGTATGATCTCTAGTCCTTACCCAGTCTCTTTCCCTACTCCCCAGTTTATTTTGGCTGTCCTCCATCAACCTACCCCTAGGACTAATTCCAATAATTTCACAGGAGTCTTATCAAGTCCCCAGACAGTTGGAACCACACCCCAAGCAGGACCAAACAGAGTAGTGATAAGAAGATATTAAGGGCAAAGAGGCAACTTACTGTATGCTTCTCCATTTCTGGCAGGGCCTGACACTTCCCAGGATGCCATGTTAGGGGTCCCTAAAGATACAGACAAACTATTCTCCCCTTCCCAACTGACTCACTCCCTAGTCTAGAATTTCAGGCTCTCTACAATGTGGTCTCAGCCTATGTCTTCAGCTGCTTGTTCTTGTGACCCCTCCACCCCATCCCACTGGCTCTTTCTTGTTCCCTTCCATTGGAGTGGGAGAAGGAATAAAAACTGCACATTACTCTTCTTCATACACCCAAACTGGATTACTTAGCTATTACTCAAATTCTACCTTCCATTCCCCAATTTTATAAGCCATACCCCAAGCCCAGAAGTCACTTCCTCCTCTTTCTGCCTTTGAGATTCCCCCTCTTCTATTTGGGGGCTTTCTTCCCTGGGCACCCTTCTCTATTTCCCCCAAATCCTCTCCCCCATCCCCTGGAAGTAAGCACTCTCTTCCTCTTTTACTATAACTCTAGTATGTAGTTGAAAATCTTTCCTTTGCTTCCTTCACCACTCATTACCTTGTATTATGCTTAACAGTGTATACATGTCCTATCCCATCAGCAGAATGTGAGCTCTTTGAGGGAAGGGACAGTGGTGGTTTCTTCCCTTTGTTCTCTCAGGGATGGGCATGGTCAGTACTTAATAGATATTTATTGAAGACTTATGCCTCTGGCTGACACATAATTTTTGTTGTAGGAAAGTGAACAAGTGCTACAGAGGACGGTCCTGCCCCATCATTGTGCATTGCAGGTAATATTCGTGTGTGTGTGTGTGTGTGTGTGTGGCCAAAGGCTGCTTCTTCTTGCAACCCCCACCCCACTGGCCCTTTCTTATCCCCTTATGTTAGGGTAGAAGGAAAGAAGAGTAGAGGTAATAGAAAATTAAAGAAATCATTCTCTAATAATAGAATTATTAATGCAAGTATCCCCAGAATAGCTCTGATCCTTGATCCATGATTTCCAAGCTTCATTTTTTTCTTGGTCTTTTCTTCAACTTTTGGCCTCCTCTGATCTCAACCCTCAAATCTCTGACACAAACACACATTTCCAACTTTGATATGATCTTCTGTACTTCCTTCCCCTTTCAAACTGGACCTGAACTACTACCACCCCAAACCATTTTATTTCAGTGATGGAGCGGGAAGGACCGGTACTTACATTCTCATTGACATGGTGCTGAACCGGATGGCAAAAGGTGAGGTCTTTTCTTTCCCTTTCCCTCACCTCTGGCTTATCTTCAGTTACTCATCTGAGCCCCAAGTCTTCCCAACTCCCATCTACAAAATCCAATTCTACCACTTCCTCTAGGACCTTGGAAGGTTCTCTCTCAGTGTCCCTTTGGGATGCCCAACACCACTAAAACCCTTCTTCCTCAGGGGTCTCTTCCACTCCCCCCAAATTCCTTTGTCTCTCCCTCTATCAGGAGTGAAGGAGATTGACATTGCTGCTACCTTGGAGCATGTTCGAGACCAGCGGCCAGGGCTTGTCCGTACCAAGGTAGTTTTCTTCCCCTTTCTCCCTGGACTCGATTTACCTTCTTGATTTTTCTTCCTCTCTCCCTGGCTCACACTTTTTACCATGTGCCCACTGGTATAGCTGATGTCCATGAAATTCTGCATCCCTGTCCTTGTCTCTCTCCCACATGGCTCTATCCTGTGATCCCAACTATTCTTGTTACAGTCCTGAAATTATACAGGTTGTTCTTTGGGGTAGGAGTTTGCCTGTCTCCTCCAGGCCTGGGCCCTGGCTCTCCAAGGGAAAATCCTGGTCCTCTAACACAATTCTCTCTCCCCCTCACCAGGACCAGTTTGAATTTGCGCTGACAGCAGTAGCAGAGGAAGTGAATGCCATCCTGAAGGCTTTGCCTCAGTGAACAACCCAGCTGTTTCTGCTTCCTTCCATTCTTGTGGGCATGGTTCAATCCCTGTGGTCCCCTCATGCTCTCTGCAAGCATCTCTACCCTATGCCAGCATCTCCTACTCTGTATCTCTAGCCCCATTCTACCCTGGGCTTCTCAGAGCTGAACCTGAACTCCTCTCCAAAATGGAGTGGAGGTCAGACCTTCTCCTATATATCCTACCCAGATCTCAGGGGTTCCCACATGCAGGAACCCCAGGTCCCGCTAAAGGACAGTTGTCTGCAAAGTAGGAGAGGTGGGAGGAGGCCTACAGGCCTCTTCCTCTCTTCTGCTTGACCTTCCAGTTCCTGTCTCCCTAAGGTCATGAGGGCCTCTAATTTTGGTATGGCCAAAAGTTGGGGAATCAGGAGAGTTTCTAGTCTTGAACTTTACTCCTCTTTTCCAGCCATCCTCCCCCAACTCTCAGATTTTCCCACCTTATAAAAATTTTTTCCCTGTCCTGGGACCAAAATAACTGCTACCCAAACTCCCACTGTGGAAAAGGGGTCCAAGCTCTCCACTCCTAGACTGTGGCTCTCTGGCATCCTTCCCTTTCTGGGCCATCCTTCTTCCCCCCCCCCCCCCCCCACTCCCTGAACCTACCAAGAATCCGCCACTAGGCTCCTTTTCCCTCCATCACCCTTTCTAGAAAGATCTAATTTTGTATCAATGTGAATAAAGTCTGTGTTTTGTCTGTGCAGCTGCAACTCTTGACTCCTGCCTATCTCTTTCTGTCTGACTTCCAAGACCTCACTCTCAGCCTCTTATCTGTTTTCTCCAGTCATTGGGGGAGGGAGGGATTGATTACCTGCCAGGTTCATCTTCCTCTCATTAGTAAGAAGCATATAGCTTTTTTCTGAGGTGCTGATACATCAGCACCCTCGATCCACCTTCTGTCCCACCTTGATGTCCTGTGGTCTCCGACGACATTCCAATCTCTCCATTACAGGAGGTCTCCCATCCATGTTGTTGTTATCCATTCATTCAGTTGTGTCCAACTCTTTGTGACCCCATGTGGATTTAGGGTTTGTTTGGTTTGGGGCAAAAATACTAGAATGATTTTTCATTTCCTTCTCCAGCTCATTTTACAGATGAGGATCTAAGACAAACAGGGTTAAGTGACTTACTTAGGTTCACATAGCTAGTAAGTGTCTGAGGCCAGATTTTAATTCATGAAGACAAGTCTTCCTGGCTTTATTTTTTTAATATTTTCTCATGTTTATATGATACATTTTCTTTCCCGCCCCCCTCCCAGAGCTAACAAGCAATTCTACTGGATTATACAAATGTTATCACTTGATACATATTTCCATATTATTCATTTTTGCAATAGAGCAATCTTTTGAAAACAAAACTCATATACCCAAAAGTCATATACCCAAATAAACAAGTGATGTCATGTGTTTTTCTTCTGCATTTCTACTCCCACAGTTCTGTCAATGTAGATAGCATTCTTTCTCATAAGTCCCTCAGGATTATCCTGGATCATTGCATTGACAATATTAGCAAAGTCTATTACATTTGATCGTTTCACAATGTTTCACTTTCTGTGTACAATGTTCTCTTGGTTCTGCTCATTTCACTCTGTATCAATTCATGGAGGTTCTTCTAGTTCATATAGAAATCCTCCAGTTCATCATTCCTTACAACATCACCATCATGTACCACAATTTGTTTAGCCATTCCCCAATGGAGGGACACCCCCTCATTTTCCAATTTTTTGCCACCACAAAGTGTGGCTATTAATATTTTTGTACAACCCTTTTTAATTATCTTTTAGGGCACAAACATAGTAGTGGTATTGCTGGATCAAAGGGCAGTCATTCTTTAAAATTCTTTGGGCATAATTCCAAATTACCTTCCAGAATGGTTGGATCAATTCACAACTCCACCAGCAGAGTATTAGTGTCCAGACTTTGCCACATCCCCTCCAGCATTCATTATTTTCCTTTACAGTCATATTGGCCAATCTACTAGGTGTGAGGTGTACCTCAGAGTTGTTTTGATTTGCATCTCTCTGACCATAAGAGATTTAGAACACTTTGTCATCTTCCTGGCTTTAGATCTGGCACTCTATCCACTGTTCACCCCAAAGCAAAGTTTGTTTCATGTTCTTCTTAGTAGGAAGAGACCTTAGAGCACACTGAATCTGGCATTCTCCCTTTATATTTAGAGAAACTGAGATTCAAAAAGGGAAATAATTTGCCCAAGGTCCCAGGCAGCAGCAGAGCTGACATTAAATCCAGAGCCTGTCAATTTTAGTTGAATGGTCCCTCCACTAAGACATACATGTATAATGTGCAATGTGCTAGATAGATTTACTTGGACCCCTGCAGTTAATCCATTTGGATACTGGTTTTGAGATGCTTCAATCAGGGTCAAACTGAAATTCATCCTTCTCCCTCATTCCTGCCCAAGCAGGTGTTATTGAAACAGGTGTTGGCTAGATGGCAAAAACTCTCCATGAATCTGCCCTTACAGTTCCTGGAGGACATCCCCAGATCCTGGCTCAGAAGGTCCACCTGGATGTGACCATCTGCCTAAATCTATAATGGCTTACAACTTTAGGTTGGTGAAGTGTATGTATATATATATATATTCTTGGGGCAGCTAGGTGGCTCCAGGTTCAAATTTGACCTCAGATACTTCCTAGCTGTATGACCCTGGGCAAGTCATTTAACTCCCATTTACTAACCCTTCTGCCTTGGAACCAATACTCGGTATCGACTCCAAGATGGAAGATAAGTTGTTTTTTTTTAAAGTCTATATACATTCTCATTTGATTTCTTAACTCAGTAAGAGATGTTATTAATCCCATTTTACAGATGGGGAAACTGCAACTCATAAATTATATGGCCTGCCCAAGGTCATACATCTAGGTGAGAGGGGATTTGAATCCAGAGTCCCCTGATGTCAGGAGTCCTGTGCTCTATCCAAAGTTCCATACATTATTTCTTTCTGATAAAAGAAGCCTTCTCGAAAGAGAAGAAGAAAGGGAGGGAGGGAGTAAACTGGATATTTTAATGTAACAATCAAATTTAAAATCAAAGTCCCATCCTTTCTCACTCCATGTTTAGCTCAGAATAGACTCAAGTCTCAGCTTCTGAGGACCCAGAGGATTCAGAAAAGGGGAGATTTGTCCCCGAAGTCCACAGATTCTCCGAAATTCAGTCATCAGACCAGAAGAAGGGTTCTTTTGAACGGCCTCTCCCTTCCTCCCCTGAGCTGGCCCATGAAAGGAGGCTCAGAGGACAGCCAGTGCAGTCTTCGAATATCAGCTTTATTGGACTCCAGTGTTTCTTTTGTGAATCTGGGCTAAGCACACAGGGACCCAGCAGGCTCTCCCAAGCCAGACCTAGTGGGGCGCTCATACTTCCTCCACCCCCACCTCCTCCCCTCTGAGCCTCCACTCGGCCAGAAAGAGGAAGGGCAGCTCGCGTCATCACGAACGGGAACGCGTTAGAGGCTGAGGGCCATACATGCAGCGACAAACCCTTCACCACCATCATTCGGCTGTCCCAAGCACAACTCACACTCACAGCCTGTGGGGACCAGTTCCAGTTTCCCATTCCGCACCCCATTCCTAACGCCACACCGCACCCAACAAAAACCCGATTGTTCCCCTTCCCCTACCCCTCCCCACGCCACGCCACGCCATGCCGCCGCTGCCGTCGCCGCCGCCGTCGCCGCCGCCGCCGCCGCCGCCGCCGCCACTCAGCCTTCAGAGGCCTCTTCTTGGTCAGCTGGTCCCGCTGCCCTTCAGGCACTCGTTGGGGGTGTGGCTGCTTTGTTTTCCTGGCGCAGATGAATAGAGCTTCTCCCTCCCCTTCTCTCCCCCCCCCACCCCATTTCTGAGGGATCGATTCCTCCTCCTCCTCCCCCAACTAGTGGAATCCAATGATGAAACCGAGTCGAAAGAGCCTAGGGGCTCAGCCGGCGAACTCCAACCCGGGACTCCCCACCTTCCTCGATGTACCCACCCGTTCTCCACCTCTTCGAGGGATAAGGATCCCTCTGTGCCGTCACAGGGCTGGAGAGGCAGCCCGTGGCTGGTACTAGTGGAAACTGCATGTCCTAACATGCATTGCTTCCAACACCACTTACACTTTCACCCAGGCAATCTATGAAGGGGTACATAGCATTATGGGACACGTAGTTTCCAAGGGCTACTGAACACATCCCCCTGGGAAGTCTGTGGTCTACCGCTACTAAGCCCGCCTCCCCCCTGCCCCTGAAGCACACCTTCCAGGACATGGCTCAGAGCTCAGCATGGATGGGGGGGAGGAATGGAGGGGAATCCCCCCACCCTGCACCCAGGGAAGGGCGACATCCTGGAGGGGCTTTGCGACGGCTTTGGGTCCTGGACATCCAGTTCAGAATACATCTGGGGAGAGAGCAGGGGATACAGGAAAGAACGGGTCAGCGCCAAGCAGCCTGGAGTACAGCAGAGCAGCCAAGTATACGGGTCCCCCTGAAGCTTCATCCTGGGGATCAAAGGAGGGGTCCCCATCTGGGCCAAGCCTTGGTGATCATCCCTTACCCCAGACCACCCCCCTATCTTCTGGAAACCTCTATTCTCCAGTGCAAAAGCCCAACAGGGGATGGAACAGCTAGAGGAAGAAGGGAATGGACTGGAGCTGGTTTCAGAGTCAAGGGACTACTGAATGTACTCTAGCCACCTTAGCCAACCTACCCTGAAGACCCATGGCCCTTCCAGCTTCTTCCTCAATCAGTGTCAAGGCCTTTTGGGGGAAGAGGGAAATGGAGGGGTATCTTAGCCAGCCAGACAGCAGGGAATAGGGGAAAAAAGAGAGAGAGAGAGATGTCTGAGGAAGGAGGCAGCGGGTACAGCTTCAAGGAATTGCAGGAGGCAAGCAACAGAGACAGTCAGATCTCATCACTGCACCTGAGGCCTCACCCCAGAGCCACCCAAGTGGCAAGGGGTAGATGGTCTACAACTGCACAAGAGGAACAAAGGTTGATATTCACCGCATTCCTCACCACCATCAATCTAAGACAAACTCTCCCAGACCACAAAGTATGCCCCACCCCAGACAGGCTCCCCAATAACTCCAGGATGAGCCCTTCCTAAGGACCCCACTGACCCCTGCCCAAGGATAATCTCCTTCCTCCAGAGGACCTTTTCCTCCTCAGTGACTAGGCCCAGTTCTCATCTGACAGAGCCTGATTCTTCTGTGCTGGGCATAAGCAACAACAGAAGCAAGAGCAGCAGAAAACCCTATGGCCATAGCGGACTCACGCCCAAAACAGGGCTAATGGTTAAGAAGGGAAGCCCAGGGAGCCATGGAGGCTTAGACAGTGTTAGGGGGGTGTGAGCTGAGCCCCAGCTGTGAGAAGAGAACTTCTCAAAGTTTTCAGAGGATGATACAGCGAGATGCCTTATCCTCAGAGGCCAGGCTGGGCTCTCTGGACTCTCCCTGGGCTCCTTCTTGAACCATCCCCACATCCCAATCCTGGTCCCAGGCCTCAGGACTTCCCTGCCATTGGTGGGCCCGATGCCCACCTGCAGACTTCTTTTGGGGTGATTCCTGGCCCCGGGTCCCAGGACTTCCAAGTCGTGGGCTGGTCCGCCTCCCACCTGCAGACTTCTTCTCAGCTCCATCCTGGGCCCGGGTCCCAGTATTCCGGAGTCGTGGACTGGCCCGCTGCCCACCTGGAGACTTCTTCTGGGTTGCCTCCTGAGTCCAAGTCCCAGGACCTACATGCCGTTGGCTAACCCGACGACCACCTGTGTGCTTGTCTGCTGCCTCTTGCTCAGATAAGCTATAGGCCATGGCAAGCTGCATGTCCTCATCTTCATCAGAAGGCTCACTGTCTGAGATGCCTAAAGTACGGAATGCCCTGGGCAGAGAATCACTAGACTCACTGTCCAACTGCATCTGTTCTCTACGACTGAGCTCCAGGCCCAGTGCCAAATCGTCAGGGACTCCTATAACAGAAAAAGGAATCAGTTCTGCCTGACCTCTATGCCAAAACCTTGCACGTTCTGTCATGCATGCCACAGGTTTTCACCTACTCTCTCATCTATGTCACTAATTGTGTCTCCAGCAGAACCCTCCAAATGTCTGTTTGTATTCTCCTCCTCTGTCCCATGTCACCAGGCTGGTACCTTCTCAGAGCCCCTCCCATGCCCACGGGGAGCCCTAATCCTCTCACACCTGCCCTATGAACAATCCAAAGGCAACTTCTCCCACCCAGTGAGAAGCCCCAAAAGAAAAGAAGCTAGGAATTCCCATCTGGGAGCTCTGTGACCATGCCATCTCTTACCATTGACAAGGACTGACTTTAGCTGCCCGTCTTCCTCAATCTCTACCCGTTCCTCTCCATTCTCCCTGATTCTGTAACAGAAGGCACAGTTATTTCTGTTGGGTTGTGCCCTGCTCACAGACATCCTCCTCCCCAGAGTGCCACAATCTCTAAACTCCTGCCTCCACACTCTCCTCCCTGTTTTTAGGATTAGAGCATTTTAGAGCCTGTAGGGACCCCAAAGAAACCCTTCATTGTATAAAAGATGCACTTGAGGCCCAGAGAGATGATGTAATGCCTTCTAAGGAGACACAAATATTAAGTTGGGCTGATGTAGAATGAAAAGCTACATCTACAGACTCCCAATCCATGACTATATTCTTTGTCTACATCAGATGCCCCAGGGAGCCCTACCGTCGAGTTGTAATTCGACGACCGTCCACATAAGTGGTAGAGGTGGACACAGAACGTAGGGCATGGGCTCCAGTACCAAAGGAAAAGGATGAAGCGAAGCCTGTAGAGATGAAGGGAAGAGAGGACAAAATCAAACTTATCTAATGACTGGAAGCACCAGCAAAGAAAGGGCTGGGCTGAGGAGGCAGCTATGGGACCAAATGAGCATGCCTTCTGTCAAAAGTAGAAAGACTTCAGGAGTCAGAGTGGAGTAGACTAGGGGCCTATGGATCAATTGAACAAATATTGGGAATCGAGCAGAAGAAAGGATCCAAGGTTAGAGCTGAAGGAAGGTGGGATCAGGGCCTAAAATGTGAGGGAAGAGCAATATCTACCTGGATGGGAAGAGAAGGGAGACCCAAAGGAAAAGAAGGTTCTACGACTCGTTGGGCCCTGTCCTAGGCCTCGGTCATCTGCAAACAGCAAACAACTCCCTCAATATTGGTTGAACAGGAGAGAAAGATTCTCTTCCTATCATCAGGGTTACTCCTAGCTTCCTATCTTTTTCTTTTTTTAAATTTGTTTATTATATTGACATTCTCAGGTATCTCCCTCCTTCCTTTCCTCCCTCCCTCCCCTCACCAAACTAGAGAAGGCATACTTTGACCAAAAGATTATATGTATATGTGTATAAAACTATGTCTTGCTTATTTCTATTTATCAGTTTTTTCTCTGGAGCTAGACATACATAAGTCATTCTTCAAAAAATATTTCTGTTGCTGTATATAACATTCTCCTTCCTGGTCCTACTCATTCTACTCTTCATAATTTCATGTAGATTTTTCCACTGAAGACCCTTGCCTGAGAGACTGCAAAGAAATCCCCCTCTTTCCAGTTCTGGAACTCATACCTGAAAATCTTTTTTTCCCCAAAAACCTCAGATCTTCTCATTCCCACCCTTAGTTTTAAACATCACTAGGATGGAAGAGGCATATCTGGTCACCTACTCACCAAACATTTCAGAAAATGGGTCTTGGTTTCCAAAAAATTCCCTGAAGACTTCATCAGGATTTCGGAAAGTAAAGGAGAATCCCCTGGATCCAGCCCACGGACCTCCTGAATCTGCTAAGGAGTTGGAGAACAGGACAGGACAGAACACATAACTCACTTACTGCTCCAAGTAACACTCCATATGGAGGATATACACAACTGCTGCCCAGGAAAAGCCAGAAGGAAGTGACTAAACTTGACCATCCTCATTCATTTCCCCTTTTTGCCTCAACAGGAACTCATACAACATATAACTACTCTACCTACCAGTCCCAGAGAGTCCTTCTTTGCCATAGCGGTCATAGATATCCCGCTTATTCTCTGAAAAAAAAAAAAAAGAAAAACATGTGTGTCAGTTCTCCCCAATGGCTGTGGTAGCAACACAGTCATGTCCTTCTACTCCCTCCCTCCCCCAACTGCCACAATCCTGAGACCATCCATGAGTTGACTGAGGTTGTCACTATCAGGTTTGTCTTGGGTCAGTGGACAGGAGGGATATATGCAAAATGAATGAAGACTAAAGCCGAGAGAGAGAGAGAGAGAGAGAGAGAGAGAGAGAGAGAGAGAGAGAGAGAGAGAGAGAGAGAGAGAGAGGATATCCCAGAAGTCCCCTCCAGATGGGTGGTAGAGCATTGATTATCCCAGGGAGACATGCAAATTGAAACAGAAGCAGGCAAGGGGGAGTGAGGAGGAATAAGAGGTAATGGCTACAGGGATTGATGAAAATTCTAGTCCCAAATGAGGTAAACAGGCTTCAGGCCCTTACTGTCAGAAAGCACTTCATAGGCTTCTGCAACTTCCTTAAACTTCTGCTCAGCATAATCCTTGTTATCAGGATTCTTATCTGGATGCCATTCTAGTGCCTTCTTTCTATAGCTAGGAGGAAGGATACGGGACAGTGTGAGGGGGTCCTGCTGACACTCAATATCTTCCTATCTCTTCCTTGTTTCTAATGTTTGCCCAAGGTTGCCAGGGTTCCTTCTCTCCCAGTCCATTCTCCACTAGGAAGCCTTACTAGGCAATTCACCCCAACCCTCCTACTTCTCTCCTTGCAGTCCAGTCCTGACTACTTGACCTCATTTGGGGTTTTCTTGGCAAAGACACTGGAGTGATTTGCCATGTTTGTTTTTACTGTGTTTTTATGTTCTTTCAGTGGCTATATCCCACCTGCCCAACTACAGTGTAAACTTTTGGAGAACAGGATTGTGTTTTGTACTTTGGGATCTATCCTTCCACTTTACCCTACCCTCTAGAACACTTAGCACTATGTCCTGGAACTGGTAGGTACTGAGAAAATGTCTGTTGATAATGAAATCAAAGGAAGAATAGCCCTCTTATCCCACCCAATGATCTCCCCAGATGTACTTGGGAGTCTTTAAGTAAGTCTGCAGTAACCAATGAGAGGGCAGAGTCAATTGTTCTGTTTCCCTAAGTATTGCCCCTTCTACCTCAGCTTCATTTTGACTCTGTCTCATGATAATCAGGCTCCATGAATCCAAAAGCAGGCTGTCCATGGACATCTCCAGTAAAGGGAGAAATCTGATACTTAATGGGGCTGGGTTCAGAGAGGGAACCCTCTGTGCAACCCACATGAGTATTTGCACAGGATCATGGAGTTCAAACAGATCATCTTGTCCAATCCCTTCACTCTACAAAAGATGAACTCACTTGTCATTGATCACAGCTGTTAGTAACAGAATCTAGATTCAAACCCAGGACCCCCTGACACCAAGTCCAGAACTTGTTTCACTGTATCACACCACCTTCATTTTGCTTCAGTTTTATCACTCCAGGAGCTACAGCTCAAGCACTGAACTGGCTTCCCCTTTCCTAAGGCAGCCCCCCAGGTCATCATTCCTCAATCCAGGAGACTGAGAAAGCCCCAGATCCTCCACAGGGCCTTGCTCCCTCTTTGCTGCTGCCAGGCATACCCCCTGGTGCAGGCTTGACTTTAGGAAGCTTCCTGAGAGGAGAAGCCTCGCTGATGCCCAGGGAGAGGGGCACTTACGCCTTCTTGATGTCATCAGGGGAGGCGTTTGGAGGCACATTCAGGATCTCGTAGTAGGAAGATTCCATAGCAGCACGTCTGTCTATCTGTCCCTAATGAAGCTGCAGAAAAGGAGTCTGTCAGTAAGAGATGAGAGTTTCCCCAAGTGATTGGGGAGGAACGTACTCCTCCACGGAGAATTCCTAGGCAGAAGGGCGGCTCAAACCTCACTGGGTTTCGCTTACACCATCCTTCTCCAGAGGCTTATCAGTCAGCCCCAGGAACACGCCAGCCCTGGCTCTTACCTATTTAGCTCACAGAGCCCAGGCTCAGATAGCCCTATCAGAGTTCCCTGCGCTCATTCCCTGTAGCCCTCTCCCCCAGGAAACAGAACCGGCCCCTCCTCATCCCCATCCCCATCCCCATCCCCATCCCTACCTCCCCCTCCAATCCCGAGGGGCCACCCCGACCCCCCAGCCCAGGCCAGCCCTCCAGTGCGGTGGAGCCCCGCCCCGCCCCCTGTCAAGGAAAAGTGCTAACATTGGCAGCCTCCGCTCCCGGCTCTGGCTCCCGAACTGCGCAGCTCGGCCCAGCGCTAGCTTAGCCAAAGGGCCCGAGCATGCGCTGGAGGTAAGGAAGCTACTAGACTGCGAATAGCTGGCGCCCAGCCTGCCTGGGAGACGGGATGGGGTGGGGGTGGGAGTGGGAGGGAAGAAAGGCAGGCAGCAGAGGCTGCTCGAAGGTGGAGGCGGAGCCGAAGCTATTTTGGGCTCGTACCATGACGACACTAGCGACGGGACCAACAGGCCTAGGCAGAGACAGACACGCTCCAAGGATGACGCACACTCTAAAACAGAGGACCAGCCAGGCAAACAGGCTCATACAAACAAGTTGCCCATCTCCCTCTGGTATTCATTGCGTGCCTGTAGCAACAATCCTCCCCAGACACATACACTTCACACAAAGTTGGACGCACAGCCCAAGGATCCCACAAACACCAAACCTAGGGATCCTGGCTCCAGAGCTGGAAAGGATCTCAGAAACCATTCTAATTCAACTTTTTATTATACAGATGAAGAACCAGGGGTCAGAGAGGGCCTTATGCAAGAGCACAGAGATACTATACTCTGCAGTGTGGGAATTTGAACCCAGTCTCTCTAATTCCAGTTAGTTAGTCAATAAACCTGTATTAAGTGCCTGTCGTTGCTTTCTACTGTAGCAGATCACATAGCTCATAAAAAATGGAATTTTAACCCAAGACCACCGTTTCCAAACCCAGTGCTTTCTTTTTTTAATATTTTATCTTATTTTCAGTTCCAAATTCTCTCCCTCTCCCCTCCCTTATTGGTTGAGAATGGAAGAAAAAAATCCAATGGAAAAAAAAAATCAAGTTCCACTACAAATATGTATAGTCGGGTGCAGCTGGATGGCTCAGTGGTTTGAGAGTCAGGTCCAGAGACTGGAGGTCCTGGGTTCAAATTTGACCTCAGACACTTCCTAGCTGTGTGACCCTGAGCAAGTCACTTAACCTCCATTGCCTAACCCTTACCACTCTTCTGCCTTAGAACCAATACTCGATATTGATTCTAAGATGGAAGGAAAGGATTTAAAAATACATATATGTGTAATCATGGCAAACAAATGTCTGCATTAGCCATGTTCCACAGCATTCTTTCCACTGTACCAATCCCTTCAACTCAAAGTGATTTTACAAGCATTTATGTGCTAGATGTGGGAAATACTGAAATGAAAACAAACAAACACACACTCTCAAAATAATCCCCCTCAAGGAGCTTAATTTATTCTGGCAATAGCAAATACTAGGAGGAAGGCCTCTAAAGGAAACTTAGAAGAGAAACTTACTAAATTCATTGTCTACTTCCCAAACCTATTGCTTCTATATTCCCTCTTAATTCAGAATCATCAGATTTCCACCCCTTAATGCAAGCACAGAAAGCTAAGTTTGAGCTTCTGTCTACTTTTATCTATTCCTCAATCAAATATTTCTTCACCACCTGCCCTGTGCCAACAGTGTGTTGGAAACTGAAGAATACAGAAAACTTTTGGATATAACCTGGGTGCTCAAGGTCCTGCCCCTATTCTTAAGTGTCCCCAAAGGCTTGATATCTTTTCCTTCTTCTACACCCTCTCTTTTACTGATCTCATCAGATCCCATGGGTTTAATTATCATCTCTAGGTAAATGACTTCCAGACCTATATATCCAGCTCTAATCTCTCCCTTGAGCTCTAGTTAGGCATCACAAATTGCCTGTTGGACATTTCCTTCTGATGTCCCACAGTCATCTCAAACCCAACAGTCCCTAAATGGAACTCATTATCTGGCCCTACTCCTACCCACCTCCCTTTCCTTGAAACTTCTCTGATTTCTGTTTAAGGCATCTATGTCTTTCAGTTACCCATGACTGCAGTCTCATTGTCATACTCTTCCCTCTCCTTAACTTCCCCATACCCAATAAGTTGTATAGTGTTGTCAGTTCTACCCCCACATTTCCTAAACCCATCCCTTTCTTTATACTCACCTTTGTCTGGGCTCTTGTCTAGATAAGTATAATAGTGCAGAGAAAGCTAGATCACACAGTGGAGAGAGCAATGGATATGAAGTCAAGAAGACCTGAGTTTATATCTGACCTCAGACACTTACCAGATGTGTGACCCTGGCCAAGTCACTTAACTTCTGTTGGTTTCAGTTTCCTCATCTGTAAAATGGGGATGTAATAACACGTACATACTTCCCAGGGTTGTCATGAGGATCAGGTGAGGTAAATATTGATAAAGCATGACATAAATTAATAGCCTCCTACCTGTATTCTCTGATTTTGGTCCCTGATCTCATCAATCTATCCTCCAAAATCTGCCAAAATTATCTTCCCAAAGTATAGATCTGACTGAGTCACTCTCCTATCCAGGGAACATATGACTTCCCATTGGCTCTAAGATAAATTGCAAACTCTTACATGGGGAAGATCCTTCATAATCTGACACCAGCCAACCTTTCCAGATTTATTTCCTGTTCTTCCTTTTTGAGAGCCCTACATTTCAGTTAAACTAGCCTGTTTTGTTTTTCCCAGATTCAAAGTTTCATTTCCCCTTTTTACAAGCTGTCTTACCCAACTCCCCCCAACTGGCCATATTCATTCTTCTCAGCTTCTTGCAATCCTCACCTCTCTTCAAAGCTCAATTCAAGCTATACCTATTAGAAACTAATTCTGATGTCCTGAGCAATTTATCCTCTCTTTCCTCAAATAATCTTGTATGTACTTATATGTATATGTATTAATGTATCTCTCCCACAGAATGTAAGCTCCTTGAGGGCAGGTACTGACTTTCATTTTGGCCTTTTATCCCCATGCTCAGTACATTAGCTTTTTGCAGGCACTTCAATCCTTGTTGAATTGTAGTTAACAACCCAAAAGTCAAAGTAAACTATAAACACACAGAACTAGAGCTTTCAAAAGCTAGTGAGAAAGAAAAGTCTCTCTGGCTTAGCTCCTACTTTTCTGAAACCTTTAACCCATGACCACCCTCTCCTCCCAAACATTCTCTCCTCCTTGGCTTCTACTCTCTCTATTATTCTCCTACCTTCTTTCTGGATTCCTTTGTCGGTTCCTTTACTGGTTCACCATCTTCTTCCCTACCCCTAAGTGTGGGTGTCCCCCAAAGCTCTGATCCTGGTTTTCTCTTGCTCCACTCTTTTCTTTGATGATTTCATTCTGTTTCCATGGATTCAATTGTCACCTCTCTGCACATGCTAAAAACCTAGGCATCGGGCCCAACCCTGATCTCTTCTCTGATAACTCTGATCCTACATCACCAGCTGCTTTTGCATATATCCACCCACACATCCTACAAGCACCTCAAGCTCAGAATGGCCCTGACCAGACAACTCTTCCTAAACCTCCTCTCACTTTCTCCCTTCCTATTGAGGTCAGGTGCCAGCATCTTTCTGGTAGCTCAGGGTCAAAGTCACAGCCTCATCCTTTACTTCCCCTTCACTCTCACATGCTAAGTTGGATAAGTTGCCAAGTCTTATAAATTCTATTTACACACCATTTTTTTTTGCATTCATTCTCCCCTCTCTCTGCCCCCTACTGCTACAATTCTAATCCAGGGCCTCATCACTTCTCACCTAGACTATTTTAAAAGCCTCATGTCTCTCACTACTCTGGTCCCTTTTTCAAAAACCACAAATGAAATCTTCCAAAAACACAGATCTAACCATATTATCCTTCTACCTATACTACACACACCTCTCAGCTCAAAAACCTCAGTGGTTCCTCATTGTTTCTACGTAATTAAGGTTTTCCACAGTCCAAATCCAGCTCCTAATTATCTTCTGCTTTTTTTTCTCCTAATTACCTTCTGTCTTAAAATCAATAAAGGTATCTGTTCCAAGGCAGACAAGCAATAAGAGCAGGGCAATTGGGGTTAAATGACTTTCCCAGGGTCACAGAGCTAAGAAATATCTGAGGTCAAATTTGAACCCAGACCCTCCCAACTCCAGGCCTGGTGCTTTATCCAGTGAGCCACCTCAGTGGTCCTCCATATAACCTGACCTTTTTTTCATATCACTCCCCTTAATACACCTTATGTTCCACCCAAACTGGACCTCTAGTTGTTTCCTGAGCTTGATTTCTATCTACATAAATTTGTATAACCTGTCTTTCTATGCTAAAAATTTCCTTCCTTCCTATCTCTGACTTTCAGAATGCTCCTCTTCCTTTAAGACACAGATGGTATGCCACTGCCTCCTTAAAGCTTTCTAGGGTCCCCACAGATTAAAATATCCTTTGTTGTTGTTCACTCATTTTTTTTCAGTCAAGTCTGACTCTTTGTGACCCCAGTTTGGGTTTTCTTGGCAAAGATACTCATCTAACAGAGGCAAAAAGGGTTGTAACTGGCCCAGGATCACACAACAAGTAAGTGTCTGAGGCCAGATTTGAACTCACAAAGATAAATCTTCTTTCTTGACCTAGAACTCTATCCATTGCTCCCCACCTAACTGCCTCAAAATATTCTATCCTTCCTTGAATTTTCTAGAATAATTTGTTCCTTTTATTCCTAGAACAAGAATTGTTCCTAGAACAATTTGTACTCCTTTGTTCCCATAACACCCTATCTTGCATTTATTCATGTGTCAAATCCCTGCCTTCCTGTAGAATGAAAACTCCATGAGTTGAATCTCCAGCATCTGGCACAGTATCTTGGGCACTTATTAAATATGAGCTGAATTAAAATAAATTCAGGGTGGTATGTCAAAGTATCAAAAGCTTGGTATGGACAGCAAGTACAAAAGAAGTTCAAAAGAGAATGAGATAATTATGAGCTGAAAGTTTCATAGAAAATAAGGAACTTGAACTAGGCCTTGAAAGATAAATAAAAGACCAATAAGCATAGAGGAGATGGGGCCAGCACATTCCAAAATCTATTGTATCTCTTCAGCCCAGGCTCAGGTTCCTGTAGACAGTGCTCATTCTAGCTGGGAAGCATCACTGCTTAAGGTTAAGAGGAGGTCTTCTTCCCCAACCTTCATGTGAAATAACAAAGAGTTCCATGCCAACTTCCTGGAGTCAGAAAGGAAAAAAGCAAGAGTGGAGGTTGTCTCTCCCATCAAAGTCTACTGAGTGAATGGTTCATTTTGGATCAATGGCTAAGACGCTAAAATAAGCCCAGTCTCCCTTTCTCTTGTCAGGAGATGAAGGACCCAATAAGGAGATTGTTTCTTCATTTCCAAAGACAAGGCCTTTAGTACTGAGCCAGATATCACCAGAAACAGCAAAGGAAACAAAACCCATGTGTAATCCCACTCCATACCTAAACTGGAAACCAAGTGAGTATCATTTAATTGGGGAATATAAAACAGCAAATCTAAGGAATTCAGAGAAATATGGGAAAATTGACTTGAAGTAAGCAGAACCAGGGAAACAACAGGCACAGAGATGACAACAATGTAAATGAAAGGGGGAATATAATGAAGCAGAATGCTTTCTGATGATCATTACCAAGGTGTGAGAAGAGGTGAGGACAGCTAGGTGCTACAGGCTAAGAATCAGGAAGACCTAAATTCAAATCTCAGACTCAGACATTTACTGGCTGTATGTCCCTAGCCAAGTCACTTAATCCTATGTACCTTAAAAAGAGAGAGAGAGAGAGAGAGAGAGAGAGAGAGAGAGAGAGAGAGAGAGAGAGAGAGAGAGAGAGAGGTGAGAGAATCACAGAATCATGTGATTTTAAAGTTGAATGGGATCTCAACAGCCATTTAGGGTAACCCATATTATGAATGAATGCTCAGTATAATAAAATATTAAATAAGTGGTCATGAGCCTCTACTAGAAGACATCCCATAAAGAAGAGCCTCTTGAGGCAATTTATTCCACTTTTGGACAGTTCTAAGGGTAGGGAAGGGTTTCCCCCCCTCCCATCCAATATAAATTTGCTTTTCCGCAACTTCCACTTCTTCTCTCTTAACCCAAATAGAGTTAAGGTCACAAACTAGTAAGTGTTTGGGGCTGGATTTGAACTCGTTTTCCTGACTTGTTTGCCCAGTACTTGATCCATTACACCACTTTGCTACCTTCCATTCATTATTTCTAAATATACCTTCTATGGCCCAAACAAAATAAGTTTAATTCCTCTTTCACAGGACAGCCCACCAAATATTTTACATAGCTAGTATTTACATAGGTAGATTGTTAGGATTTGCAAATATCTAAAATACCTAAAATAAGATGTAAAATACCTATCATATCTACTGATGATGTAATCATGGGGGTGGGGCAGGTAGGGGATTTCACATTCACAGAATGGAACACAATATTTCAGATGTAATCTGGTCAGGACATAGTTTTTATAACTATTTTTATAACTCTTACCTTCTCTCTCTTAGTATGAATTCTAAGACAGAAGAGAAGCAAAGGCTAGACAATGGGGGTTGTAAGAGTTAAATTAATGTCCAATACTTCAAGTATTATTTTTTTTTAAGTTTATTATCTGACAAAATAGAAACATGTGACTAAGTTTTCTACCTGCTCAAAAATCCCTGCTCCATCAAAACCGCTAACAGCAAGGAAAGAAAGCTAGACACAGAACTTCACCCAATTTATCCTGTCTATGGCAGCATGTAACATCAGGAAGTGAGTGGGGTTCTGGGAATCATAGTTTTTGCTGGGGAATCATAGTTTTTTAGAGTAACAGATTCTAATTTCACAGGGTTCAGTAACTGGACCAGGGTCACACAGGTAAAAAGTATCTGCGGCCGGATTTGAACCCTGACTTTAGGCCTGGTGATCTATCAACAGTTCAGCCTAGCTGCCCCTCTTAAACTTTTTTGCTATCATCGATCCTTTTGGTCATTTAGTGGAGCCTATAGGTCCCTTTTTTAATTAATAGAATTTATTTACAAATGTCTCATCCTTTCCCTCCCCTCCCCACATTATGGAAGGCATCATCTATGAGACAGATAAGAATATAAAAATAATATCTTTCATGTTTCTATTTTTCCAGTTCATTCTCTGCATATAACATTCATAATTTACTCATTTTTATTTTTATTTTAATTTTTCACAATTTATTCTTTAAGTATTAAATTTGTGGCAGTGGATATTGTTCTCTTGGTTCTATTCAACTTGCTGTTCATCATCCTTTATAGATGTTTCCAATTATTGTTTTTAATTAGTCGGTTTATCATTTCTTATGGCACAACAATATTCTATCACAATCATATGCCACAATTCTATTTAGCCATTCTCCAATTCATGGGCATCCCCTTGGTTTCCCATTCTTTGACACCATAAAGAAAGCCGCCATAAATATTTTAGAACACATTGATTCTTTTCTTTTTCCCTTGATCTCCCTGGGAAATTGATTGGGCAGTGGTATTGTTGGGTCTAAGGAAGACCCATTTTCAGAATAACATTTCTTTCCTACATTTGTAACTGGAGGAAACATACTCAATTTCCATTAGAAGTCAATGAAAATAAAGATGTACTTTTTCCCATCCAAGTTCATAGACCCATTGAAACTTGCTCTCCTGTCTTAATATAGCCAAACATCATATTCCCTTTTTGTCTGTCACATCACACTGTGGACTCATATTGAGCTTGCAGTCTGCTAAAATTGCATTATCCCACACCATATTTCTGAAGCTGATTTTTTTTAAGCCAGCCATTAAATGTTACATTTACCCTATTAAATTTAGGTTCAGCCCAATGACCTCTCCTGTCAAGGTCTTATATCATCTGGTCTATTAGGTATTCCTCCTAACTTCCTGTCCTCAGCAAATTTGATGTTAGTATCATCTAGGATTGTAGCCAAGCCATTGATAAAGATGTTAGATAGCAGAGGACAAAGTATATTTCCCTGAGGCATTTGAATGGAAGCTTACCAAGTTGCTGTTGAACTATTAAACTACTTTTTGAAGGGGCAGCTAGGTGGATCAGTGGATTGAGAGCCAGATGAAATGCCCTGGGTTCAAATTTGACCTCAGACACTTCCTATCTGATTGACCTTGGGCAAGTTACTTAACCTGCATCGCCTAATCTTTACTACTCTTCTGCCTTAGAATCAATGCATAGTGTTGTTTCTAATTTGGTAGATAAGGTTTTTTTAAACTACTTTTTAAAAATTTAAATTCAACCAGTTTCAAATTCATCTAATTACATTTTCATCTAGTTTACATCCCCTCATCTTTTCCATGAGAATGGTATGATAAATTTTATCAGATTTCACTGTTCTATCAGTTTTGTAACCCTGTCAAGAACAGGAAATAGATTTAGTCTAGAATGAGTTATTCCTCATACATCCATGATGGTTATATCACTCCTCCTTTTCTATCTGTCTGCTTAGCATTTCTTTAATGATCCATTCTAGATTTTTCCTCAGTAATTACAGTCAAGCTCATGGCCCTATAATTTACTCATTGGTCTCTTCCATTCTTTGAAAATGGGAATGAGTTTATCATTCTTCAGTCTTGTAATACCTTTCTCCTCTTCCTGGAAAGGAGGAATGAAATATATGCTAGTGAACCTAGTTGGTGAACTGAATTTTTTAAGTCTTTTTTTTTTTTAACCTTTGGCATTATAGAAAGCTTACTGATGGATATCTAGGTTGCACAGTGGTTAGAGAGCCAGGCCTAGAGACAGAATATCTTGGATTAAATTCTGGTCTCAGATACTTCCTAGCTCTGTGACCCTGGGCAAGTAAATCACCTAGCTCTTAACACGTTTCTGCCTTAGAACCAATACTTATTATGGAGGGAAAGAGAAAGAAAGAAAGAAAGAAAGAAAGAAAGAAAGAAAGAAAGAAAGAAAGAAAGAAAGAAAGAAAGAAAGAAAGAAAGAAAGAAAGAAAGAAAGAAAGAAAGAAAGAAAGAAAGAAAGAAAGAAAGAAAGAAAGAAAGAAAGAAAGAAAGAAAGAAAGAAAGAAAGAAAGAAAGAAAGAAAGAAAGAAAGAAAGAAAGAAAGAAAGAAGGAAGGAAGGAAGGAAGGAAGGAAGGAAGGAAGGAAGGAAGGAAGGAAGGAAGGAAGGAAGGAAGGAAGGAAGGAAGGAAGGAAGGAAGGAAGGAAGGAAGGAAGGAAGGAAGAGAGGGAGGAAGGAAGGAAGGAAGGAAGGAAGGAAGACAATTTGCTGGATCTGAGTAGAGAAGATAGATAGATAGATAGATAGATAGATAGATAGATAGATAGATAGATAGATAGATAGATAGATAGATATAGATATATTTGGAAATAAATGTGATCTAAAACTCCAGAACAAAATACATCACTAAAACTTTTTTTAATGAGCTATAAAAACTTCCTGTCCCTTCATGTTCTCACTGAGATTATTTTTGCTATTAGTGTAGATCTTTCTCAGAGAGATTTTATTAAGACAGGAAAACAGTCTCTGCTTTAGTAATTATTGATATCCTCTCTTTATTTCCTTTTTTTTAAGTAATAAAAGCAAATGCATGTCCCACTCCCCATTTTTTTGGTATATGCCTTCTTGAGAAAACTTTTTAAATGATTCCATAGTGTTTTTAATGTTGTATCACCTCTACAATGCATTTTAAAATATCTTTTTCCTTTTGGCCAATTCTGGTTTTTAAGAAGTTCTTTTCAGTGAAATTTTGTGCGTCTTTTACCAATTAGCCTATCCTATTTTTTAAAGTATTAACTTCTTCAGTATTTTTTGGCGTCTCCCTTATCAAGTTGTATTGATTCTTTTTTCATGATTTTCCTGTATCACTTTCATTTCCCCCCCAATTTTTCTTCTTCCTCTGTTATTTGATTTTTAAAATCCTTTTTGAGCTCCTCCATTAATTCTAATTGAGAGCAATTCCTATTTTTCTTGGAGGTTTTGGATGATTTTGCTGTCTTTTCCTAAATTTGTGTTTTGGTCTTTCCAAACAAACTTTCTATGTTGTTCCTTTTTTTGTTGTTGCTTTCTCGTTTTCTAGACTTTTTCTTTTCTTTTAACTTAAAACTGTTCAAGTTGGCCTCTGTAACTGTGAGGAAGGGAGCCCTGTTCCAAGTTTCAGGTTCTTTGTGCAGCTGCCTTCAGAGCTGGCACTGGGGATCTATCTGCTTTCAATTCTTCCACAGTGGTATGATATAAGGAGAGGTGATTTGATACTCTCTTGATCTATGCTATGATCTGTGAGAAACCACAAGCATTCTTTTCTCCCCTGGAACTGTGACCAGGGTCCCCTGATTGCCTATGGCTGCAAGCGATGGTCTGCATTTGTACTCCTCCCCACCCTGAGACTCTGACCCAGAACTGTGACCTGGATCTTTGCCTGGGCAATTAACAAGTCTTGCACCTAGAGCCAGCAAAGGGACCCTCATAATCTCCTTCTCAACAGATGTCTGACCCCCTTTACCATCTGTGACTAAGAGCTCCAAGAGCCTTTCTAAGTTGTTTTGGGCTGAAATTTTATTTTACCCTGTGTTTTTTGTGTTCTATCCTGCTCTAGAATTTGTTTTGAAATGTTATATCATAGTTTGGGGAGGGTACTTTCATAGAGATCAGGTGGTCTGTGTACCTTTTCTGCCATCTTGGCTCCCATGTTGTATCACCTCTAGCACAAATTTCCTTGGTATTTACCTGGACTTGTATAAATATTCTTCCTAAGTTTGTATTTTTAAAACACTGTTTCTCCTTTCTCACATAACATACAAGAGACTGTAGGGTTAAGAGTCCAACTGTGGTGGTTGTTCTGCATATCAATGGAGTGATTAAATCAATACCCCAGACCTTTCTAGGCCTCCTCCTGAGATTCATGATTAATAAAAAAAAAAAAAAAAGTGGCTTAGCAATCTCTAAAGGAAAGAAATCTACAAAGGAAAAACAACATGGCAAAAACTAGTCTATTCTGTAGACTATGAGATGCAGTTTGGATAGCCAGCCCAGTGAGAGAGTACATAATATATCAAAGACAGACACTTCATGTGTGTGATGAGTTGGGCTCATAATTGTGCAGGAGGAAAACAGTGGGCTCAGTTACATTTGGGTAATTGGGAAGTGCTTTTATAACAAGAACAAACTCTTCCCAACATAAAAACTCTACATCAAGTAATATTGTTACATTTTGAAACTTGGAACATTCCCAAACCTCTTAAAGCATGGGAAGACTTCTGGTGACATCTCACCCAATTTCTAGGTCCCCTTCTATCAAATAGCCATTTTTGTTCTCTCCCTTCCTTACTTCTAATTCTTCCTTTCCCTGTTATTTCAATCTCCTCTTTCATCTACTCCTTTATTTTTTTTTTAATCCTCACCTTCCATCTTGGAATCAATACTGTGTATTGGTTCCAAGACAGAAGAGTCTTTGGCAATGGGGGTTAAGTGACTTGCCCAGGGTCACACAACTGGGAAGTGTCTGAGGCCAGATTAATCCCAGGACCTTCCATCTCTAGGCCTGGCTCTCAATCCACTGAGCTACTCAGCTGCCCCTCATCTACCCTCTTTAAAATGGCCTCAATTTCAACCCCACCTCAGGTCCTAGGGAATCTCTTGTTATTCCCCCTCTCTAGATTAAGGTGTCCCTATTTTTTTGACTTCCTGGTGTCTTGACTAGTGAGAGGTAAACATCCTTCCCTGCCTCCAGGATGATTGAGTCACAACCTGGGCATCAAAATATCAAGTGGACCCACAAGAAAAGGCATCAGAAAAGATGGGGTCCTCCCTATCCTAGATAGGGAAGGGGACTGAATGTCAGCTATACCACCCCCAAACAGGAGGGGGAGGCAACAAAGGGACAGAGAAAGGGCTTAAGAGAAAGAGAAGCAATGAAGGCCCTGATTTCTCTTCAAGTGATTTGATTCTCATTGCTCACTTCTAGAAGTGAGCTAATTGTTCTGTATCATTTCTCCCACCTTCCTTTTCACCTTCCTCTTCTCATCCCCTCTCCTTCCCTTCTCTTTCAGATTATGATAAAACTTAAACTCTAATTCAATCCAACAAATATTTATTAAATACCTAATATTGGTCAAGATACTGTCATATGCCCAGAGGATAGAACAAAAAAAAGAAAGAAAGAAAGAAAGAAAGAAAGAAAGAAAGAAAGAAAGAAAGAAAGAAAGAAAGAAAGAAAGAAAGAAAGAAAGAAAGAAAGAAAGAAAGAAAGAAAGAAAGAAAGAAAGAAAGAAAGAAAGAAAGAAAGAAAGAAAGAACAGAAAGAAAGAAAGAAAGAAAGAAAGAAAGAAGAAAGAAAGAAGAAAGAAAAAAGAAAGAAAGAAAAAGAAACTAATCTGTACCCTTGGGAGCTTACAGTTCAGAGAGTAGGGGGAAGGGGAAGAGGTGACTCAGTGGATAGAGAGCCAAGCCTGGGGACAAGACATCCTGAATTCAAATCTGTAATCAGACATGATCTACCTGTGTGACCCTGGGCAAGTCACTTAACTCCAATTGCTTTGTCCTTACTGCTCTTCTGCCTTAGAAATGATATTTAGTATGGATTATAAAACAGAAGGTAAGGGTTTTTTTAAAAAGAGAGGAGTAGGAGGAAAGAGAATACAGTTTATATACATATATGTAGTCACAAAGTATATATAAAACAATACAAAGTAATATAGAAAGGAAGAGTACCATTATTTAAGGTGATAAAGAAAGGTCTCAAAGTGATGAATAGGTGAAGGTTTGGGCAGGTTTGTTAAGGTTTCAGGGAGATAATGAAGATGGTCAGAGAATATTGGACAATTTGCTCCAGTTCCTTCCTTCCTTCCTTCCTTCCTTCCTTCCTTCCTTCCTTCCTTCCTTCCTTCCTTCCTTCCTTCCTTCCTTCCTTCCTTCCTTCCTTCCTTCCTCCCTCTCCTTCCTTTCTTTTTTCCTTTTTTTCTTTCTTGATTTCTTCCTCACAACTTGGTTCCCTGACCTTAAGAGAATAGGAAAGGTACTAGACCATTGCATGAAGTGAGAAAGAACAAATGAAGCTCACTTTCTGAATGTTAGTAGAAATGGCCTTTGTATTTTATATATGAAGTCATTCTGCTGTCTGTGAGGAAGCAATAAATTGCTACAGAGAATCCTAGGGGCAGCTAGGTAGCAGAGTGGAAAGAGCACCAGTCATGGAGTCAGGAGGACCTGAATTCAAATGTAGCTTCAGATACTTTCTAACTGTGTGACCCTGGGCAAGGCAATTAACCCCAACTGCCTAGCCTTTGTTGCTTTTCTGCCTTTGGAACTGATACTCCTTTTGATTCTAAGAAAAAAATGTAGGGATTTTTTTTTAAGAGAGAGAGAACCCAGGATGAGTGGGTATGAGATTTGTAACCTGAGGGGGGGCCTGGATGAGTCTGATAGAGATGTCTGTCTTCTGCTTTTTTAAGGGAGTAAAGAACAGGAGACATCCTACAGATAGGAACCTAAGAATACTCTCAAAAGGGAGCATTAGCTTTAAAATAAGAAGACAGAGATTCTGACACAGAAGGAAACTGGTACAATGAAGACAGGCTCCAAGGAAAATGATCTCCATAATCAAGGCCACAAGGGCTCATGGGAAAACTAGGCCTAGATGTTAACTTAGAATAATTCTTGAACAAGTCAAGTTTCAGCCAACTAGAATATTGTGATAGCTGAAAGAAAAGCTCAAGATTTACTCATTAGTCAAAGGATTTTTTTTTACTTGCAAAGCACGTAGGATCCAAAAAGAGAGCTATCTCAATAAAAATACAAGTAGATTTGTAAGATAGTTTATTTTATGTAAGAAAGCAACAAAATCAAAAGAAATACTCTATTCTGAGTGGCTATGCTAGCAAAGTGCAGAAATACATCTATATGTGTGTATATATAAATATATATTTATTTATTTAATATTATATATGAAACCCTTACCTCTCTCTCAGCATGGATTCTAAGACAGAAGAATGACAGAGGCTAGACAATTGGGATTAAGTGCCTTACTCAGGGTTATACAACTAGGTAGTATTTGAGATCAGATTTAAACCTAGGACCTTCCATCTCCAGGCCAGCTCTCTATCCACTGAGCCACCTAGCTGTCCCAGGAAAATATTTTTTAAATTTTTTCATTATTATGAAATTTCTGCTTTAGATATAGGTGAGGCATGGAGGCAGAATGTCCTGGGTTAAAATATGCTCTCAGGTACTTCCTAGCTGTATGACCCTGGGTCAGTCATTTAATCCCAATTACCTAGCCCTTATAGCTTTTCTGCCTTGGGAGCCAATACTGTCTTATTTCCATGTAATTGTTTCCAAGATGGAAGGTAAGGTTGTTCTTTTTTTTTTTTTAAACCCTTACCTTCCATCTTGTAGTCAATACTTTGTATTGGCTCCAAGGCAGAAGAGTGGTAAGGGCTAGGCAATGGGGGTCAAGTGACTTGCCCAGGGGTCACACAGCTAGGAAGTGGCTGAGGTCAAATTTGAACCTAGGACCTCCTGTCTCTAGGCTTGGTTCTCAATCCACTGAGCTACCCAGCTGCCCCCTAAAGTTGTTCTTTTAAAGAGCTATATACATTTTCATTTGATTTCATAACCCAGTAAAAAGAGGGGTGGGGTGGAGAGAGAGAGAGAGATAGACAGACAAACAGAGACAGAGAGATTGAGAGAGATTAATGTTTGATCATTGAGAAAAATAAAATGAATTTTTAAAAATATATCTAAAATAGAAGTGATTGTATGATATTGAAAAATCAAAGTAGGATATAGGTGCTACATAGTAAAGATGTACCATCTATTCAAACAAGATACAGAGCATAGGGAATTTTCTCTGATAAGCATTGACATACTTTTGCTTTCCCAGCAAACTACATTGATCTTGAGATTGCTTAAATTTACTCAATTTAAATGTTAAATTTAGCTAAACTCCATTTCAGATCGAAGTTACCTTGACAGCATGGCAGTTTTGGATAAAAGGAATGAGGCAAAAAATAAATAAATAAATAAACCAATGTTGAGGATGAGACTTCCAGAGGTCGTGGGAACCACAGAGACTTAGAAGATATTGGAGACAGTAATGCTGAGGTTTTTATTTTTTCTCTTTTTCCTTTTTTATTTAGAATATTTTTCCATGGTTAAATGATTCATGATCTCACCACCCCCCACACCACACACTTTTTCCTCTCCCCTTCCAAATCTGACAAGCAATTCCACTGGGTTATATATGAGATTTTTCTATTAGACAGCCCAGTAGAAGAATCATGGGATCAAAGCAACATTCTCCCTCAAAGACAAGGGAATGATTTTGTATGTGTAATCATATTGTTCTTTTTTAAAATTTTATTTATTTTAAAATATTTTTCCATGGTTACATGATTCATTTTCTCTCCCTTCCCTTTTCCCTCCCTGCCAACAAGCAATTCCCCTGGGTTATACATGTGTTATTCCTTGATACCTATTTCTAGGGAATAATTTCTGAAGGCCAAAACAGAGCAGAAATGTGACAGGAACATAGCACAGAAAGGAAGCAGTCTGGGAGGAACTGAGAAAACTGTTAGGGCCAACAACAATGCAAATTGGAATCTAAAGTGACTCTTCAGCCCCCTTCAAGTGAACAGAACAGAACTGAATGAAGCATTCTTGGACAAATTCAAGCCAACGGATGACTTCTACAGTATCTGAAGTTAAGATAATTGGGGATGTAGACTCTAAACGATCACCCTGGGTGCAAATACCAATAATATGGAAATAGGTCTTGATCAATGACACATGTAAAACCCAGTGGAATTGCTCATTGGCTATGGGAGTGGGGTGGGAGGACAGGAGGGAAAGAGCATGAATCATGTAACCATGGAAAAATATTCTAAATTAATTAATTAAATAAAATCCCCCCCCTGAACAAACAAATAAATAAATAAATAAATAAAGTTAGGATAAGAAGGGAACAGGGAGGGAAAGGGAGAGAGGGAAAGAATTTGGATCTCAATTTTGGGGGAAATATATGTTTAAAATTTTTATTATATGTAATGGAAGGGAATAAAATATTAAAAATAAAATTAGGATAAGAAGGCCTCCAGCATGCTGAGTGGACCCCCTGTGGTGAATTTATGGAAGGACAAGGACAAGAGTCCCAGAGGATGACACGGATGAGTCATCATGGAGAAAGCATCCAAATCAATGAGCTGAAGAAGCATTCTGAGTATCTGAGTAAGAAATATATGCTCTGTAAACTCATCCTTTTCTATGTTTATAGACTCTTTTATTGTTATGTTTTGTCAGGTTGGTTTGGGGGGGGGTTAATCTTAATTTAATTTAATTTTTTTCATTTCTGTCAATATCTTTTATTTTATATCACTTATCTTTTATATCACTTAAAGACTTAACTACTATCTGCTATACAGTGATCCAGGACAGTTCTGAGGGTCTTATAACAATATGCTATCTACCGCCAGAGAAAGAACTGTTGGGGTCAGAATACAGATGAAATTCCATGGTTTTTCACTTTTAATTTATTTGGGTTTATATTTGGGGGTTTTGGTTTTATAAGATTACTCATTTACAAAATGAGTTTTTTGTTTTTATTTTTTTTTGCAAAAATGAACAATATGGAAATGTATTTTATGTGAAAATAAATGCATAACCCAGATCAAATCACCTGCCAGCACTAGGAGGGGGAAGACAGGGGAGGGAGGGAGATGAATTTAATCATATAATTTAGGAAAATTTATGTGGAAATTTGTTATTACATGTAATTGGTAAAATAAATAAATATTTTTATATGATTTACCTTTCTGACCACACCTTCCACCACCACCACCTTCACTATACACCAACACCCAGCCAGTGAGCTATCCTTCAAAACAAAAACCTAAAAAAGAGTGGGGGTGGGGGAAGAGGAAGGACTTCAGCAAAATTAAACTAATCTGATTTTATATGCTATAGTTCACACCCATAATCCCTCACCTCGACCAAGAAAAAGGAGAAGTGCACTGTCAGCTCTCTTCCAGAGACAAGCTTGGTCTTTATAATTATACAATGTATACTTCTTTGTTGTTGCTGCTTCCATTTATATTGTAGCCCTTTTGTATATTATTTCTCCAGTATTGCTCACTCTGTATCAACTCATGAAATAATTTTGAGCTGGAAAGTACCTGAGAGACCAGGGAGTCCAATTGCCTCTCTCTAGACTAAGGCACAAAAAAGTGAAATGATTTGCAAAGATCACACTGTTAGTGCTTGAGGAAGGATTTGAATCCAGGTTCAGGCTCTTGGACATGTTTCCTATTAACTAATCACATAACCAGGATTCTCTGAATTCTTCATATTCATCTCCATATGTCACATTCCATTGCATTCACATAGCATGATTTATTTGGCTATTCCCCAACTAATGGGCATCTACTTCATTTCTAGTTTTCTGCTACCACAAACAGCAGTGGGTGAGGGACCTTTCTGTCTCAGAACTCTTTCGGGATCTATCCTTTTTTATGCATTTCTACTGTTTTCCCCCTTTCCCTTTCATTTCTTATTAAAGAGCATAGATAGTGAAAATAGTCAATGATAAGGGGACTATAGAAAGATTCTTTGGATCGATGATGCCATTAAGTCTCATGGGTTCAATTCTCACCTCTATGCAGATGACTCATTTCCTTTTGAAAAGCCCACCTAGTCTCGGCTAACCTAAGGAGAAATGGGATTTGAGAACACGCCGGCCAGGAGAAGTAGAGGAAACTGTAACCTGGAAGGTCAGCTCTGGTGGTGCGATCAGAAAGAACAAATGAAGCTAAAAGTGAGATGAAGTAAGAGGAGAAAGACAAGACCACACCTCCTTACCTTGGTGATACTGGTGTGAAAGCTCCTGGCCAGGTGTTCAACCCTGCAGACTAAGCAGCTCAGTTTTTTCAGCCTACCCTGGGGCTCTGAGGAACTGGCTCTCATATAGCAGACACACAAGAGACTGACATAATAAAGCATTATGCCAATTTATTAATATACAAGGAGATCTAGCTGGCGAGAAAGCCAGGGCTGGTTGTCTACATGGGCTCTCCCTCCTGATGGTTAAGTCCACTCAGGAGACCAAATTACAAAGAACCAGAAGGTTTTCTTGGTGAGCAGAGAATTAGAACAAACCAACTTGAGTTTCTTTAGGGATCCTTCCATCAAGCTGTGGTAATGCGATGAATTATCCTTCACACTGGGGGTGGCTCTTTCTAAAGTACGGTACTAATCACCTAGAAGAACCAGAGCACTCCTTCCTCCAGGCACTGCTGGGTTTATGCTGACAGATTCTTACCAGTTGGCTCTGCTTTTTCTAGACTCAGAGAAGACCATACCTCCTTCTGTTAAGACAACAGTATCCCAGATGTTACAATGTAGTTAAGAAGATGACTTTGATTTGCCTTAGTCATATAGTAGATTGGTATGTATCCTTGCTGGTGATTTAGGAGACACCCTGGCTCCTGACTGAGATTTGGGGAGCCGTTCTAGTCTCAACAAAACCCCATTCACACCAAAGCAAAACCACAGAGATCACTTGAGTATAGAACTAGGGCTCCTATAAATTCATCCTTTTTAATGCTCATAATTTTGACTTATTTTATATTTATTTTGCTTTGTACCTAGAATATTGGGCAAAGATCATACAAATGAATATAGTCAGTGATAGAGGAGTTATAGAAATATTCTTTCAATTCATGATGTCATGAGCTCCTATGAGCTCCTTCAATTTTCATTTCTATGCAGATAACTCTCAGATCTACATATCCATCTCTAAACTCTCTCCTAAGCTCCATTCCTGCATCCTAAACTGTCTTTTGGATATTTTGTACAGATGTCCCATAAGCATCTTAAACTCAATACGTCCAAAACAATTCATTATCTTTTCCCCACTGCTGTATAGGGCCCCACCATTCTTCCAGTCACATTGGTTCACAGATTTGGTAACATCCTTCATTCCTCTCTCGATCAGGTGAGAGATCTGTTGCCAGATCTTTTTTGTTTCTATCTCCACAATATCTCTTGAATATATCTCTCCACTTACCTCTCATTTGGACTATTTCAATAAATTTCTAATTAATCTCCTTGTCTCAAGTCTCTTCCTACTTTAATCCATCTTGTACAGAGATACCAAGGTGAGTACAAGATGGCAGATCATGTCATTCTTCACACACACACACACACACACAGCCTCCTACTCAGTCAATTCCAGTGGCTCCCTATTACCTCTAGGAACAACTACAAATTCTTCTGTTTGTCATTATAAACTCTTCAAAAGCTGAGTCTGTCCTGCTTTCCAGGATTACACTTTACATATTGTATATACAGGCAGTTGCCCCTTGCACAAGACTCAACTCAAGGTGCTTTAGTGGAGAGAGAGAGCCAAGCCTAGACTTGGGAAGTCTTGGGTTCAAATCTAGTCTTAGACACTTCCTAGCTGTGTGATAGTTGGGCAAGCAAGTCACATAACTCCAATAGGCCTAGCCCTTATAGTTCTTCTGCCTTGGAACCATCACATAATATCAATTCTAAGACAGAAGGTAAGGGTTTAAAAAGATAAAGATAACAAAAACATCACCTTCTTCAAGAATACTTTACCAATTCTCTACAAATATTATTGCCCTCTAAGGTTACCTTATATGTAATATGTATATATACGCATATATTCACATATATGCATATATACATACCTATCTATATACCAATACAGGTATGCAAGTATGTATGCATCCATATATCATATATACATATGTGTATATTATACACAGAATGTATACATGTAAATGCATAATATCAATTATGTAATACATCTATACAAATGTATTCAAGTATGTATGTGTACCCCTCTATTGCTACATGCTATCTTCTCCAGTAGAATGGAAGCTCTTTGAGAATAGAAACTTCATTTTGCTTTTGTCTTTGCATTATTAACTTTTACTGGTGAGGTAGCAGAACACAGTGGGTACAACTGCCCTTTCAGTTAGGAAGTTCAAGTCCCACTTTTGATACACACTAGCTGTGTGACCTCTCAGTGCCCTTGGTCAACTCTTAAGTTGTAGAAAAAGAATTGAATTGCATTATTAGTAAGGGTGTTCCTTGCTCAGAGCACCCCACACTAATGAAATCAAAGTTCTAGTTTGCTTTTTTAAATTTAATCTTCTAGTGTTTATCAATCACAGTGCCTGGCTACTTGTAAGGACTTAATGAATACTGTTGATTGATTTCATCTCACACCCAGAAAATTGGCAAAGATGGGAATAGTCATTGATGGAGGGGTTGGGAAAAGGCAGACACAATAATGCACATAATAATGCATTTGTGAACTAATGAGTAATTGGGATTATGCAAGTCATTAAACTGTCCATACCTTTTGATCCAAAGATCTCACTGCTAAGGATGTACTCTAAGGAGGTCAATGATGGAAAACAAAACACACATTATCCATACACAACAAAGATTTGTGTCATTTTTTTTTTAGTATCAAAGGACTGGAAACAAAGTAGATGATCGTCTGTTGATGAAGTACTAAACATGCTGTGGTTCATGATGTTATACAGAGAAACATTGGAAGACAAATGAGGTGATACAAAGTAAAATAATCTGAACCAGGAAAATAATATAAATGACTACAATGATATAAATGGAAAGAACAAAAACTAAATGATAGAAAGTGAGTGCAGGGGAGCAGCTAGGTGGTCAGTGGATTGAGAGCCAGGCCTAGAAACAGGAGGTGGTAAATTCAAATAAGAGCCCAGATACTTCCCAGCTTTGTAACCCTGGGCAAATCATTTCATCCCAGTTGCCTAGCTCTTAATTCTCTTCTGCTTTGGACACAATATTGATTATAAAACAGAAGGGTAACAGTTTTTTGAAAAAAGAAAAAGAAAGTGAATGCTGTGATATGAAAATGACCAAGCTTAGCCCCTAAACAATTAAAGTAAACAAGCAATGAAGAAGCATTTTAAGTATTTATCATATGCCAATTAGGGGCAGGTAGGTTGCACAGTGGATAGAGCACTGGGACTAGAGTCAGAAAATCTAAGTTCAAATACCACCCCAGACACTTAGTAGCTGTGTAACCCTAGGCAAGTCACTCCACCTCATTTGCCTCAGTTTCCTCATCTGAAAAATGAGCCAGAGAAGCAAACCACTCTAGTATCTTTGCCAAGAAAACCAAATAAAAGGAGAGGGGTTACTAAGAATCAGACACAACTGAAAACTACTAAACAGTAACAAAAAATATGCCAATCATTGTTCTAAGTTGTAGGTATATAAAGTTAAAAAATAGTCCTGCCATTAAAGAGCTTCCAGTCTAGTGG